>NC_143060.1:64535400-64836100 GCF_052426305.1 Pelodiscus sinensis
GATCAGGAGGGCAGCCTGACTTCCCAGTCCTACCAAGCAAAAACATGACTAAATTACAGTGATAAAGGACCTGCTCTTGCCAAAAGAGTACAGGTTTCAGAAAGTTTTCCACAATGATCTGAATACAACAAAACATTCGTGCTAACAGAAAGGCCAGGCTGGCACAATGCAGTTTCTTGGATCAATGTCTTGCACACAATTAACCTTCCGATTCACCAGTTAGAGACTTAGGCCTCGTCTACGCAATACCACAATGTGCACTAGAAGGGTGTGAATTCTAAAGCACACCAAACGTGTACGCTAATTGGCTGCACAGGTCCGGCTGCCATGCACTCAAATTACCTACCCTAATCCGCCTTAATACTATACTGCTTGTAATTATAAATAACTATTCCCTTCCATGGTGGAGCATTTTAGAATTCACTCTCCTCTACTATGCATGGCCACCCCATATAAACCTGGCTTTAACTTTAGAGGGGAACAGATACAAATACTTCTGCATTACAGATGAAATAGTCAGGGGAATAGTCACATTATAATGAAGACAATGTTTACTTCTCTTCCCTACCTGACTCAGCTGCGATGGCCTATGGTCTCTTACAGGCTGAGTATGCCACTGATATTTTAGACTCAAGGTAAGTGAATAACCACATCTCTGCTTACTACTATCTTCTCTGGCCAATCACAGAGGCAGTAACTCACGTTCTACTGTGGAGTCACAATAAATCGACAGAAGCAATTTGCTTTGCTAATGTCATTGCCTGTCAGCTCTCTTGCTATCATACTCAAGCAGGGATTTATCAATAGCCAGTAGTCCGAAAGGGCGCTGCTGTCAGATGCAAAAGAAAAGCAACTCATTCCAATACACAGAAGAACTAGCAAATAGGAGAAGTTGTAATATCAAGAGTCATATTCCTCATGCCACCCCTCTGATCTCTGGTCAGCCACCACAGTAAGATACATGCCTCTTCTGAAGTGGCGGCAAAACTCTCCTTAGGGACCAGCAGCTGCTAGGGATGTGAACTGTATTGGGGTAGCCTGTCCCGTCTAAGTAGACACTAACTGTACAATGCACCCTTTGAAAAACTCTGAGACGCTTGGGAAGGTGGAGCAGTGATGGGTGAGCTGTGGCCCACTGGAGCACTAGGTGTGGCCCACAAGACAGTTTGTTTACCATTTCCCATGCATGGGCTTGCCAGATTGTGCTGGTTTTCGTCCACGTAGGTTTTTTCCTGCCAGTATTACAGAAGTGACACACACTTAAAACAAGCAAAATGCAGGACAATGTAGCACTTCAAAGACTAACAAGATGGTTTATTAGATGATGAGCTTTCGTGGGCCAGACCCACTTCCTCAGATCAAATAGAGGAATATTTGATCTGAGGAAGTGGGTCTGGCCCACAAAAGCTCATCATCTAATAAACCATCTTGTTAGTCTTTAAAGTGCTACATTGTCCTGCATTTTGCTTCAGCTACCCCAGACTAACACGGCTACATTTCTATCACTTAAAACAAGGGCACATGAGGTGAGGTGGGCGCTGATGGCACACAACATTGTGAGAGCTAAGGATGTTAACGGGTAACCGGTTAAGCGTTATCCGATAAGCATCACCCTGAATGGGCGAGGCTTGCTGGATAATGGTTAACCAGCTAACCAGTACCCAGGAACAGCCCCCAGCCCGTGGCCCAGACTCAGGCAGAGAACTGCTCCAGTTCCACCAGCAGCCCCCACGCAGGGTCCGGCAGGAACGTTTGCGCCAAGCCCTGCAGGGGGCTGGGAGAGCCGGGCTGGAGCACCCCTTCCTATGGTGGGGCTACTCTAGCCCAACCCCGGCAGGCCAGGGGGCTGCTCCAGCCCTGCTTGAGCAAACCCCTCCAAGCCCCTTTAATCAGTTAAATGTAGCGTCAGCACTATGTTTAACCGGTCAACCAATTACACGGGATTTTACATCCCCAGTAAGAGCCATGTGCTCCCTCGGCATCCAATCAAAGTGCTGCTACGGTTCAATTGGCACATCTCACAAATTCTAGGGACGCAAGCGCTTTCTGCAAATCTGCCTTATCCCAGGAGACTGTCTTGGTTACAACAATTTTGTGGCCCCCTGAGATGAAGGAGGCCACTCTCTAGCCTAGATTGCCCTGCCCTGTACTAGAGAAGTCGGTAACGAGAGCCAAAAGGAGAAAGCTTGTGTCTCCAAAAACAGAAATATTTCACTAGTTTGGAAGAGAAAATATAATTTAGAAATCTCTTGTTCTAACCCTCAATCCATTCTCCTCACCCAGTCGCAAAGATTTCAAGGTTAAAATTCTTAAGAGATTCACCAATGCTGGTTCCCAAGTCAAAGTGATGGATGTAAATAAGAGTTCTAAGAACTGCTCAGAGACATCCCCTCCAACTGCCCTTCCGCTATCAAGAGGTGTCATATAGCAATCTATAATTTGTGACCAGACTAAAGTTGATTTTAAAGTACAGGCAGTCCCCGGGTTACATGGATCCGAGGCAACCCCGCACTAGCTTCCCCCCAGCAGACCAGGGAGACGCGAAGCTAGCGCCCCCCCCCCTCCCCCAGCAGGCCAGGGAGACACGGAGCAGCTTTTCTCAGCAGACACCTCAGCTTGAGAATAAAGGACTGAGGGAAGTGAGGTGTGGGAGAATAAAACTGAGCTCTGGAGAAATGTTTGGCTAGAGTTTCCCCTACAATATGTACCAGTTCCGACTTACATACAAATTCAATTTAAGAACAAACCTACAGTCCCTATCTTGTACGTAACCCGGGGACTGCCTGTAGAATGTTGTGGGGTGGTTTAATATTGCAAAGTTTATACATTCCTACTGATAGCTGGAATAAGCAAAATTCTGTTTTCTTTACTGATGGCTTAATTTCTCCCCACCACAGTATCATAACATATATGATCTATTGCAACCATTCCTGGGGCATACCAGATACCAAAGCTCTGGATAGTGAAACTTACACAGATGAGTTGCAGACTGGCTGACTTTTATAAACAAAAGCAAATGAAAAGAGACAGTAGTAATTTCTTCACAGTTTGGAGGAGGAGAACACAACAAGAAACCTCGCAATCCCTGGGGAAGAGGAAGCGAAACAGAGCAATGAAGAGTCTGGCTAGAGATATTCTGAGTTCACCTTAGAAGTTAAGGCGAAAGAGTCACACCAGAAGCAAAGCTCTGACCTGACGTGGAGAAATGGCACAAACCACATCAGACTCTTTGCTCTCAACTGGCCAAATTCTGGTCCTGTCTATGTCGAGATTTCAGTGACTTCAATAGGCCTAGATTCAGCCCCATGACACTAACACAATGGATCCCAGCCACTCGCCCTCAGTAATATTCAGGGATAAGAAGATTCTTGAGAAGCCAACTCAACCCTCGGTGTGGAAGACCTGCATTTCCAGTCAGACTCTCACTCAACCATGCAAATGTCACAGCCTTGTTCTTTAGATCAGAGGTTCCCAAATGTTCTTGTGGAGCCCATCTTCATAGATTCATGTCTCAGGCTCGCCCCTCCGTAACTGTGGAGAGAGGTTTGATCAGGGAAAGGGTTCAGTACTCACAGGGAATCTGGGTGGTCTGAATCCCCTCACCTCGACCCTGGCCTTTCAGCATGGCCCCATCATGTTCTTGTGAGGCCCCTCCCTTGGGAATGCCCCACAGTTTGGGAACTTCTGCACTAGACCCTTCTGTGCTTTAGTAGCTAGCAACCCAAATACTTCAGCTCCACCTTCCCAAACTCCAGGCTCTCTATTTCCCATTACGTTTACCAGAAAGCTACATTTTCAAAGATGGCCCTTTTAGGGTGCACTTCACTGCTCATTCACATGCAACAATGCGCCAAGGTAACTAGACAAGGGAGGACTCTTCTGGCCAAAATGCCTGTTTAAAAGCCAAGGTATTCTACTCCCCAAACAGCCCTAAAACACCCGGCACGGATTGCTTTCAAACCACAGCCTGTAGTGTTTGCATAGTACTAGCTTCCATTTGGTTACAAATATATATTTTTATATAAAAATTTCCCTTGAATGACAATGGCTTACATAAGGAACATTTTCTGCTAGCTCCACAGCCTTCCCTCGAGGATCTTAAAGTGCTTTACAACTATCAGTGAACTGTGCCTCACAACATATATTGCACTCCACTGAAAACCATTATCTCCATTTCAATCAAGGGAAACTTGTCCAGCGACACACAGTAGAGTTGTTCAAAGAGCACAGATTTTCTGATTTCAGATCCCAAGCATCAGACACTAGATCGTCATCTCATGAAAGAGAGAATTAAGGGTAATATTCTTCTCTGACAAACTTGAATTACACCAAAACCCCAAACTAAAACCAGAAAACAATTTGATGTTCCAAGAAGCAGCATTTCTCTGCTACCCTCAAAATATTTCCAAAAGAGCAAGCAAAGCAGTTAGCAGCCCTGAAAATGGAAATCATCTGCCTGCTCTAATTGCACTCTAAATTAGTCAGGCACCACTGTGTGCAAACCAGCAGATTTTTATAAAATTTAACTACTTAGGTTTTCTGGGTGCTAATTTTTGCTGCTAATTAAAATGCGTGACTCAACATATCCATTTTACGGGCTAATTTCTGCTAAGTAAACTGCATCTTCCAGATCATTTTTCATTTGTTCATCAGCTTATGCAGTAGCATGTAACAGTTAAGGCCCCAAATCCTTCAAACAGATCTATATTTAAGTCAAAGGGATTCCACACAAGTGCAAGGATGTGTTCTTCTGGTTTACTTGCACTTGTCCTATTGATTTGTTTCCACTCTGGTCTGGAAGGACCATATGTGAGGCTGCATGTGTCCTGGTTCTGGGCTCATTCAATCCACAGTCTCTCTGTTAAGACTTTCCGCAACGCTGCCAATTAGTTCCAAACATATTTCCTGCACTGATCAGCTGCCAGAGGAAAACAAAGTTTAGTCACTACACAGCCCAGCGAGATTTAAACCAGTGATCTACAAGTGAAATTATCCTTATTTCATTTCTATTTCGTTATCCAGGCCTTTGACAGCTGAATTCTATAGAAGGTTGCTAGAAAATTTTACAAACAACCTGACTTGCCTGAGGACTAACCGCACTGACCAGAGTGTGAAAGATGATCAGTGGGTGCCCATGAAGAAACTCCACCAGCAATAACCCGATGAGAAGCCCAGAGACTGATACGAAAGTAAGTAGGGGTTTCCCCACCCCCCTCACCCTGTCGATTGCTTGGATTCTTATCAGGTTGCTATCTCCGGATCCTATTAGGAGACTCCAACTTGTACATCAGCCTGTCTAGAAATACAAATATGTGTATCGTCCACCCTTCTCCAGCTGGCTGTGGGAAAAGAGAAGCAGCTCTCTTTTCCCCTCCTGTAACTCCAGAGTCTCAAGGCTGCTGCAAGAATGTAGTTGAGAGTTTGCCATTCCTCTCCTTGCCAGGAGGCATTTCAGCTTTCCTGAAAAGCAGCAGCACAGTACTGACACAATTCTCCCCCCCCCCCCCCCCCCCCCCAGCTATTCATGGAAAACCCAGCAGCAGCAATGAAACTGTTCAGAGTAGCATTAATTTCACTCTGCTGCTACTTGGCAAAGCTATGGCCAGCTGTGAAGGGACCAGAGCTTACTGCAGACTCAGGGAGATGCCTGCATCGGTTCATATTTGGAAGGTTATCTTTGCTGTCGAGAATACGAATTTTTTCCCCTCACTTCAGAAAAACGATATTCTGCAGAAATCGATGATCCATGTTCCTCTTTTGCCTGGAGCATGTAAGCAAGTGGGCTTTTAAGCCCTGGTTCTAAAGTTTGCACAGAAATGTTAATTACAGAAGTATTAATACACAACAGAGCTCTTCTCTACACAGCTCCCTTTAAATCACAGTTGAAATCACAGTTTGGCAAAGGTGAAAAGCTGCAGTTACACAGCGAAATGCCAAGTCAGATCCCCAGCCAATCCAAGATATGTCAATACTAGAAAAATATTTATCTTTTCCCCCCAACATCAGTGGAGCTGCAATAGAAGTAAAATCCCCATGTGTGCCACCCTAAGGTTTTTATCACCATGCCATGAAAAGCTGCTAAAAGCAGCAGCACCCTTGCTAAAAAATGAGCATTCCTTTTTCTTCTGTAGGGAAGACACCGGTCATTTCTGTTACAAGCAGTCCCCGGGTTACATGGATCCGACTTACATCGGATCCCTACTTACAAACGGGGTGAGGCAACCCCGCACTTGCTGCTTCCCCCCAGCAGACCAGAGAGACGCGAAGCTAGCGCTCCTCCCCACCTCCCCCCCAGCAGACCAGGGAGACACGGAGCGGCTTTTCTCAGCAGACACCTCAGCTTGAGAATAAAGGACTGAGGGAAGTGAGGTGTGGGAGAATAAAACTGAGCTCTGGAGAAATGTTTGGCTCGAGTTTCCCCTACAATATGTACCAGTTCCGACTTACATACAAATTCAACTTAAGAACAAACCTACAGTCCCTATCTTGTACATAACCCGGGGACTGCCTGTATTTCCCATTCTGGCTTTGTTTGCACTAGAAAACTGCACCACTAGGGATGGATAATTTCAGAAACTGCCCTTTCCAACCTGGTTCTCAAACTGCTAGTGCAGATAGCTTTCAGCATTGTTACAGAAAGCACAAGAGACACCAGGAGCTCCACGCACACACAAATATCCGCACATACTCATTCAGTAAAGGTACAGGAAGTGTACTAATGATCTCCACACCCATACTTTACACTTGCCCTAGCTACAAGCTATAAACTTCACCTCAACAAGGCCTGGACAAGAATACTGGCTCTTTCACATGCAATCAGAAATGGTTGTTTGTACAACGGCAAGTACTGCACACACACAAAAATTCACAAGCTTTATTATTGTTTATTTCTGAGACTAGCCTCGGCTAATAAACAATTTCATGGCTCTTGCCAGGCCAATTAAGGAGTGAATCAATAAGCAAGGAAGTGCTGATATGATCCTCGATTACTGGGATCTTCTCTGTTCACAGTATCAATACAGTAAAAACCTGTTCAGGAAACTCACACCCATGCCATACGAACAAGGCATTCACTATTTCATCTCAGGCCTTCATTGCTTAATCCCGATGGATCTGTTGCTATTAGCTTCGGAGAAATTTTGCTTATATAGCAGTTACCTCATCTTCACCCTTCTCTTCACAGCAAGCTCAGTAGGGAAACTTTCCCACTATATATATAATATATATATTGTATGTATATAAATAATTTTATGTTTTACAGTTGGTAGTATTTTAAAAGTTCTATTTTAAACACAATTGTGCAGGTAACTACAAGTATTTTCTGATGCTCTCTAGTAGGTTTTTTTGGTAAGTTCAAAAGCTATGACTAAAGCAGCATATTCTGTGGATTCCCACTTCCCCTCCTGCTGTGATTTTGGAGAAATCCACACTACTAACCACCTCTCTCCTTTCTTTTGTGACCACTTTCAAACACTCGTAAGGTTTCCGGTCATACTTTGTTTGACCTTCACTAGCTCACAGTCTTAGGCTGCCACTTGACAGGCCCGTACATTATCAGCCTCTGCATTTTAAATGCAGTAGAACCTCAGTGCTATGAACATCTCGGGAAAGGAGGCTGTTTGTAACTCAATGTTCGCAGTGCTGAACAAAACATTATGGCTGCTCCTTCTGAAGTTTACAGCTGAACATTTACTTACTAGAACTTTGAAACTTTACTAAGCAGAAGGAAAGTGCTGCTTTTCCCTTTGTTATTTTAGTAGTTTACGTTTTACACAGTATGTATTTCCTTCTCCTTTTTTTTTCCTTTTTCCTTTGTCTTTGTGGCTGCCTGATTGCATACTTCTGGTTTTGGCTGACCAATTTATAACTGAGGTTCTACTATTATAGAATCATAGAGCTGGAAGAGACCTCAGGAGGTCATCAAGTCCAGCCCCCTGCCCAAGGCAGGACCAATCCCAACTGTAATTAACAGCTCTGTACTTTGCAACTATCCTACCTCAGAACATCCCCAAAGCTTTCCTGAGAGACAGCATCCTGATTGCATTCTATGGTGGCACCACCGGATTCAAACTGCTCATTCCAATTCCTCTCCCCTACACTGCACGCACAGAGCTACCACCGCCGGAGCTATCTGGGAAAGAGGCAGTGTGACCCTTTGAGTACACAGAAGGAGAATGGATAATAATACTTTGCCCTTCTAGAGTTCTTCCATTCAAGCCCATTGTGAGGTAGGGAAGTATTATTATCCCCATTTTACAGACAGGGAAACTGGCATGGGAAGGTTTGGTTTGGCCAAGATTTCACTGTCAGGTACATCAACAAAGCAACACACAAAATCCTGTGGCAACAAGTCTCAGAGTCTGGGTCAGCTGACGAAGCTCCGATATTACTGCCACAGGTCTTTTTTTTTTTTTTGCTATATCGCTGTACGCAAAGTCACTAGAAGGGCAAGGAATAACACTGAGGTCTCCTGTCTGCCAAATCTGTGCTCATGTTTACACTGTTTTTCAAACGCCCCCTTGCTCCTCTCACAAACCCAGCGTTCATCCTCTCTGCGTTCCCTCTGAAGGCAGGGTTCCTTCAGACACGCAGACTCTCCTAATTCTAATCTCCAACCAGAGTAAGACCAGAAGTTCATCCCTATTTGCACCTACACAAAAACCCAGCACCAAAGCCAAAGCAAACTCTCAAACTATTGCATATTTTTAAAGACTTTTAAAAAGGGGCATCAAAACTGTTGCTCTTTTGAATTTGCATCGATACTATATTTTTATTTATAAAAACCACAAGCGCATGAGCAAACACCTCTGAGACGTGCTGCAGGCATGTCTCTCTGGGCTTGCTACACTTATTAGAGCTATGAGGAATATAATATGTGCAAGGGACGGAGTTGCAATTACTGTAGGAACAGCAACTTTGAATTTCCTGAACCATTCTGAGGAGTTAATGTTGGGTTTTTTTGCATTTGATTTATATAAACTTATCAAAGTAGTACACGGAGACATAGTTAAAAACAACAGCCCATGACAATTTCACTGGGATTGGACTGTTTCGATAGACAGTATTGCTCTTATGTAAGACCAAGTGCAGGGGAAGCCAAAGATGACTTTGGTAGTCAGCCTCTCACTTGTCAATTCATTCAGACAAGAAACCCCTTCCTAACTCTTGGCAACATGTGAAACACTGCAGTGTGCAGAAACGGGTCAGGAAGCTGGAATGCTCTGTGCTATTAATACTACCACCAGTAAGCCTTCCCTGTCCCAAACCCCCTCCCTAAAAAGTGTAGTAGAGTCTAATGCAAACCTCACAGCTGTTAATTTCACTTTCAGTAGCCTAAACGCTTCAGATTTTGCTGACCTCTAGAATACTATTCAAAGGCTGCTGCCCGCTTTTAACAAGCGGGCAGGATGCCACACGCCTGGAAAGGGCAAGCAGAAAGCCCTCACGTTAACGGTTTAATTAAAATTTTGAACGACACACACCAAAGTAAGACAGGGATAAATACACTAAGGCAGGGGAAGATCCAGGAGACTGATATTTCTTTAACAGGACAACTACCTGGGAAAAGAGAAGGGTAACGTGTTCCTTGCCCCTGCTATCCCATGTGACGGACCAGCAGCTGTTTCGAAGACAGACACCTGTGCACTGCACGCACTGAATCGGGGCCATTACAGCCAACACCATCACAGAGACCGAGGTGCTGAGCCAAAATGTTGTCAAGAAATAAAACGGCTGCTTCTCCTGGCTCGCTGCTGAATATATTAAAAACATTTTAAAAAATCCCGTCGATCCCTGAATCCGAAGTCGAATGACCCAGTTGTTTTGTGTTTGTTTTCCCAAGGAGATGAGGAAACGGGGAAAAGCTTTTAGCACTTTGTTTGTGTTATTCTTCTGTTTTGGCAACATCCTGTCCGGTGGTGGCCTTGTGCTGATGACAGTACCAGCCTGCCGTCTCGGTGCTGACTGCCTACAGCCAAACGGGAATAGGGTCCTCCCCCACAGCCCGTTTCAATCTGGCCCAGTGGTGGACACAGATCCCTGTGCCGTCTCCCCGGCCGCAACAACTTCCTCCTGCGGGGGAGACTCTTCCTCAGCCTGCCCTCTGGAGGTGACGGTGGTCTCGGGGGAAATGCTGTGCGGCCCCTCCAGAGGCACACAGCCAGGGTGGTTTTTGCGAAAGTGCTGGTTGAGGATGGCCTGGAAAGGGAAGCTCTTGCCGCAGACATGGCAGTGAAAGGGCTTGTTGCCTGTGTGCTTGCGGATGTGATACTCCAGCTGATCCTTGCGGGTGTACTTTTTACCGCACATGCGGCAGACAAAGGGCGTGATGCCCATGTGGAGACGCATGTGCCGGTCCAGACTGCCTTTCTGGTTGAAGGATTTGGCGCAGTAGATGCAGGTGAGCCGTGGGTTGTACCGGAACCACCGCTCAGACACTTCCTGTTCACGGAGATACTCAACATAACCACTCACTCCGATCATGGCTGACTCCTCCACCTGGGCCAGAAAGACAGAAAAAGGAAGACAGTCAGCGAGAAGGACAATAAGAAACACTTAAATCCTCTCTTGGCACCAATATATTAAGTGCCAAATGCTGAAATCTCTTCCTCTGGCTCCAGTAGCAGACACAAAGTTTTTGAAGCTGTGGTCCTGGCTCTGTAGATGTGTCCCATTAGTCCCCCATTATAACAACAACCACACAAAAGCCTCATAGTTTCCAGGTTTATGGACTGCTGACAAGCAAAGCGTGTACTAAGCATTTAATACACAAAGTACTTACATTCAAAGAGTAAGAGCCTTTAATATGGCTGCTTTTTGACAGCTTTGCAAAATCTTTTTCCATGTATCCCTCTATCCCTCAAAGACATATTTTAAATGACTTAAAAGGTGCACTTTTGCCACCCTCTCCAGAGCATCAATGAAGACAGAATCCACAACCATCTGCACAAACTCCTAATGCCTGAACTATTCAAGTTAGCTGTGAGCCAGCAGCCAGCTTTTATCTTCTATGACTCTAGCAATCCGAGGGCATTTTTAGGGAAAAAAATTCCTTCCAGAGCTACCATCAACACAGCTGCACCCATGGCAGCACCACCAGGAGTTTGTGTAAACATGGTTAGCAGGAGTCTTCTTGTTCTTTTAACCAAAGTGCGAATTACCTCTTACACCACTTATAAAACCCAAGCACTTAAAAAGCAAGCGAATAAGAAGCAAAGGAAAAGCCTAAGTCTTTGGTTGCCACAGATCCATACAGTATTTCTATCATATAACATGACATGCCTTTTTGGTCACAATACAGTAACTGTAGCTTTCCAACACTATCAGTCCCTGGTTATCCAAACAGGCAAACCCAACCCCTGGTGCTAGGTTGTGTACCTGGGAATTGGGCTGCTTCGGCTCATCCATCCGCCCGGGAGACTCGCTTTTCGATCGGAACCGCTCAGTTACAGTGACCATACTGCCAGAAGGGCTAAATCTGTGGCGGGGGGGAAGAGCAGAAATAGTTTTTAATGGCTACCGGTGCAGTACAGTCAGTACACATACAAAGGGGCAAGAAGAATAGCCGCAGAGAATCTCTTCTTGCTCTTCCCCATCAGAAGACAGAACGTAGAGCAGTGCAAATGAAAAAGAAACACCAGGACAGACTGTGCTTTCAGTTTTAATATCTGAAATATGAAGCTGTGTCAATCACCTTGATTCAGGAACAGGCAGGTTTTGGGTTGTTATTAAAATAAAAAAAAGGCAGTGGGATAGCCCAACGCCTTAGGAAGCACTACAAGAGAAGAAAGCTCTGCTCAAAAGGCACCTCCAGTCTTCCAAGCTCCCTGGGCAAATGCAGCTGAGGGATGTCCCATGGGCGATGCAGATGGCTCCAGGGAAGAAGTGGTGAACGTTGTGTGTGGTGAAAAACGATGAATACCCAAGTGTCTAAGGCCTGCTGATCTAAGGAGACGAATGAATAGAATCACAGAAATTAAAAACGAGACCTATCCAGAGCCGGTTTGTTCCCCCTGTGGGCAAGCCCAGGACTGATACCTCTCAGTATAGTTTACAGAGCTTTTATTGTTTTAAATGACGGAGCATCCACTACTTCCAGGAAGCTGCTCTCTCAGAGGCCTGGAAAGTCGGGAGGATGGGAGAGAAGAGAGGGAAGGGTGAGAAAGACGCACACAACAAACACAGCCGGAACCTTTTGCTTTGATCAGAACAAGTCAGGCAGGCAGAGGGATAGGGAGTTGACACAACACAAATATAATCACCTCTTATAAATCAAGGCTTTGTGTTCTTACCAGAGAAACGGTCACATCAGGAAAGAACAGCTGTTCATCCAATCCTGTGTTCTCTGTCCCAAAGTGGCCAGTGGCGGCTGCTTCAGAGGAAGATTTAACACCCTCCCCAACACACTGAATTCTATAATCCTGTACCACCAGGAGGAAGTTTCCTCCTGAGTCACAGCTGGCGACCAGCTCCTTTCTGAAAGAGGTTGATTTTATCCTACCTAGCCTGTAACTGCAGATGCTGTTCTTATTCACCACCCAGCAGACACCTGAGGACTAGTAACAGAAATGCTTTTGAAGAAAATCTCTCAGCGCACATGCCTAAGGAGAGCGTGTGAAATGAACGGTAGCAAACGATCAGGAAAGACACATGGTCAAGCCAGGTACAAATATCATGGACTCTGCTCTTCCAACCACACTCAGTAAATGGGTTAAAGGAACCTCACCTGTCAATCTCACTGCTGGTTGGCCTAACCACTTTGGCTCCTGATGACCCTAATGTGTAAGTCTCCGGGCCCATTGATCCGTGGCCTGTTGTGTCAATTACCATGGCTGTGACCTCCTCAGCGCTGCTTCCATCTTCTCCTGATGGCTGATTCTCCGTCCCCAGCCACTCCTCCAGGTTCTCAGTTTTAATGCGCACTCCTCCGAGCACCCTAACATCCTCATCGTTCCGTCCCCCTCGGTCTGCCACGCCCGTCTCAACGTACCACTGTCCCGCTCTGTTAATCCGCAAGATGGGCTCCCGGCTCTCCACGTCGGAACTCTGCTCAATTATCTGAGGACTGGTGGACTCCTCAGGGGGGCTCAGCTCCCGAATGTCCAGCACAGTGCTGACCTGGCCTAGACGACTCCCTTTTGGAGTGTTGTGCCGTGGGCTCAAAGAGCGGCTTAGATTTGGGGTAACCCGATGAGACTCTGGGGGTCTCTCTTGATGCTTTGTCCGAGTTTGGCTCAGTTCAGCTTCAACCTCTGCCACATTAATTTTGAAGTGAATTCCCTCCAGGATCTGTGTGCATTTGTCTATAATGTGCTGCATCTGCAGGAAGCTGGCTGCAGTTAGGTAACTGATGATGTCAGCCAACTGCAGGCATATCCGCCCGGTGTAACAAAAGGAAAGGAGCTGCTCAAAAACAGTGGGGTTCTTGATGACGGAAATGGAGACCGTGCTCATCTCGTTCAGTGACATGTGGTCGCGGAAGTAGGGCGAGCTCGCAGCCAGCACCACTTTGTGAGCGCGGAACGCCTGTCCTTGCACGTTGACCACTATGTCACACAGGCGGCCCTGCATGCGCAGCTGGTTGAGGTGGCTCAGGACAGAGTTGCTGAAGTCCGGGATCTCCAGCTGAATGTTCCCACTTTTCTCCATGGCTGCCCCAGATGTAGGTGCACAACCCCGCTAGAAAGGAAAACAGGATTTAATGGGACCAGTGATAATCTGCACATGCAGCACCTTCCACCCGTGGACTTGATTACAGTGTATAAATAACTACATTGGGAACACGTTTCTATTAATGGGCTCTGCAGCCTACCTGAGAAATGCACAACACGATCCAACGGCTGGGAGCTGAAGACAGAGAAATCAGATGGGAAACGAGGTGTACTTGTTTAACAGGGAGGGTAATTAACCATTTACCAAGGCTTATGATGGATTCTCCATCACCGGCAATTTGTAAATTGAGATTGGATGCTCTTGCAAAAGCTTTGCTCTGGGAATTATGTTGGGTAAATTCCCCGGCTGGGGTTATGCAGGAGGTCAGATTAGATAATCAGTCTAGATCGGTGGTTCTTAAACTGCGGGTCTGGACCACAAAATGGGTTGTGAGTCGTGACCCCTTTGTAATGAGTTTTCCCAGGCTGGCATTAGACTCGCTGGGTCCTAAAGCCTGCTTCCCACAAACAAGGCTGAACTTTTCAGAGGGGCTTAACTCATTTCTATGACCCTTGAGTATCTTGTTGGCAATGAAAATGAGCCTTGGCTCTATCTGGTAAAAACTCCAAGTGAGCCAAACGTAAATACAAATAAGAATGATTAAAAAGACTATAGATGGAGACCATGAAACTAAATAGGATTCAATAAAGACCACTTGTGGCATAAACAGACTCCAACTTGGATGGCATCTGACATACTGATTAGACAGACTGAAGCAGGCATCAAAACAATAGTGAGGAATCCAGGAATATCCTGTTTTAGATTGCGTCTACTCTGAGAAATCACAAATCAATGAGACTAGTCATACACATAAAGTTAAGTATGTATGTCTTTCCAAGATCAGGGAATCAGGGTTCAAAGGAAGCAGGTTTGTCCATGCACAGCAAAGTGTGATACCAAGCTTGAAGCTACATAACTGTCTGTCATACCACAAAGCTGTGTGAAAAATTGCAAAACAGTACAGAAATTTTGTGTATCTACAGGGCGGATAAGATTAAAACCTGTAAGTTGCCCAAAGCAACTGTGTAACTTCACGGTGACACATCTAAAGGTTCTTCCTTTTTCTCCTGTCTTTTAAAACACAAACAAGAAAACAGAGTGCAAAGGGCTAAAGTAATACAATCCTCAGATTAGAATTTTTAAATAGACCAACATTCTACACATCTGGGTCTGGAAACCTTAGGGCACCAGGCAGCCCTAGGTTGGGAGGCAAGGGTTAATGGATAGGAACCCAGCCTGAGATATAGAAGTGTTGGCAGTAGTATTCTACAGGCATGGTAAGGGAAGTCAGCTGTTCTTGGGAGAACATCTTAAGAACAATCTGTCAGTTTATTTCCCTTAACCCTGATGGCAGAGGAAAATCAGAACATGTGTTTGTTTCCCCTTGAGGCACTGGGATTTGAAGATTTTTGTTTACATTGACTCTGAAGAAATGATACTTTAGGACTTGGGTAAGCTTCTGAGAGAGCTTTTGGTTGTATCTTGTCCACAGACAAATTTCCTCCTTTCCCTTTGAAAAATCACCTTTAACACGCTTCCCCCCGCCCCCTCCCCAATCAACAAAAGATAAACATACACTGTAAGGCTATGTCTACACTCGCGGCTTCCTGCGCAAGTACGGCCGTTCTTGCGCAAGAATCCGCAGAGCCTCTACACTGCTCGCCCACTCTTGCGCAAGGAAATGTGCAGTACGGCGTGGTAAGAGAGGGCTTCTTGCGCAAGAGCTACGCTCCTTTTTAACAGGTGTAAGCCCTCTTGGGCAGGAGCTCTTGCGCAAGAGGGCAGTGTGGACGCTCAGCAGGGATTTCTTGCGCAAGAAAGCCCTATGGCTCAAATGGCCGTCGGAGCTTTCTTGCGCAAGAGAGCGTCCACACTACCATGGGAGCTCTTGCGAAAAAGCATAGCGTGCACATGGCAGTGTGGACATTTTCTTGCACAAGACTTCTTGCACAAGAACCCTTGTGCAAGATGTTCTTGCGCAAGAAGTCGCGAGTGTAAACATAGCCTAGGAGTCAATACTCCTGAGAGACAATTTTTGCATTTTCGGGTATTAGTTTCTAGCTGTAGTGTTGCAGCAAAACCAAAAACAATCCCTCCGCCTCTCCCCCCCCCCCATCCCAACTTTGAATTATGTAATTGTAGGACTGAAAGGGATTGTGAAAGGCCTTCTAGATCAATCCTGCATTGAGTGCAGGGGACTAAGTTCTAGATCACCCTTGGCAGGTGTTTGTCTCCCAAGTCTTTCAAAACCTTTCAAAGTCTTGCTAGGCAATTTATTACAGAATTCAGCCACTGTAACAGTTGGAAAATGTTTCCGATGTCCAACCTAAACCTCCTTTGCTGCAGTTTAAGCCCATTGCTTCTTGTCCTAACTAACCTCAGAGATTAAGGAGAATAATTTTTCTCTCTCCACCTTCTAACAAACTTTTATGTACTTGAAAACTGTTCTGTCCTACCTCAGTCATCTTGTCTCCAGACTAAACACCCCCCCCTTTTTTATTAAATCTTCCCTCATGTTTTCTAGATCTTTAACAACTTCTCTGGACTTTCTGCAGTTTGTCCACGCCTTTCCTGAAATGTGGTGCCCAGAATTGGACACAATGGCCTAATCAAGACTGAGCAGAGCGGAAGAATTACTTCTCGTGTCTTGTTAACAAAGCTCTGCTAACACAGCCCAGAATGTATGTATGTTTGTTTTTTGCAACAGTGTCACATTGACCCATATTTAGCTTGTGATCTGCTATAACCCCCCAGATCCTTTTCTGCAGTACTCCTTCCTAGGCAGTAATTTTCCGTTTTCAACACGTGCAACTGATTGCTCCTGCTGAAGTGATGTCTTCTGTATTTGAACTTACTGAATTTCATGCTCTTTACTTCAGACCATTTCTCCAGTTTGTCCAGATAACTTTGAATTTTAATCCTATTCTCCAAAGCCCTGGCAACCCCTCCCAACTTGGTACTGTCTGCACAATTCAAAAATGTATTCTCTATGCCAATATCTAAATCATTGATGAGGATATTGAATAGAAGTAGGCCCAGAACAGAGGTACCCCACTTCATACGCCCTTCCAGTCTGACAGCAAACCCCACACGCATTCCTCCAGGTCTTTACCTGAAGAGCCTTTGGAAGCATCACTTGGCCAGTACTGCTTACAGGGAGCATATTACAAATGTGCCCCAGAGGCTGTAGAGACTTCTGATGTATTTTTAAATACTGCTTAAGGTATTGGCCTTAACACTAGTTTTCTGCTTATATTAGAAAATGCCTCACTCTGGAGATCTCAACTGCTATGGTATCTCAATCTTTGCCTAAAGTTTGCGTGGTATGTTTTCAGTGAAAGGTCCTTAACTTGACCTTCACCCTTAGACACAAAGAGCAGGCTCGGTGGACTCACAGGGAAAGCTGCAAACCCTCTGTTGGAGGGGTTGAGAGTTAAACAGGAGAAGTGTAGTGCTTGTGGACTGGCAGTATTAACTATTGCCACTGGTCAACTGAATAGCTTTTGAACTGGAAAATGTAATTGACAAATTCTTGGTCCAAATTATAAACTGAATGGGGACCTTGTCTCTGTAACTCACCAACTTTTTCCAGCAATAAAACTTGCCAGCTCTCGCGGTGGGTTTTTTGAGTTTATATTTGGTGTCTCAAACCCTCCTGCTCCTAGAGCTGGATGATAATTGCAGCTTTTGGAGCTTTTTTTAAAAAGCTTCTAGTGCTCATGGCTGAAGAGAAGCTTGAACTCGTCGATTTTAAAGGGCCAAAAGGGTAACAAAACCATATTTATTCAGTTTTAAATATTTGGGGAGAGGGTTTGCATCCTAACCAGGACTTCTGAATGCTCAGAGTTAGCAATAATAGGGCTCTTGTATTAGAAGGTTTTAATCTATACATCATCATACAGAGTCTGACGTTGTCTAGATACTAAAGCCCACTTCATTCCTGAGTCTCTTCATAAACTCCCTGCACAGGAGTAAGAGACAAACGGAATATTTCTGGTAGCTACTGCTTCTTGGCTAGAGTGTGGAATGTATTAAGACAGGGTTTTTTTTCCAATAGCCAAAGCACAAGGTGGTAAGGAGCATACAGGTCCAACATATCCAGCCGGTGTCACCTGAACAGCAAATCAGCATTCCACACTCTATGCAACTCCAAAATTAATGCTTGAGCCCAATTCTGGAAACAGCCTCTGCTGAAACTCCACTGATGCCAGCAGCCTGGGCATGTTTCAAGTTACTGTTCTCTGCTTTCCTGATGCTACCATTTTTTCTTCGTCCCCACCTCAAGCAAGCCACACACTTCTGCTCCAGGACCAGCTCTGTCCTGGAGGGAGATCTCTGCAAGAGATACTTCACATGGCAGGACTGCAAAAGCTGACCACTCTGTCAGGTCTTTAGGACCTTTCACTACAAACTTATTTCACCATTGCCTTCCTCTCCTTTATCTCCATTAGCCTGAATGTAGTCACCGAGGTAGTTAACTTGAAGTGTCACAACTTGCCAATTCCCTCATGTAATAGCTGCATCTATCTTCTTGATCCCCATCGCTTTTTATCCCCCTCCCCCCCATTGCACATATCTCCCCACAACTTTCCTCCCCTGCAGCTTCTTAACCACCTCTGGTGCTCACACACTATCTACCCTCCTTTACTCCGACCACTCCAGTTTAATCAGAATAAGAGAACTCAAGATAAAAGCTTTTACTCTTAAGGAACAGTTAAAATGCAGAACCATCCTGTGTGTGTGTATCACAAACCGAAGCAACCACAGGATCTTATTGTAATCACTGACTGGGCTTCTACCTCCCACTACTTGTTGTTGCCCTTGCACTTTAAAAGTTAAGTTCCTCAAGGAAGGGACTGCATCTTACGTTAGCAAGACAATTGCAACTTGTATAAATAACTGTGCTGTACAAGTAACACATGGGGGGAGGGAGGTTTCCCCAAGATGAAGCAGAATCCTGCCCCTCATATGGAAAGGACTAGGCTAGGGGGTGAGAGGACTCTCAACCCAGGGAAAGGGTGGGAGGCTCTCTCCCTCACACCTTGCACTGATGTTCCAGCATCATCACTACGGGCAATTGTAGTGTGGGGATGTAGTCAGCATCCTACTCAGAGCACATCTAGAGGGCACAGTGACTGAAAACACAGGTGGCAGTCCATGCCTTGCATGTACAAGCAGTCATACAAGCGCTAGCATTGCCTTGTTGCTGTGCACCCAAGGGAGAATCCCCCCAAAAGTCTAGAGAGTAACAACCTCCACTCTGTGGTCTTGTGTAAGGAGGATTCAAAGGCTGGTGGGTGGCTAAAGAATTTGCTGGATAGGGATGTCCTGCCTTTTGCTAAGAAAAGAGAAGTGCTGCTCCTGGAGGGACAGCCCAGTGGGACATGGCTGTAGTTCCAGGGACAGCCCTGGGGGGATGGCGCTTAGGGGAAAGGTCCCATGGGTACGACGGTGCTGTGGGGGGTGATGGGGGGGCAGCTCCCGGGGGGGGGGACGAGGGGCACTTTCTCTCGGTGGGCCGGAGCAGACACTCAAGGGAAGGGAAGGGAGGGAGGGAGTTAGGACGGGGCTGTGTGCGCTAGGAGCGTCCTCTGGGGACGGGGCGGGGGGAGCTGCCCCAGGGGGACGGGGACGTGGCGGGGAGCGGCCCCCGGGGGAAGCGGGGGAGCGGCCGCGGGGCGGGGCCGGCAGCCTGAGGCGCCGAGGGGAGCAGCGCGCGGGGGGGGGGGGGGTCCCTGGGGGCGCTGCCCCTCGCAGGGCCGGCGGGCGGGGCAGGACGCGGGGGGTGACAGCGCCGCGGGGCGGGGCGGGTCCAGGCCGCACCCGGGGCTGCGGGGCCGGGCGGGAGCAGGTACCTACCTCCCGGGGCTGGGAACGGGCCGGAACGCCGTGCCGGAAGCGAACCCCCCCCGAGCGCCCCGCACCCCGGAAGAAAATTCCTCCCCCCCCTCCTCCTGCCAGTTCGTATCCCCCCGCCCCCCGGTGCCCCGGTGAGGAGCGGCCGCACGTCATGTGACCACGCCCACAGGAATGCGGCCGCCATAGCTCCGTGCGGGGGGCGGGGCCTGTGTCCCGTCATCGGCAGGGCGCTGGGGGAGGAGTCCGCGAGGAGCGGCAGCGCCCTGGTCACGTGACCGCGCGGCGGGGCGGGTATATATACCGCTGGCGCCGCCCCCCTTCCTTCCTTCCCTCCGCGCCTTCAGCCGGCGGGTGCGCTGCGGGCCGGTGAGTGGCGCGCGCCTCTGCGGCCTCGGGGCTGAGGGGGACCGAGCCCATCGCGCTCGCGGGGCGCTGGGCGGCCGCTGCGGGAGGCGCTTTGCCGCCGATGGGCGCGGGCTGAGGCGGATGGAGGCGGATTATCTCCCCCCCCCCCCCCCCGTGTGTGGCGCTGGCTCCTCGCGAGGGAGCGGCGCGAAGCCTGGGCTGCTTCATTGGCGTTAACGGGGGGGGGGGCCGCGAGCGCTGGGCCCCGGCGGAGCGGTGCATGCTGGGGGTTGTAGTTCCGAGGAGCGGGTCTTCCGCGTGGGCGGCGGGGGTCTGCAGGCGGCTTCTGGGAGGGCGCCAGAGGGGTGTTGGCTGGGGCTGCACGTGGTGCCCTGCCGGGAGAGGGACTCTGCCCTTAGCTTCTCCGGAATGGGCGGGTCTTCAACAGAGCCAGGCCACTGCAGCGCTGCGGCCTTCTGTTCTCGGGTCTGCACGGGAGAGAGCCTGGGAACCACTATCTTAGAGAATTAGACCGGTCGGGGGGGGGGGGGGGGGCAAGCCTGGACTCGTCAATAGGCCTCGCTTTGCCTTCCTCTAAAGCTCTTCAAACACAGGCTTGTTAGGACTGAGCCGCTTGTAGAAATAGATCAAAAGTTACACGGCCCTGAGCCTCTTGGTTTATAATGCTGTGTAGAGCCCTAGTCAGGGTCATCACACGTGGGACACAGGCTGGTATTTCTTCCAGGCCAAATGGTGACGGTGCAGATGGAATTGGAAATATCAGTGTAGCTAGAAAGTGGAAACACCCTTGGAGTAAATTGGAATACCTTGAAGTAGAATTACAGGACTATTGCCCGAGAACACGTGGCCTGGTGGAACATGTTGAATTTCCTAATCCTATCTGGAGGAGCAGGCAGGCCTCAATACAACCATGGTTTTGCCATAGTAATAGTTAACAGGCTTCCTTTTTTTAAAATGGGACAGTGCCGTGTCTCATTTGATGAACTTGCCCTCCCATGTACCTGCATGTGATGAAAACCATGTTGGTAGGGACATCTGAGAGCATGATGAATACCAACATCTCTGAGCGAGACATGGGTTGTATTTGCTACTGGGCAATAGCATACCTAGTTGGGAACAATCAAATTGTATTAGTGGTTGCCTGAGTGACTAAGTGCCTGTAAAGGTTATAATTGCACGGAAGAAGCAGTGGTGGGTAACTAATATCCCTTTAAAGGTGGCTGGATTTTTCTTGTTGCAAAAGGCTGTCTAGTTTGTATTAATGGGCTTCTTGATAGTTGGTGAACTAACAGCCTACAGAACAGATGTAGATGAACTTGTGCAGCATATGGTGTAGCTGTTCTGGAATGGGTCATTTTAGAGTCGTCAACATGACAAGACATTTTCACACTATCTTGCTAGGCTTTTTTCTGAAACTGAGGAAATTTTGACCATTATAACGTTCTGTGTTTAGCCATGATGCATCAAGCAAGTTCGTTCTTCGCTGGTAACTACAAAACTGGTAGGAATTGCTTTTTAAATATAGGTTTTAATGGGGGGGAGGTGGCAGAGTACCATCTGGCCTACTACAAGCCCACTTGAAGATGTTTGACTAATCTCAAGAAATCTGTAGTTCCTGGCTGATCTCTCCAGGTGCAGAGCCAGTGTTGCTCTTATATAGCAAATTACTCTGAATTGGCCTTCTGTGCCTGTACCGGCACTCACTGCAGTGGGTGAACACCATTTTTTTTCCTGTGCTTTGTCTCCCTTCAGTCAAAGGGATACTGCATGATGTAATTCTCCATTCCCTCCACTAGTAACACTTTTTTGCATCTTTGGAGGTCACCTGAAGGGGCTAAACAATGAATTCACTTTTTGGGAGGGAGGGGCCAATTGCTACAATTGCATTAAAGACTGCTATTAAACTGAATGGCCGATGATGCTATAAATATAAGAGTAGTGGACAGAAGGGATTTCTGAGAACTCTATTCTGAGGCTTATTCAGTGCCTGTTATCTCTGATATTTAACTTTTTAATAGCAATGCCTTAAGTGTGTGGTTTTCTTGTTTTTGTTAGGAGGTCAAGACCTAGTGACACTTGCCAAGGTAAAAATCATGTTTAATTTTTATCATAAATGAGGGAAGCTAACCTTAAGGAGAACTGCATCTAAATTGTGGTCTAGATGCCTTATTTTTAATCTGATTGGCATGCTAGTTAAACATGTTCCAGCAGCTTAATGCCAGTTTCTGCTTGTGCCACAATGATGACACTTATTTGCTACTCTTGACTCAAGAGAATGATGAGAACTCTCAACCACCTGTATTTCAAACTGAGGCACAACATTAGTCATGAGCAGTTTAATCTATAGATGACTGAATCGGCTTCATAACTTTCCTCTTTCCTCAGGATTTAGTGGAGGACTTTAGAATCGCCATACAAGATGGATTCTCTGGTAAGAAACAAAACATCTTCATGGTTCTTTTGTGGGTTTCTCCTTCCTTTATGGAACTGATTCAGTGCAATGACTAGGCTGGGTCAAGAACCTGTTTGGGTTCTGTATCAGTTGAATGCAGCAGAACAATTTTAACTCTTGCTATTTCTTGGAGGCTCTTGGATTGTCTTCTGGTTGGGTAGCTTTCTCTAGAACCACTCCATATTTCTTGTTAGCTCAAACTAAACCACATTCCTTTTTAGAAAAATAGCTTAAAGCCAATACAATGATGATAACATAGTTCAGCAGAATCCACAGTGACGAAAACAATTTTGTCTTTCGCTCCTATCTGATGTATCTGGCTGTCATGATCCTCCCCAGTACACATTAGAAATGCTGAAATGGTGTGTAACTTCCTTTTCTTTTCATGTAGGTCCTGGAAGGCAAATGCTGGTGTGAAAGGTAAATCATTCAGGCGGGACGGGGCAGGTTGGTTGTGGACTCCCCAAGTCTGTCTTGTTTTTCAGACAGTTTAAATGCTTCAGTTTACATTTAAATTTAAGGGGCTTTGTATTTTCAACTGCCACTCATTCATCTCCAGTGGAGGCTGTATATGATGATAACATAGTTCAGCAGATGGTCTATGAAGAACATGCTGTACTGTCTTTCGCTCCTATCTGATGCATCCTCCAGTGGCTTGAGCATTACTCCAGCAGCTAGTTCACATGGAAAGTGTCCTCTCTGCTTGTCTAAAGTGTTCTGAAAGACTTGGCACAACTACTTTTTTGCTATAAGCAAGCCAGTCTCGAGTAACTGGAGTAGACTCTCAAAGTTGGGTGGTGGGGGGGGGGTCTTCCCACAAATGAACATAAGGTGAAGCACAGATTTACATTTAGCCTTAGTAGTGTCTTAACATGGTGATGCCATATCTGGCTTGTTTAGTTTTTGTCCTTCTCTTGCCCCCACCCCAAAGTCTGTCTTCCCTCCATTACCTTGTTTTATTCTTGCATGGTTGGCTGTTTGAGGCAGAGACTGTCTCTGTTCTGTCAGTACAGTCCTTTGCAGAAATAGGAGACTCCTCATAGATGAGGACCCATGTGCTCCAGCAATACAAATAATAAATAAATTAGTGATACAGGTATCATAGTGTCTTGTCTTTACAGGCACTGTTAAATAGATGGCTTCTGCCCACCACCTGCCTGATGCATACGGGGGAAAATCCAACTTGAACACAGTGACTTACTGTTTGTAAGGAGAATACAGAAGGTAACTTAGAGGACCTGTTTAATTGTAAATACTTTTGCTTCTAGCCTATGATTGAGTTTTAACATTGGCAGTGGGAAACTTTAAAGTTTGGATTTCCTTTGGGCTTGAAAAATCCAAACTAGTGGTAGCACTAGTTATTGGGTATTTTGGCTAAAATTCTCGTTAAGGGGAAGGGAGCAAATAATAGGTAACTTTCAATGTATTCAAGTATTTGTAGTATTGGACCTGCTCTGGGGAAGGAGGGCAGCAAAGATTTTAAGATTGAATCATGACTTGGAGTACTAGGTTTAATTCTTGGTTCTGCTGCAGATTCCTCCAGATGCCTCATTTCTCACTTTTTTTTCCTCCCCTGGCCCATCTGTTTAGAACAAGTAGTTCAGAACAGGGAGTGCTTAATGTGCTTCTATGGTGCCTAAACACTCCTTGGTTGGCTAATATTTTTAGATACAAGATAAAATACCTTGTTTGGAGGCTAAACTTACTATTGACTAACTGTGGGGAAGGAACGGCCTTTGAAATCTTTGTCCGTAAGAGTAGAGCAGTAAGCAGCTCGAGCAGAGATGAGAATTGCAGAGGGAGAGGCTAATCTGTATGTCAGCATCTTTTGGCAGATGAAAGAAATGTAAGTTAGTCAGGGTTTGCTTCAGAAGGAGCCCTGTGTCTTTATTTGGGAGGTAGGCAGATATGAACAAGGCCTGAGGCCTAGGTCTTGACTGCAGTTACCTTAGTGGCCACACCAGAGTAAGAGCCTTGCTACACTCCTGTTCACATACCTAGCTGGCCTGTCCCAGGGTATACAGCTCAATGAATGCGTTAGAGCCATGGGGTGTGCACCCAGAAGTCCTACAAACACACAGGTAAACGCAGCATTAGTGGAGAGACTGCAAAGCATATTTGAATTAGGCTGCTTGTACCCAGGCTAAGCCTACCTGGGTGCTTAGATCCAAGTGCTGATGACCTAAGTTAAATCATGAGGCCTACCCAAGAAGGAGTGATTTATTTTATGGCCCCCGAGGGTCTAGTGGAAGATTCCTGTAGGCTTCTCAGGTAAGTGCTTATCTTCTAGGTTAGAGGAGGATGTCCTGTGTAATTAAAAGCAGGTTGCTTGCTGTACATGATGTTGAATCAGGTCTCTGATCCTAATGAGGATAAAATTGACTACCCACTGATACAGTTTTACACATAAAAATAAAATACTAAAGAAGCTTATTACAGGCCTCGAATAATACCAGTTTTCTCTTGTAGATGCAGGCTTCCAAAGGTGCTTGGATATCATGTAAGTATTGTATTTAACTTAAGGGGAATTCTAGAGTGTGCCTCACTTCAGAGGTTCTAACTAACCAGAATGTGTTATAAGCCTCTATAAAAACACATGCTGATTGCTTACTGCATGTCCCATTCTAAAATAGTTAAGATGCTGGAAGAATTGTCAAGGGTCCCAACACTAACAGTATCTTCACTCAGTGTGAGCTGTAAATCTAACTGGCTGGCCTTTCCCCACCACATTGCTGCCCATTGTTTGGTCCACACAAGCAGCCTGTATGATGAAATGCAAACAGACTGACTCAGCCATGGAGGTCTGTAATTAGCTCTATCTGATTTTTCAGGCATTTGGCTTGGATTTTCCTGTTTCATGGTTGATTCTCTGAATTTCCCTGACACTCTGCTTCATTCCAGGCCTGTAACTTGGATGTGGACAGTGCTATGATTAGCAGTGGTAAGTAGTCAGCAAAACTAGTAAAAGCTTTGGTTTTAACTTGGCCATTGACCTCAGTGTACCAAAAAAGTTTGCCTGTTTGGTTCCCAGCTATAGCCTGGTGACCAGGGGCTGACCCCTCTAAAGGTCTGCTGCAGTAGGATGGGATTTCCTGGCTTGTCCTTAACTTTTCTGCCCTAAGATTTTAGGCATTAGCCTGCTGGGTCACTTAAGGATAATCCAAGGCAGTGCTTCACCATAGGTAATGCTTTGTTTTGAGATCTGTGAATACACAACTCACTGGATTTTTGAAGGATGACTCGTGTGGCAGGCTCATCCATGTAGCAATTGTCCCTTCAGGGTTTATAATGATGTTGACAAATGTCTGACCTGAAATCAATATGTGGACTGCTTCATTACTGAAAGACCCTGTAAATTAAGATACTGTTTTACTGTGCTCAGAACTGCATTCTATTTTATACTCATGGAGAGATAAAAAAGCTAATGGATTCACTTCTTTTTTTTTTAGGCCTTGGCTTCAATAAACTTAGGTGAGTGTATTTAATTTGTTTGGACCCGTGTTTAACTTGTAGCTAGGAGGAGCATTGTTGTAACCAGTGATGAAATTAGATTCTGCCAAATGAATGTCAGTGATATTACTCCTTTCCGTTCCATTTACTCTGAGGTTACAGTCTTGCTCTTGCCAATTTAGAAGTGAGGCAGTGTCCTCTAGCCAGTGGCAGGGGTTTTAAAATGTGTGTACAGCTGGTCCCCCACTTAAACGCATTTACACACTTACGACCAACCTCCTATTAAGCATGGCCCCGACTTTACGAACGTCGATCTGTGCTTATGAACAGCATCGTCCCATTGAAATGAATGGGGTCCGACTTCTGAACACATTGAGTTACAACCAGCTGTTCGGAACATAACCCGTTCGTAAGTCAGGGACCGGCTGTGCTCAACCCATGGAGTGCAGTGTACCTTCTCAGCTGTTAGAATGTGTCCCCTTTGCCCTAACTACCAATTTAAATGATACATCTGAACTTCTCTGAGGTGACAGGGTCTGAAACCTCTACTGTTTTGGATGGTCCATAGAATGATTTGCTCACTTCCGTAAATGATTAAATTCACACTGCTTTTAGAAAGCTGGTTCAAGCTTCAGTTGGTCACTGCTGCTAGTTTTCAACTCGTAGATTGAGAGGACATCTAATTGAGCATGTTAGTCTTGCTCATTTGGGTTACTAACTCGGTTACTTGAAACCACTTTCTTTTGTCCCCATTAAGCATTATTAGAAGATTGACAGATGATCACGACAGCGTTTCAACTGAGGTTTGTATTTTATTTTGTTCCTTTGTGGGTGTTGTGGCAAACTAGCTGGGTTTTAATAATGTAAAAGTAACTGCATTGTGTGATGGAACCAACCTTCCATTGGGCCGTCTGGGGCTGGCTTTCACTTAAATACTGAGGTCTTTAACTGTGGTCCAAGAAACACACGTCATATTGTCAAAACTACACATTTTTAAGCTTGCAGTTGTAGTAGGTACACCTTGGAGTAAGCTCTTGTTCCTATTGTAGTCGGGGTGGGGTGAGAAAATGCTTTTTTCTTTTTAACATGAGCAGAGCTGGGCAGACAGAACACACTCACACCACAAGTCAGATTCAGCTGCAAATTTACCAATATGGATATTGGTGTCTGGGAGGGTGTTCCTCCAGTGTTCAGTGAGGATTCTGGCTGTGAAAGCATTTAGATAGGCAGTTGGGAGGTTTTAATCTGGATTCCAGGTTCCCTTTCCTCTTTACTTTCATTTACAGCCTGAACAGGGATGCCTGGTTTGGGGCTGGAATCAAAGCCTGTGAGGACCTGAATTATAAGAGTAGTGGACAGAACACGTTTCTGAAAACTTCACACTGAGGCTTTGAAGCGAATACTGTGTTTGCAGGCAGGGCGAAGAATTTGAATTTTACATTTGAATTTTTTTTTATTTCAGAGCTAGGGCACTCTTCCCGGATAAAGGATCACTAAGTTGAGGTAATATCACTTTAACTTGTGACTTCATGCTAAATTGGCTGCTGTTGCATTTATCTGATACTTTCACTCATTATGAAAGTGAAGTGGAGAAGGAATCTTAACTAGCAGTGAGATTGGCTTCATAAAACTGAATTTTATTGTTGACTGTAAAAAGCAGAGGCATCCCAGAAGAAGTCACACCAACCTAACAGCATTCTGTATCTTCCCTGATCTAATATTTTTGTGTGCATGCTAGCCGTCCCTGTGGCAAGTTGGAATTAGGGTTGTGTGTTTGTGTGACTTTCAGCTCTGTATACTGAAGTATAGTGGTATTGTTTAGCTCCAGCAGCAGTGAATGAGAACTGTTCCACATACAAGCGTGAAATGCTGTCTGTGTGTACTGTTAATGATGATTTTTTGTTGTAAACAATGGGAATCTCTCTGAAAGAGAATGAGGAGGACACTTATGCTGAAACAGTACAGAACTCAAGCTGTCTACTAACTCAATCAACCAGAACATGTTTGTAAAAATGTAATTCTGTTCCAGAATGAAGCTGGTCAAACATTGTAAAGCAATCCTGCCTGCCTGAGAGGTAAGGCTAAAGCAGAGTACTGGGAGCTTGTGTTAAACATTAGTGACTTTTTTCCAGGCTTATGTCTTTTGGAATCTCTTGATTCCAGGACAGCTTAGTGTTGGGGTGAGGGCTCTTAAATAGGGCTTTCAGCTTTGGGGAGGAGCGCTGGACTGGGGGTTGGGTGGAGGGAATTTAGCTGCTGGCTCCCATGATGCTCTTTCTGCTGTTGGCAGGAGAATTCTCCTGACTCTTAACCAAGCAGGAATGTTCACCTGGTTCTTCATGAACCATTAGATAACATGACTGGCCATTGGCACTGTGTCTCTTGCTTCCATTGATGCTAAAGAGAGCAGGATTGAGCTATTTGCTGTGATGACCATATGCTAACACCACGATTGATGCAGTCAAAGTTAGAAGCTCATTTTAGTCACCCTAAGATACATGGTGACTCAATCAAATGATTAATATGTGCTGGCTTTAAAGGGGCAAGTAACTTAGTCTGTTTCACTTACCTCTCCTAAAGCAGGAGCATGGAAACAGGGCTGACAGCCTGAAACCCAACACCCCAATACTGGGCTGGCAAGATAGTTCAGCAGAACTCTGACGAGCACAGCTTTCTTTCCCTCCTGTCTGATGCATCTAGCTATTGCTGAATCCTGACACTACAGACTGTTGGCTTAAGTGACTGTGAAAGTGGCATTCTTACTGCACATTGCCATGTGCACTTGCCACTTTTACAGACACAAACTTTTCTGCCCAGTGAGCTCCAGTACTGTGACCCTGACAGGGAGGGATAGCTCAGTGGCTTGAGCATTGGCCTGCTAAACCCAGGCTGGAGAGTTCAATCTGGGGGGGCATTTAGGGATCTGGGGCAAGTCTGTCAGGGATGGTACTTGGTCCTTCTGTGAGGGCAGGGGACTGGACTCCATGACCTCAAGGTCCCTTCCAGTTCTGAGATAGGTAGCCCTCCATTTTTTATTTAATTTGTTCCACTCTTTCTGAAGTTCTCCATCAGTAGTACACTTCAATTTTATTCTTATTGTCTTATTGTCCATTTTTCCTTTCTAGGAAGCAAGCTATGCCTGACCACTTGAGGAACCAGAAAGGTGGGTATGGCTTTACTAGCATTCAGCACTAATCCGTGATAGAAGCATTGTTGGAATGGATAGATGATGATTACTACTTAGCTTGAACTCTCTCTCTGATGAGTGATGGAAAACCTAAGTTCTGATCCATTCCTGTTAATAAATATCTTGTACTTAAGTTCAGAGCTTCACCCTAAACATTATTCTCTCCTTGCAGTGTGAAGAGCTGTAAGATTTGGTGGACACTTCCCAGTGCTGGAGCAACAGTGAAGAAGCAGGAGTTTTGTGCTAGCACAGTTTGATAGGGACATCTACTCTGGATCCTTGAAACCCTGGCATGTCACACATGGCTCTTGAGTGCTCAACTAGCATTCTAGTAACACCTTGTCAATTACTTTCTAACACTGCTCCATACAAAATTTCCTGCCCTTAATTAGGAGGGTGAGCAGTGGACAGCCTCTAATTTTCAGAGTGATGGGAGGGCAACTCTTGTCTGTTTCCTATTGGGTTCCTGCAGGGGAGGGAGAAGTAGGAGATATTCTAATGTCCAAATTCTGCCCTTCTGAGATGGCTGGTAGTGGCCATGGTGGGGGAGAGAAGAGACCAGAGCCCTTTCTGCAGTAGTGGGTGTCAATGTTAAAACACTACCTTGCTTATAAGACCCACATCTTAAACTAGACAAACATTTACTGTATTTCAACTGCTTTTAAAAGTAAAAAGGCTGTTCTCTTAAATGTATTAATAAACCTAAATGGCACCCCTGGAGTTTGTACTTTTACTCGGTTTCAAGATGTGGTCTCTTAAAATATACTATAAGCTAAACTTAATTGTTTAGGCTGTGATGCTGTAGAGCTCCTGTCAGTCTAGAGTAGATGTAAATATAAACAACTTTTACCACTTGAGTGACCAAGGGCTGGCCTAAGCTATTCTTGTGCTGTAGGTGTGTGGCAGCCCCAAATGGTTGAGGACTGATGACTTGTACCATAGCACTAATGGGGAAATCTAACCAGACAGTGGGCTTAAGCCTGTAATCACCAACCTCTTGATCACAATTGACTGGTTGATCAGGAAGCCCTGACCAGTCAATCACAGGGGGGTGGTCTACACTGGGCCACTTATTCCAAAAAATCAGCTGCTTTTCTGGAATAAGCTGCGAGCTGTCTACACTGGCCCTTGAATTTCTGGAAAAGCAACAATGTACAAAATCAGCCACTATTCTGGAAAAACTATTCTGCTCCCACTTGGGCATAAGTCCTTATTCCAGAACACTGTTCTGGAAAAGGGCCACTGGAGACAGCCTAGTAGTTTTTTCCAGAAAACCCCAATCGTGGAAATGGCAAGCAGGGCTCTTTTCCGGAAAAGTGCATCTACATTGGCCACAGACGCTTTTCTGGAAAAGCAGCTTCCTTTTCTGGAAAAACTGAAAATGGAATACTATTCCGTCAAGCATTTCCAGAAATTCATGCCAATGTAGACACAGTCAAGGTGTTTAGGACTCTTCCCCTCAAGGAAGGGTGTACTAGGGCTTCCCTCTCCCATGCAGCTCTTCTCCAACAGGACTCTTCCTACTTCCCATCATAACACTAAATGCCCATGGACCTGTTTAAAAGGTACAAGGGCCTGGCTTGGCACTGCAGTAGGCTTTGGCTGCTAGTCACGTCACTGACTGCTAGGCTCAAATAAGATCAATTTGGTGACTGCTAGTGGCGGGGCTGGTACCTTCTGTGATACCTCTAGCAGTTTACTAAGTAAAGTCTAAGCTAAAGCCCCACCTGTTAGGAAGAGCAGCTGTAGTGGTGGAGATCTACAACCAACCCCATAACACATACAAGTGTATCTGCAATAGTGAGCCTCTCCAGCTGTAAGTGCAGTGTGCTGCTGCACCCTACAGCCCAGGATTGTGGGGCTGGCTTCTAAATCCCATTGCCCAGGATAAACAGCTACAGAAGCCATCCTTGAAATACAGCAGTTTATAAAAACTCAGACACCGTTATTAAAGAGAAAAGGTCATTAAGTTAGTGTAGTATAGAAAGTCCATTAATCTCAACTAGCATTGTTACTACCACACTAAGTGTGAATCTGGTTATTCAGACTAAAAGGTAAGTGGCATAAGCTGGTACACTTCTCTCCCCACACCCCCAACCACTCCCCCATCTATGGTTAAAACTGGGTGTCCTATTGCTGAGGACAGGATAAAACAAACCTTGGCATAATCAAGCATCTATAACAGTGGCTACACAAAATGCAGTTCACCTTTATCCTAGCCTATCCCCACAGTAGCAGTTATTTGCCTACTTTGAGTCTGGGTACAACTTTTGGAAATTCCTAAATCATTTTACTGCAAAGGACACACACATGCTTTCAGATCACAGAAAGAAATGGTCTGGAAACACACCTCTGCTACCCCTCAGCAACAGGTTTGAGTAGACTTCAGAGCTCCTCCGTGACAGCCTTTCCCTTCTGTACTTGGAGATCTGGGTTTTTGAAGTTGGTGTCTGATCTATAGTCCTAGGTAAAAAGCTATAAAGTCTCTTTGGTACATACAAAGTCAAGGAAGCAAGAGAGACAAGCGAGGTCCATCCTCCAGCACTCTCCAGTTTACTTCTTGAAATACCACACTTCATTGTGCCTGTTGAAGAGCTTGAAGGGACTGTCATAGCCAGCAGTGTAATAGAAGTCTTCATGGAACGACTGGCCTGCCTTCTTTAGGATTCTGGACAGGGCCTGGGCTTCCTCTGCATACTTCTCTGGGGAGGCAAACCCCCCAAAGGACCTGGGGAAGACAGCAGGGAGAGGGGCTTTGTTGGATCAGCTCAAACACGAGGGAGGCCATTCTGGATTCTGAAGTGTTCAGCTGGCTCCCACTTACCAGAATGTCACCAGAGCCACACTTGAAACCAGATCTGGAGCTCAATTTCCTATAGGGGCTTCCTCTTTAAAATGGGCTAAACCAGCAGCCTGGGTCTAAACATTCCCAGATGGTATCTGGCTACATATTGTGTAGCTAAGGCCCTCAGGTACCTCCTAATGGGGGGGTTCAACCAGCATGTGCTGGTGTGACCATGCAGATCTTAATGTACATAATGGGCCCTGGCCATTCACCACACAGGTTGGTGCTTTGCAAAGTCGCTTGGACCCACGGTGCTAGCTGCTTGTTGGACCCATTTTTGTTGGGAGAGACAAGCCTTTGGGCATCACAAATCAAGGCAGCTCTAAAGGGGGTGCTCTCTGCTAGGTTTCTCTTTACCAGCTGTATTGAACAGCAAAAGGGTCAAACTGCAAGCAGCAGCCAGCCCTCCCCACCCTGCTTTGTACTGTTGGCTGGCTCCTCTGCCAAAGAGGCGGCAGCAGGACGGTGCTACCTGACAAAGATGGCCTCTCCCTTCCGCTCCTCGATGAAGACACCCGGCTCCGTGGGCTGCGGCGGTGAGTCTTGATACTCGAATGGCACAAAGAATGAGACCTTAAAGTCAGTGCAGCCAGTTTTCACCAAGCACGTCACTGGCACAGTCATCTCAATCTTCACCTCTGGAAGAACAAGGACAAGAAAGCTCCTGTCTCACATTAACTCACCCAGACTAGCATCGCTGACATTGCTGGTGCATTTCCCATCTCCCCCAACCACTGCTGTTCCCAGATCATTCTTGTTTGTGTCCTGTCTCCAGCCAGCTGTCTCCATGGGTTTCCCACTGGCCATTCCAAACCTGGGTGACTTCATACCTCTCTCATTCTTCCCCTGAATGTAGTGGAAGAGTTTCCAGAAGCCCTGGCGCAGCGCCTCCTTCTGCACCTCTCCTTTAATTACTGTGCTTGCCCATTTGGCTGTCTCGTAGCGACGCAGCTCATAATCTTGCACCTGAAACGGATCTACAGTTACTGCACGCCGCTTAGTCAAGGGGGCTTTTATTTTCAGGTCACCGGAATGTCTCCGCCAGCGCCCACCTCCCTGCCACACCACCTCCATGGGAGCGTGCCCCTCGCAATCCCTCAGCTGCCCCATAGTCATACACCCTTTCCCCAACAAGTCACTTGCCCCAACAGGGCATCCCCCTGCTGCCAAACCATCTGTGCCATTTGTTCCAGCCCAATCCACATCCTTACTCATCCAGTCAGCAGGCACCCCACCTGGACTGGCAAAAGCTGAATTTACATTGGAGGGTTTGTCAGGACAGCTGCACCCATGAACCCTTTCTAGTGTAGATGAGGCCAAAGACACACTTGGCCACTGTGCTCTAGCTGCAGAGGTTGAAGGGAAGCTTCCTTCTTGCATGACTTCTTCCCTGACAGCACTAATGAGTTTATTGCTGCAAGCATCTGCCCGCATGGGCAGTGCCACTCGTACAGTGATCTCCTCCTACCCCGGCATTTACCTCGGTCTCTGCGGCGCTCCATTTGGGTGACTGCAGCTCCAATGACAAAAACGTCTGTTTGAAGGACTTGATCATCTTGCCCGGGCTGAAAGGCAGGAAACATTACACTGGGACGGAATATCCCACAGTGCACGGGCTCGAGGGTTCTTGCCTAATCTCAGATCCTGATGTTGGTTTTCGCAGGCGTGCGCAATGCCACTAAAGAGAGCACTTCCACTCTCTTCCTCCTCTACTCTTGGCAGGTGCTTGCTGTCCATTTAGGCCACCAAAAGGATGACAGGCCTTGAACACTGGGGATGTCCCTGGTTTTCATGGCTAGCCCATGGGTTTATCCCCCAGTGTTTTGTCTGTCCTGGTCACCCCAGGAATTGAACCAGCGACTCTGACACCAGGCTGGGCAGCTGCACTGCTGCCTCAGGGACCACCGCCATGCACATCACATTCCACATTTGTAAAACTCTGGAAAGCCACACACTGAATGAGATCTATACATGGAGCCAGAATGTCTGGCAAGGGGCAAATCTTCAAGCGGCTGTTCCTCATCCTCATGGCAAACCCCCAGGGATGTGACACCCCTCCCCTTGCAAACTGAGGGCCTCCCCGCCTGATGCGTGACAAGAAGCATCCGATGGTCTAGCTGAATATTTAGTGTATGTGCATCACTGTGCCACCAACTAAACATGCTTTGGAATGAACTGACCTTCCAGACCAATACCAAGAAGCCAGACCCAAGCTAGTGGAGGTGGTTGCAGGGTTCAGCTCAGAATACTCTGTTCTGATCTGCTGCTGCCACTTGATATGAAGCAGCTGATGGAACCAGCATTCTGGTGTCCTTCAGCCCTCCCCAGCGCCACTGCTTCACTTCCATGCAGCAGAGCCGGCATAAGTACGGTGCTGTAGCATGGCAGCTTCATAACAAGTGGGATGTCAAGACACTGCCACGGAGGCTGCTGAAGAGGGTTAAACTTGGCATCAGCTGCCACATCTTTCAGGCATTCCCAGCACTGTCAATAAAAGTTCCCCCAAATAGTTGAGTTGCCATTCCTGCCAGCTATCAAAAGCTGCCCAGTTGCCACCTGATATGCATGGGTTGATGGTTGTACTCTGGGATTGGAAGCTACCTGATGGTAATGGCCACAAACTTAATTTTATCTGGATTACTTACCATACCAGTGCACACAATTGTTTGCCTAACTAGATGGGCTATCAGCTGCAGCAGCTCACCCAACTTAGCCAGCAAGACAAGGTCATTGGTGCATTGTATCAGTTCAGCTATTGCATGCTGTCAAATGCTACTCTGCTTGGGAAATAAAAGGAAGGAGGCGGTGTTCCCTGTAAGCTGTGCGCTTGTGTGGCCACGCTGGAGAGATTCAAATGCCACCCCGCTGGCTGGCAGGGCAACCACTGCTAAGTTTTGTTTCTGCTGGTGGTGCACACCCACAAATGCCTCAGTGCACATCAACGTCTATTCCATACATGGATGGAAGAGATTAAACACTGAAGGAGTCTGCAGCCTTCTTGACCTCTCCCCACATTCCTGCCAGCTATCAAAACCTGCCCATGTGATCTACACCCGCCAAAGGAGAGGATGCTACAAATGTTTGCCTCTGTGACCCCACTAATAGTCTCTCTTTCTATTTGCCCCACTCAAACCAGCCTTTCCTTGAGGAACAGTTCCAGCTGCCCACTGACTTTCCATCATTCTAGCTCATTTATTTTCTTCCCAGCTGATTTATAATATTTTATAGGCAACACCTCTGCCTTTTCTATCTACCATTGCAAGTGAAGTATGGAGATAAAACATTAGACTGTCTCCTCCTGGAGTGGGGTGTATGTTCTAGATCACACAAAATCAAGAGGGGGTAAAGTCCACACTACAGTGTTGGAAACTCTCATGTTTCTTCCTTTAAGCTCCAGCTCCTGGAGTCACGTGAAAGTCGACAATATTTAAAAGATGGAATCTCTAGCCCTCAAGGAAGCAGAGAAAACCTTATTAAAAAGGGGGTAAACAGTGAGGTGGCAAAATTTGCAGATGATACTAAATTCCTCAAGAGAGTTAAGACCAAAGCAGACTGTGAAGCGCTTCAATAGTATCTCACAAAACTAGGTAACAGGGATACAAAATGGCAAATTAATGTTTATGTTGATAAATGCAAAGTAATGCACATTGGAAAACAATCCCAACTATATGTACAAAATGATGGGGACTAAATTAGCCATTACCACTCAAGAAAGATCCTGGAGTCATTGTGGATAGTTCTCTGAAAACATCCTCTCAGTGTGCAGCAGCAGTCAAAAAAGCAAACAAAGTTAGGAATCATTAAAAAGGGATAGAGATTAAGACAGAATATCAATGGTATGCACACATCTTGACTACTGTGTACAAATGTGGTTGCCTCATCTCAAAAAAAGATAGCTTAGCATTGGAAAAAAGTTCAGAAAAGGACAACAAAAATTAATAGGGGTTTGGAACAGCTGCCATATGAAGAGAGATTAAAAAGGCAGGAATTTTTCTGCTTAGAAAAAAGGAGACTGAGTGGGGGGTATATGCTAGATGTCTATAAAATCATCACTGGTGTGGAAGAAGTAAATAAGGAAAAGTTATGTACTGTACTTGCTCCCAAACATAAGAACAAGTAAGCAGCACACAGATCACTGAAATATTTCAAACCTTCTACTAAATGAAGAACAGCTGCTTTAGCAGTCCCAACAGAGCAGGGAATTGGCACCCACATATCAGAGCACTACACGGCAAAACACTGATGCCAGTAAACCAAGATGCAGCTGTAAACTCCAGTGACTTAGCTGCAGGGAAGGCCAGGCACAACATCCCCGCCCTGCCAGCAAACAGATGCAGTGAGATCATCTCAGTTCTGCAGGCAGACTGCTTATCAAAGGGGCCATTCAAGAAGGTCCAACTGTAATACACTCACACTCCTATGGCATAAAACATACCACTAAGGCATCAGAGAAGAGTGACGGACTCGCAAGGTATGTATCAGAAGCAGACACGCTATCCAGTCTGATCCAGAACTGATCATATTTGGGGATTTGACCCCCATCTCTTCCTGTTTCAACGGCAGTGATGCTGTATCTCTGCCAGCTCTCCCTTTTCTCCTAGGTTTCACCTGCTTTTTTTGCTGCTCTTTGATGAAAAGCACTTCATTTTTGATTACTTAAGGAAATTCTCTCGCATGCTCTCATCTCCTGGGCACTGGAATAGAAAGAGTTTCTCTCCCTAGAACTGATTTCAGACTCCCTTCCTCCCCCACATCTTGTCACATGGCCTCTAACTTTCTGGCGAACGCTGATAATTCCTACGTACAAATGGACTCTGTGTGCAAGTTACAGTAAACACTGCTTACGAAATGCAACGAACAGAGAACCACTAAACATGAGACAATGGGCTACTGGGTAAAGGAATACATTCCAACATGCAACAATAGCCCTGTCATCTCCAGACAGTTCTCCAAACGAGAACTCTGAGCACCATAATTTATAGTGAGTGCCAACATTACAGTTAGAACAACAGGTGCTGCAGGACCAGTCCTTGTTTTTTAAGTTTTTTTCCAGTTAGAACAACAGTAAAGGTCAGCTGGATTTCCCTCTGTCACTGATTTATGTGACTTTCACTTTGCCCATTACACCTGAAATTATAAACTTTTCTTTCAGTGAGAATTCCACTTCATCCCCAGCGTTAAACACCCCATCTACACACTCCATCCTGCTGCTGTGTCACCTGGGCTAGCTCACTCACTGTGGGGTCACGGGGAGAAGAAAAACCACGGGGGTTTCTTACAGCGACAGTGGTGAGGAAGAGCAACCTGGTCATGCCATTCTGCAGGCACTTGCTGTTAGAAAGCAGATGAAAAAAAAATTGGACCCAACACTTACATTTTGAAGCGTAAGCCCAATTGTCCTCTAGCTGTGACGTTGCTGTTCCTGTCTCCAAGCTGCGCACACTCTTAAAACACTGTCTTTCCAGCGTTTATTTCTGTGCTCTATGGGCAAACTCCACCCCGCCACATTCCTACTGGTGAGAACCACTGTTATGAAAAGCCTAATATTCTAGCATTGCTCGTCCCTATGGCTCTCATTGGTTGTCTGCAAAACCAGCCCAAATAACCCCACCTCCTGCTCACATGCTGCAGCATGCCTGGGATGGGACCTGGCACATGAGTTTCAAAGCCATAGGTCAAATTCAGCCCTTGTGTAACTTGGGAGTGATGTGGCTGTGCTCACTTGTGCTCGTAATTTGGCTCTATGTTCTCTCTGACAAAGACAGAATTATATGCAAATAACTTCTCCCTGTAACTGATTTGACTCAAGGAGGTTGCTGCTAGAGAATGATAGTAAGATACAGACTCTAGCTGTGTATGCCACAGTGCATTTTCAAATTCCTCTTGTCCATCTTTCACTGACATTATCAGCTGACATCTAGAGACAAAAGGTGGGAGAAGAAAGACCTTTTATTGGATCAATTTCTGTTGGAGAGAAACTCTTGAGCTTACTCAGAGCTCTTCTTCAGGGGGTAGGAAATGTAATGGCACAGCTACAGGGAAGGAAGGAGGATTATTTAGCATACATCGTTAACATTTTAAAGGCTCACTTAAGGTGAAGAGGTACATTCACACCTCTCCAATCATGGGGGGGGCGGTAAGTGGGTTAGATTGTTGTAATAAGCCATAGTTCCAATGTTTCTATACAGTCTATGATTTTCAGTATTTAGCAAAAGTTATGATTGCAGTTGAAATTCGTAAGTATTTTTCCCAATTATGTATTTTTTTAAAACTAGACTTTGAAACTAATGGACTCCCTCAGCTGACTTGTATAAGAGGTTACATAAAGCTGTTATGAGATCCTGTTGAAGCTGTATAACACTATACCTAAACCAGAGCCTTATGTAATGAAATTTATCTGATCTAAATTTTGCAAATGGTTCCTATCTTTGTAGTGGTGTAAACAAAACAGCCTTGAGCTGAACACACCTGAGTTTTATGGTGTTGAAATCCCAAACCTGGATCTGATTTTTGGGCCCATTTCTAATGTATTAAGCCACCTCCAGAAGGGGTCTGTTGCCTGCTGAGCATTCTACTGTGAAATTCAGGGACAAACTCCCATGCTGGAAGGAGGGGAACATCAGAGAAGTCACTTGTTCTCCCTACAATGACAACCCTGGGGGAAAAGGGTTTATTTTTTATAAGCTCCTGTTTATGGTGTTTTATTAAGAAGCCTATTAAAATGACTGAAACTGGGGCCCACTTCTCTCTAAGTGTAACACCGTTATTTCAATGACCGTACGCATAAGGACCGAGGTGGGGTGTGGGAAAAGAAAAAAATTAGGGATAAACATGGCTATGGGGAAAAAAAGCTGATTGCCAACTGTGAGGCTCTTAAAGCACAAGCATTCAGAGCCTGAACTCCCACCCAGCCAAATGACTACCTAGTCTTGGAGACTGAACACCCTGCTCCGCTACAAGGACAGTCCTCCAGATCTGGCTTTGGGGAAGCTGTTCTAGCTGCTACACGTGCTTTGCCTGTTCTTTGGCTAACTAGAGCACTTGCAAACAGAGCACAGAGGGCTGCTGGCCTTTCGAGGGGGGTAAAAGCAGCATCTGCACTGAAAGCTTTTCCACAAGGAATAGTAAGCCATCGTCACACAGCTTCTGAGTTGCATAAGGAGGGTGGAGGCAGGTACACCATGCATTCTGCACCACGTCTCAGTGTCGGGCTCTCTGGAGTTACTATTGCAACATCTTCCACTGAGGCCAGCTTGCTGCTGCTTCACCAATGCTGGGGGCTCTCTGCTGAACCCGGAGCCAGAGCAAAGCACTCGCTTTGGCCCGATGTACTGAGAGAAGGACTAGGAAACAGCACCAGCACCCTTAGATTTCCCCAAAAACACACACATGCATGGGAAGGCCAGGGCAGCAGAGGCTCTTAGGTCTCTCCATCAGTGTAATATTGGTATGCAGTATCTACCAGGGGTTCTAGTCTCTACTGGACATGAAGCCATGAAAGAACAACAGCAACTTTCCTCTGGCCCACCTCAGCAGTGGCCAGTCATAGCAGTTGGTATAAATCTGGTGTCTCAGCTAGCACAAACAGCTAGCAGCAATGGGTGTTGCTTTTAAAAGGGAGCGGGAAATTCTAGGAGAAATGCAAACCAGTTGTGAATTCCCATCCTTCCTAAAACAGAGAAACACAAAACCAATCCCCATGCATGACCTGCTCAGTTGACATTTGTACTCCCAACAAAGAGCAACTGTGCTTAATGTAGGGGCCACGGCATGAACAACAACCGGCACTGTTCTCCAGAGATGTTGTTTTCGTATCATTGTTTTGTTTCTCGCATGCATGGAAAAGACATGGCGGCAGCTGGGTCGGAGTGGGGAGAGGCTGTAAAATCTTTAGACGCTCAGATTATTGTCTTATAAATCGACTTTATATTATGTAAATTACACACACACACACACACACACCCCTACCCCTACCTACCTACCTACCTTTCGGTTTCTGATTTAAATGGGCCTGTGCAGACTAAATGGTATTTCCAAATGGAAGAGATGCTGAAAAAAACCTGTTACTAACCTTCTGTAACTCTTGTTCTTTGAGCGGTGTTGTTCATGTCTGTGCCAATGTAGGTGTGTGCTCATTCCGAGCACCACTGGCAAAGTTTTCCCTCTATGACATCCATTGAGTTGACTCTAGTGACCCCTGGAGTCGCACCCTCATGGTGTTGGTAAAGGGCCCTGCCGACCTGCCTACCCCTCAGTTCTTTCTTGCCTGCTACCTCTGACAGTGTGACCGGAGGGGAGGGGGGCTGGAATGCACATGAGCAACACATCTTGAAGAACAAGTCATGGAAGGTTAGTAATTGTCTTTAATTCTTTGAGCGCTTGCTCACGTCCATTCCAACGTAGGCTTGGGGTTCATTGGAATGCTGACTGTAACACCGCGTGGCTGAAACCCATGTAGTCTCTAGCTTGCTGGGCGATGGCGTGGCGGGACGCAAAAACATGGAACGATGACCTCTATTGATGTCCTGAATCGGAATTTAAGCCAGGGACGATGACACTGATGCGTTAGCCCGTGGAGAACGGGCTGTCAGTGGAGCCGGGACCTTCCCTAGGTCACAGTACATGTGGATACCAGAAGTGATCCACGATAAAATTCCCTGGGCTGAGACTGGAAGGACTTTTCTTCAGTCTGTAAGGCTATCAAAAGCGGAGTCAATTTCTGAAAGGGTTTTGTCTTTTCTTTATAAAAGACTACTGCCTGAATGCCTAACATTCACCAAGGGGAGTCTTTGGTTCCTCACTGGTAGCGTGTGGTTTTGGATAGAAGACTGGTAAGAAGGCATCCTGGAACGGCAAGACCAAGAACCTGGCCCTTGTAGAAGACAGTGTAGGATGGTTCTGAAATAAGAGCTTAGATTTCGCAGACCCTTCTGGAAGAAGTAATGGCAACCTAGAAAGCTACCTTCATAGACAACTGGCATCTCCACATATTGGGGGGCATAACATAAAGGGGAGGACACATGACCACTCCACATGTCTCTCTATCCCGTTCTCCCCACCTGTTACCTGGTGGAGTAGGGAGCTTTGTCTTCTCCCTATGCCTGACCCCAGTACATCTCTCTGCTCTCTTTGGCAGCCGGGGGGAGAGGGAATTCCCAGCTTCATTCTGGACTCAGACTTTAAGGCCAGAAAGGACTATCATGGTCTTCTACTCTGACCTCCTGCTTATTGCAAGCTACTGAACTTCACCCACCCACTTCGGTAACCTCTGGCTGAGCTGCTGAAGTCCTCAAATCAGGATGTAGAGACTTCCAATTACAGAGAATCCACCATTTACTTTAGTTCAATCCAGCAAGTGACCCCTGCCCCACACCTCAGAGGGAGGCAACACTCTCCCAAAGTCCCTGCCAATCTGAGATACAGGAAAATTCCTTCCTGACCTCAAATATGGCAGTCAGTCAGACTGTGAGTAGGTCAGTGAGGCCCTTGGGAAAGCCTCCCTCCACTTGTGTGGAAGGCCAACCCGCCATGTCCCACGGCCCCAAATCATAGCGCAGCTGCTCTATTCTCGCCTGTTGCTCCATTTTTCTAGCCTTCTCAGCCAGTCTTCTCCTTCTCTTTTTGCTGTCTCCTTCCCATTCATTTGAGCCCACGTGCTCCACAAGGGACATCTACTGGTGTTTTTTTGGTGGCAGGGCCAGCTGTACTCTTACATCTGAGAAGCCGGGAAGCAGAGCAGAGGCATTTGGGTGGGCAGGCTGCTGCCTGAACTTGCATTCCTGCGAAACAGGGGAACGCCTCCTGTGAATGGCTGCACTAGTGGTGGTGAGAGTGCCAATGGATGTCTGACAGCTTTCAAAGAGCCACAGGCAGCTTTATCACAACTGCAGCAGAATCTCTGCACTGTGATGTGGAACTTCTGTTATGATCACAGATTTTCTTGCCTGTCTTCCTGCAGTGCCACGGACTCATCTGTAAGTAAACTCCATTGTACATGTTCCTTTCAATCCATTTCTTGAAGTTAATGAGAAGTTCTGTTCAAACCAATGTTCCCTTAAAGAGTAAAGCCTTGTTTCCTGGATTGAACTTGATTTACAAACATAAAAAGGTTAGAATGAAAAAATCTTCTAAAAGTACCAAGACCACAGGCTCCAAGACAGATCTACTTTCCATCTCGGGCTATAAGCACAACCACACCTTGCAAGACCCAAGAGCATTTGGAACTTGCCAAGCTCCAACGGCTGCATGTACTCACACGCATACACAATTTTTAACAAGATAAATGCACAATCTCTGTGTATGCTTATATTGCTCCTCAATGAGTGAACAGATACTGGTACTGCAGAGTTCATAAGTAGTAAGTTGTAGTTGATCTGTTGCATCCCCATCCTGCAGATAAAGGAAACAGACAACCCTAGGCTACATTTAGGGCTCTCAGCCCAGAACAGTTCTGCTCTAACAGGAGCATCTAGTCCTTAGCTAACCATGATTCCATCATTCTTATGTTACAGGGCTCCTGAAAAAGAAGCTAAGATGTGATCTTTTCCAGGGGGAGTTGCTCAGACTCCATTGGTACATTTCAAAATGAAAGGAAATGCCAGACCCATCACCACACACCATGCCAATGGTCCCAGGCTTCCCCTCTGTACATGAGAGGGAAAAGCAACCTGAGTTTTTTTCCTTTGTGCTTCAATTCATCCTCTCCCCCCCACCAGTCGCTGTTGTCTTCTGAAAGTTCAATGATGTGACCTGCAGTGTATGTCTCAGACCATGTGAATGTTTTCTGTCCTTGGAAGGTAGAGCAGGAATGATGCTGCTGATAGGATCAGCTTCAATCATTTGCTTCGAGTCAGTTCTTGTTTGCCTTTGCTTCTGCAGCAGGCCATGCAACCTGGACGTGGTACGGCTCTAGCTCCTCAGCGGTAATGTAATCTGGAGCGTTGCTCATAAGGTCATGTCCCTTGAAGGATTTGGGGAAGGCAATGACATCTCGAATGCTTGGAGCTCCAACCACGAGACAGATCAGTCTGTCGAGTCCTAGAAGCAGACATTAAATGAGTTAAAATAGCTGTGTTATAGCCTCACATTACTTCTCTTTGAATGAGGCAGTAAACCACATTGCTGGGAACCAGGACAAAAATAGGGCAAGAATCAGAAACTGGGATTGAACACACTGGAGACACTGATAAGGTGGCCTAGGGCTGACAGTGAGTTTGCAGTGCAGTGCTGCAGAGAAAAGCCCAGTGCAATTGTGCTGAAAAGGCAAAGACTTCACACAAGGCAGAGCAGGTGACAGTCACTCATTAGGGCTTGGCTGAGATGACACCCAGAACAACAGGGCTCAGGTTTCAGCATCTTAGTAGATGTAGACAAACAGGGGTAGAGGTATCAGGGAAGAACAAGAGCAAGTAGATGACCGGAGGGGACCGAGGTATATGGCAAGACTGAAGGTGAAATGCAAACAGATTAAAAACTACAGCCCAGACGTGCAATATTCTAAAGAGGAAAACACTATATAACCATTGCTGTAAAGCTGTGTAAATAGCACTGGGGTTTAACCACTTCCAGGGGCGGCCCATGAGGCTAGGCAGACTAGGCGGTCACCATGGGTGCCGCCAGCCCAGGGCACCCGATGATGATATCACGGGGCGCCCGATGATTATGTCACGGCCATTGATGGCCACGTAGGCGGGGATGCCAATTGCGCCTTCCGCCTGGGGCGCCAGCTACCGCTGCCGGCCTCAAGCCACTCCTGATCACTTCTGAGATGGATCATCACATCCTTTAGGGGCCGTGAGCAATCTCAGAGGAAGGCATCTTGTTTCGTCTGCCAGAATGAGTGGCATCACAAGCACCTCAGAGAAAGAAGAAAGCAAGCAGCTTTTCTTACATCTTAGCACTTGTATTAACACATCAACTACACACTCCTTACTTGCGGGGTGAGGGGGGAATATAAAACTTGCTTTTAGAGTTTCAGAAAAGCGTCTTGCAATGCACTTGAGCAAAATAAGCACTAGCAGGGGTCAGCAACAACCAAGTGGGAGCTATGACTGGGGAAAGGCATCCCACTCTACAGATAGTTGAAGGGCAGAAATACCAAGAAGGGAGAGGAATTATTACAGGCGACAAAGAGAAGCATTAGGATGAAATTAAAAAAAAAAAGGGGGGCACTGAGTTAAAGTTCTATAATAGCGAGATCTCTCAGGCTACAGAACAGCTTCCTTTGGCCCATTGCTTGGCATACTGAAGATTAGTTCAGATATAAACAGCAGGACATGCAACGAAGGAAAATAATTCTACAGTGGCCAAATGACACAATAGACTAAATCAGTGTTTCTCAACCTTTTTTTAATGAAGTACCCTTTTTTAAAATAAAATAAAATAAAATAAAAATTATAAGTACCCCCAGTATCTACAGTTTTCAGATGCAATAGTAGAAAAAAATTGTGAAACACATTAAACAACTTAATCGTAGCTGGGCAGGCGATGAAATGTTTGGGTGTAAAAAAATACAAAAATAATAAAGTGCTGTAAAACTTAAAAACAAAAATTCAGTTTTCTCCAAATTTCACTTGTGTTGACGTACCCCCCAGACTTCTCGAGTGTCCCAAGGGGACTTGTACCACTGGTTGAGAAACACTGGACTAACTGATTTAACTTCTAGGAGGATGCTATCTCTAATGCAGTAGACAAGGAGTATACTCTGACCCAGAGCCCTGCAACCAAATCCGCACGTAAGAACTGAAAACACCACACAACAGGAACCTGTCCCCTCCCTCATACTTGCTGCAATCCTAGGAGCACGGTGCATGCCCCTGGGTGTTGTCAGGTGAAGCATGTTCCTCTCTACATGCTCTAGGCAGAATGAAGAGACACAATAGTGCAGAATCAGAAGTGGAGAGACAAGGTGAGCACGGACAGTGGTACTGCAGTCCCTCACTGCAGTCCCAATCAGAAGGAGAAAGGGTTTTTGCCAGTAGGCACACGCCCTCTTTTTGATATTGAGTGTGTTGCTATTCCAGTCCCAATATACCAGTGAAAAGTCACCAGCACAGCGGTCTTGGACCATCTCCCACTGGGTGCACCTACCTAAAGCAATTCCTCCATGAGGGGGCGCGCCACACTCCAAAGCCTCAAGCAGGTGGGACAGCAACTCGGGATCCTCCTGGAACATCACACACAAAATGTCATCTTGAGCCAGACGCTTGTATTGGGTACAGAGGGGAAGCTGAGTCATCACTCCTTGGGACCGGGAGTCACATTTCATTACTTGTATTACCACAATGGTGGTCCAGTGGCCCCGTTCCCCTCCCCCACTGTCACAGTGGTTAACAAAGAAGTTCTACCACCTAAAGTAACTTGCCTTAAGCAAGCTAGGTGTCATCTAGCGATACATGCGAAACTATTTCAGAAGGCAGAGCTACTTGTAAGTTACGTTGTGTATCCAAAGCCAGTAATTACTTGCTTGATGTTTTAAATACATGTAATCATTGCTCATTTGGAAAAGTTCTCAACTGCCTCAGTGAGACACCAGGAATTAGATAAAGCAGGGTTCAGCAACCCAGTAGCACAGGGTTTCTGAACAGTTTATAGTACACTGGCACTAGAGAAACATGATTCTTCATCTCTTGTATGAGTTATGGTCTATTCCTCGTGTGTCACACAAGACAGAACTGGTGTTCTACCTCCAGCCCTATCTGGATTTGGGAGACCGTGTTGCCTAGCGAATAGATCACTGGCCTCAGACTTAGGAAACCTAAGTTCTATTCCCAGCTTTGCCACTGACCCACTGGGTGACCTTGGACAAAACACTTTACAGCTGTGCCTCAGTTTCCCCATGTCTAAGGCTATACTGGGCTTATTTGTAAAGTGCTTTAAAAGATGAAAAACATGACATAAGAGCTAGCTATCATGAGCATCACCATTCTCTGAGAGCTATGAGAGAAGAAATGTACATGCGTGACTCCCAAAAGTATAAGAGGCATAAGAAATATCAGTCTCAACAGAGGAATAAGTCAGTGTATCCTATCAATGCGACTGCTCATATATATGAACAAACACATAAATGTTTGCAGGACTGGGGACTACAATTTTTATTTTACAATGGCTCATTAGTGTCTTCCCAAGTAGCTCACTTTTCTGTCAGTGAGAGGTTCCTATTGGCACAGCATAATCATTAGTAAACCGAATTCCTTTGGATTTCTGTAACCAATAATTGTACCATTTGCAAACTACAGGTTGAACCTCTCTAGTCCCAGCACCCTCAGGACCTGACCAATGCCAAACCAGAGAATTTGCCAAACAACGGGAGGTCAATATTGTCTAGCAGCGTTCCCAACACTTCCACTGCTTACTGGGCTCATAGAAGACAGTTAGAGGTAAATTAGAGCTAAATAACACAGAACACCGAAAGCCAGGACTGGTGACTAAACAAAGTTTATGGGACCGCGGGAAACATGGGTGCATAAGTGGACACCCGGCTAACTGAAATGCTGGACCACAGATGCTGCCGGACCAAAGAGTGCTATACTAGAGAGGTAGCTGTTTGATGTTTTAAATGCATCTTTATTCATTTAAAACTTCTGAGAGGACATTCAAAACTTTTGCAGGCTGTTACCTTCAACACCGCCTCAAGAACGAAACGCTGCTGCTCTGCATTATGAATTCGGATGGAGCCACCTCCAATCTCATTGCCATTCAGCACAAGATCGTAGTGCTGGCTACGGACCTGGAGAAGGGAGATAGACAAGCGCGTTAGCATGCCCAGGGTGCAGTTCACTGTGCTCACATCATTCCTCACTCAGACTGCCAACAGTTTCACGTAAAAAAAGAGATATTACAACATTGCTTTATCAGCAGAATCTCAGACATTTGGAGACATTGCTGTTAACTGCCTCAATCCTACAGATGAACGTAACACCCATCCTCAGGGACTTCTCGGGCAGACTTCTCACTCAGCTTCGTCTTCCAGAGAAACTCCTCACTCCAATCAATTCTTTCCCATAACCCTTCAGGAAGAAAGCCAATCAGCTGGTGACACACTTAGGTAGTTGCTAGTTCTGAGTAACCTGGGATCTACCTTTCCTCAGCAGATATGTAAAATGCATATTTGTCTGCATTAGTTCATGTCCCTTAACTCAGCAGCTTAAGGTTGTGCTTTGTCCATTTTTTCAAAGAAAGTGATTATGAAAAACTAAGCTAGAGGGAAAACTTAAAACAACTAATAATCCTGCAGCACCTTGGAGATTAACAAAACATGTAGATGGGATCATGAGCTTTCCTGGGCACAGCCCACTTCTTCAGATGAATGGAGGCTGTAGTCACCTTTGCTGGCTCAGAATAGAGGAGGCTGGTGTCCGAGGGGTGAGGGGCTGTGAAGGGATGATGAGCAGATTCCAGTTCAGCAGGGTTTTCTTCCTTGGGAAGGAAGAGCGGGAAATCCACCACCCACAGGAAGTGGAAAGCAGTGGGATCACGAAGCACCAATCCTCTAGACTCCAGCAGGTTTGCGCTCTCCAAGCGCAGATTTCCTAACACAGAGCACTGAAAGGCACAGGGAGGGGGGGAGAAGGAAAGGGAACAGAGAGAGAACAATGAACTCCCATCTAATGTCATGCACAGAGAGCGCCCTGGGAAGGGCCCCATGTACCCAGTGGTGGGGAATAAATTTTTTTTAAATTTTCTCCACAGACAGAATCACACACATGAACCACCATGTCAGTTTCACTGCATTTTTGCATTAGCTGCAACATCTTTAGAAGGCATCAGTCTTTTGCTGAGATAGCATCACAGCAAGGGAGACATCCATGCAGCTATTGCCAGTCCTCAGCATTCCAGCTTCTGCAAGGTTGAGCAGGAGCTGGGAAGTTCACCTCATTGGGGCAATGCACACTCTGCCCCTCTATTGCTTCTTTAGTGCACTTCACAAATGCTGTTTAATTTTCACAACGCTTTGTGAGTTAAGTAAGCAATATTATCCCCATTTTACACACTGGGAAATGGAGGCACAGAAATTCAAGGCAACTCACAGATGATCGCAGAACAGGTTAGATTCCAAGACTAACTCACAGCTTCCTGGCTCTAACAGTGAGATGTAACGCTGCCTCCCTAATTAACAACAGCAAGAATTGCATGCACACTTTTCAGAGATAACATTTAATCACAAGTATCCTGACATGCATCCGGGTCAGATGATCTCAGACCCTCCACTTCTATAAACCAGACTACCTTCATGATATGGATTTCCATGAGCCAAGGACCAGAACCGATTTTTAAACATGAACTCATGCAGTTTTCACTACCTTCACCAGTGTATTCTCACTCAATTGCAAAGGCTTTCTTAGAGCTGACTAACACAAGCATTAGGATCCCAGTTGCAAGGCCTATTCAGTCTGTATTCCTGAGTTAGGATGAGAGGAAATGCAGACTGTTTAACTATAATCTCTATCTCAGAACTGTAGCTCAGATCGTTAGTCCCTGTTCAGAGATAAACACTCATTTAAAGTTGTATTTCCAGAACAGATTCTATCTCGGCTCTCATTAGTGATTCACAAAGCGAACTAGGGGAAAAATGCTTACTCCTGTTGGGCTTGTGCCTCACAGTGCTGGGAAGCACGCTGCATAGCCACACACCTTGCCACCTGCTGCTGGGAAGAGAACACGTGTCCATTTATTCCGGTTCTCTTCCCAGCCCTGGCAGTGTGATCTGGGACAAGTCACTTCATCTCTCACTGTCTCCCTCTCCCCATCTGTGAAAAGGGGTTCACAGCACCCCTCTCTCAAAGGTTATCATGGGACTTCATTCAGGGCGCTCTGAGAGCCTAAGGTGAAAAGAATTATAGATGTGCTAATATTATTAATATTAACAGAGAGTAATGTTCAGCCCTCACCAACAGCCACAGTTTTCCCTACCACTTTCTTGTGCTCTCCAGCGGCCAGCAGCACCACATCATCCGCTTGGACCTTGAGTGCTCGGATGATTTCCAGCTGGTGCTCCTCCCTCAGAAACTTGCTAAGTAGAGACTTCAAGGTCCCGTCAGGCTTCAGGATCAAGTGTAAAACTTCCTATTGTAAAAGACAGACGCAGCTGTGAGGCACGTTCAGTTCCTGCAATATGGCCACACATTCGATCAAATTGTCCACGGTCTTTGTTTCACTTGTCTCTTTCACTCAGCAGAAGATTCTTCCTGAAGTTCCTACAGCCTATAAAGCCACCTAACAGATTTACCATCTTATTTACTAGAATACTCCAGGGCACTCTCAGGAGACAGAGAATCTTTATGCAGCGCACAATGCAATACACACAGCTGCTAGGCTATTTACCTTCAACAGACAAGAAGCTGCCACCATCTATAGTAATAATTTTATCTCAAAATAGGTGATTATATGTACACAAGGTGGAAAACTTAACTAACTTTTCCATCTAGAATCTGCTTGCAAATTCCATATAATGCTTTACACATTAATCTGCCCCTTTCAGATGATCTCTTTACGGTGTATAAGTGTTTGTGCCTCACCTGATTAAACTGGGATTTTGCTGATTCCTTTAAAGACTCTAAATCTTTATTTTGAAGATGTCGCTGGAAAAAAAAAAGCAAAAAACCCCAAACGTTAAATAGTTATCATTGCTGTAGGTCCAGAAACCAAATGTAGTGGTTCAACTCATGTTCCTGCATGGAGACCGTGATTTCAGAATTACTCATTTTTTGGGAAACATGATCAACATTCCGTTTTTGTTTTCTTAAATACTCACCACAGCGCCACCTCATGGGATGCCACAGACTGCACCTTTTACTGCCAAACTAACAGTAATTAACGAGAAACTGTGGCTGGAGAGCCCTAGACAGCCTTTTGTGCAGCAATAGCACAAGAGAGATAAACCAGTATCTACTACCTTCCCTACCTAACAGATTTTATCATACAATAAACTTATTTGATACTGCCCGCCTTTGTAAAATGCTTTGAGGTCTATGAATCAAAGTATTATAGAAGAGCTAAGTATTGTTGTATTTGTGTAAGAGGAGTATTCCTGTTATTTAGGGCTAGTCACATGGTGACAGTGAAATTGCTATTAATTAAGCATCAACTTAAACCAACAGAACTTATTAATTTCTACCTTCTTTATACTTATTCTTTACCACTAGCCATGAAGAACTACATCACTCACCGCTCCCTGAGGAATACAAATGGCTTTGACAGTGCCTTGGGACTTGAGGAGAGCATTCTGCACAAATCTGATTTCCACGCTCCTAAACACATCACTGACATCAGTTATCTAAGAGAAACAGCACATAAAAAAGAAGGGAAGTCAGAAACATGCAGTGGGAACCTGTTCCAGTATCCTCCAACTGCAGCAAGATCTCCCCAAACAGCAAACGAGGCTTCAAGAAATCATAGAGCACTTCAAGAAACAAAGAGGGCAAAGGCTTAGAAGTCACAGACTTTAGGAAGAGAAAATCTAAACAGACTTAAGAGATTGCTAAGGGAATCCAAATCCTTTCAGCTCTTAAGACAACCAGTCTGAATGTGGCCAAAGTCAAATCAACAGTAGCCAAAGGCTTTCGGCATATACTGTCGATGGGGTGTCCTGTGAAACATGAGTTTGGGGATCTCAGCCCAAGTTCCCCAGTGCACAAACCCACACTGGAATAATGTCAGCTCAGCTCAGACATGATGCAATCCTTTCAAATCGTCACAGAGAAGCAAGTATAAAATGCTGAGCAACATTTCCCAGTGATGTTTTCCCCATCCATTTATGGACAGTAAAAATTATTGAAGGAAAAAAAAAAAAAAACCCAAAGCCACAACTGGCATTCTTGGTGACAGTCTTAGAAAGACCAAGGACAGAACTAGCCTATCCCTTGAGCGGGTCCTGCCAGGTCTGGAGTGAGATACACATTATTGAGCAATCATGGTTTCTATGGATGATTTGAGGACTTTCATTCCCAGCATTGCAAGGCATGTCCTCGGTGCCACTGTATTCTTGTAAGACCATAAATGAGAAAGACAGGATACCCCTTCCAAAAGAACCAATTGGTTGGAAGATCCTAAATCCATCTTGCATCATTACCTTAATACGCCTCTAGTACAGCTTCCAGGTTATGTCTAGACTACATCACTCTTTCGAAGAGGGATGTAAATTAGGCAGATCGAAAGTGTAAATAAAGCATGGATTTAAATATCCTGTGCTTCATTTGCATATATCGCGTCCGATCGCTGTTTCGAAAAACGGTATTTCAAAAGTGAAACTGCAGTCTAGACACAGTTCTTTCGGGGAAAAAAACCCTTTTTTGATAGATCCCATACTCCTCATTTTTTCAAGAGTATGGGATCTTTCAAAAAAGGGTTTGGTTGTGTTTGTTCCAAAAGAACTGTGTCTAGACTGTAGTTTCATTTTCAAAATATCCTTTTTCGAAACAGCGATTAGACGCGAAATATGCAAATGAAGCGCAGGATATTTAAATCCACGCTTCATTTGCACTTTTGATCTGCCTAATTTACATCTCTCTTTTTGAAAGAGAGATGTAGTCTATGAGCCCCCATCAGCTGCAGCTACAACTGCAGGGCTATCAGAACCTGTAGCTGTTATGCACCAAGACTTTCCTCCTTCCCTCCAGGTAGGGAAGTGGGGTTTAAACAGAGGTGATCAGGAAACGTTGACAAAAAGGAGAGAAAGGATAGATGTTTCCAATGGGAGACAACCCACCTTCATATCAAAGCGAGTGTCTGGCTTATCAGTCCCGTACTCTGCCAACGCCTCAGCATAGCTCATGGAAGGGAAAGGAGTGGTAATAGTGCCTCTCTCGTTAGGCCAGGAATACTGGAGAAGGTCCTCAATCAGTCTCTGGATACCAGCTTGGTCTACAAACGACATCTCAATATCGATCTTAAAAACATAATAAGGGGGTCATTACACATTAGCTACAGGCACCAGGAAAGCCGCATCTGATTCCCCCCTTATAGCTCTTCTTGGCACCCAAAGGCTTTGTATATAAAGTGATCATAAAGATCATTAGATCTAACCTACTATATACACCCCAGCTGCCTTACTCAAAGCGCATAGTGCTAACCTCACATAGTTACACACATGATCACAGAGCCTTCTGCCCAAGCCATCAGCAATCACCCCCGTTGAGAAACTAAATGACTGTTAGTGACTTCAGGTCACAAGGAGAATGAATTGGGCCAACCAGTCCTGTTTAAGACCCAGAAGCCAGGAAGTACACAGACCTGGGAGCCCCTGTGGAAGAGGAGCAGGTCAGCCCTGGAAAGCAAAACATGTTTCACTACCAAAGTGCCAAAATAACCAAATTAGCTGTTACGGGCACCCATTGTAGTTGAAACCATCCTTCATCCGAGAACACATGAACACCCACTAGGGCACATGAAATACACATCCCCACACCCCAGGCCAAACAGCGTTTCCAAGGTGAACAGTGATGAGTTTCACACCAAATGGACTGACTATACAAATCATAACTGCAACAAGCAATGCAGTTTGCAATCTCCTGAGAGGCCCGAGACTTTGCTAGAGTTAAGCAGCTCAAGCCTGTTTGGGAATACATTACCTGAGTGAACTCAGGCTGCCTATCTGGCTTTGAACCTTCATCTCGATAGCAGCGGGCAACCTGAAAGTACCTGCAATTAAAGGCATGCTAAGTTAAATTTTGGCTATTGGATGAATTATAAGGGTTCTTACTTTGTCCTGCCATGAGTGCAGGGGATTGAACTAAATGAGCTCTCAAGATCCTTTCCAGTCCCATGATTCCTCCTGAAGATTCATACAGGAGATACCAACCAGATGTTGTTAGAAACATTCTAAAAGTTCCTCTAGAATGTTTCCCACCATTCTGGCATTTCCTGCTTTTATTTCATAGAGGAAGCATGTTAAAAGGTACTGCACTCGTGCTGGGACTGTGTCTTTTCCAAGTCTCTTATCACAAATGGGAGTTTGTTTTACTGGTCAATTCCAGATGAAGGCTGTACCATGCTTTCATCTTCTGCTCTTCAGGAAATCCATCCCTTCCCTGAAACACTTCCTCCCATGCTTTAGTTCAAAATCAGACTAAAATGGAAAATTTCAAACCTGCAATTAGGTGATTAAACCACACCTCTCCCATTCATTTCAGTGGTGGTCACTACTTCAGCAGTTCTCAACCAGAGGTCTTGTCAGCTTAGAGCTATAAAGCACCACTTTTGGGAGAATTCTGTGCCTCTGGGTACGTGGGCAGAATTAGACTCAGTGGGGCCTAGGGAAGAAAAAGCTGAAGCCTTGCTGCACAGAACTCATGACTAGGACCCTAGGCCCCTCCACTTGGGGCTGATGCCAAAGCCTGAGCAACTTAGTTTCACAGGGCACCCTTTGGTGTGGGGCCCCAGACAATAGCCCTGAGTGCTGCCATCTAATGTAGAAAAGCAGTTGTTGCATGTTCTGGGGGAGAAGAGAATGGAGAACCCCCTGAACTGCTTGACTTTGAGACTCATAGTCTATGTTTTTACTCCTGGGCAGCATTCTGCACCAAACATTTATTTAAAAATTGCACACACTATTTTAAAATTCTGCACATTTTGATTGTCAAAACACAATATAACCATTGCCGGTTTCAATTATTTTGGTAATTTATTTCAAAATCTCTGCCAGCAAGTATGTCTGTAACAATACAGACCAAAAACAGATTTTGGTAATTTTTTCTGACAAATAGTTTCCTTGCTAGGCATAACATACAACTTTGAGCAAGTATTTACATTGAAATATAGAACAGTGTTTTCCGTCCCTGCTCGCAGCAGTGCAAAGGCTTGGGGGAGTCAGGGGTAACAGAGGAGCTAAGGGAGAGGGAAGGTTCCTGGAGCGAACCTGGAGGGTTGTTGGGTGTGGGAGGGAGAAGTGAAATTGTTAGGGAATTGGAAAGCCTCCTCCATGCAGGCTCTGGCCCCAAGTCCCTGCCTCTCAGCCAGGGATATCTGCCCCTGTCCTTACACTCCCCTTCCCTATGGGTCTCTGCAACAAACTCGCACATCCCTTGTACCCATGTGGCCTTGCAACTCCACTCCCATTTAGCCCCTAGCTCAATGTTGTTACTCCACTAGCTCCTGAACCCCCCACCCCGCCACTTACCATTTTAAATCTCTGTCTTCTGTGACCCTCTATCCCCGCTCCCCTCTCAGCTCTGGGGGCTCCACCCTGTCATTGCTAATCTGGCTCCGTGGACAGGGAGCAGGGATGAACTCTTACTCCTGGGGGAATTCTGAAACACTGCGCACGCACAGAAAATACATTCTGCCAGAGGAGTGCTGCAGTTCCCCTCTTCGCCCAGCTTTCTTGAACCATAGTGGCCTCTGCTGTGAAGAAAGTGGAACTGCGGCACTTTTGGGGCAGCATATATTTTTTGCGGGGGGAAAAAATTATGCACCAGACATCAATTCTGTATGTACCCAAAGACGCAGAATTCTCCCAAAAGTGATGCTTTACTGTTTCTAAGCTTCTCCCACTTTCTGTTATTTAGCTCAACCATTTAAGGCCATCTTACACACAACGCCCCCCCAAAACCACAAAATCAGTTCTTGGAGGAATCTTTAAATTCTCTCAAGTTAAAGAGAATAGACCCCATAACATTAATATTTTAGAGAAAAGAAGGCAAAGGAATGCTCACCTGTCCAGACCACCAATCATCAGGAGCTGTTTAAACTGCTGAGGACTCTGCGGCAGACAGTAAAACCTTCCAGGCTCCCTGGAAGGTACCACAAATTCCTTTGCACCCTTGTACCAAAGAGGAGAGAGAGAATTTTTAATGCTATCTTGAACCCTGCCATCTTATTGAGGCAAACAATTCAGTAAGTTTCAAAAGAGAACTAAACCATAATAAACCTGATCAAAAGCCAGCTGAAGTCAACAGCAGACTTTCCGTGGACTTCAAAGAACTTTTTCTCAGGATACCTATGAGTAAGAATAGCACATGTGGTTTTACACTAATAAGGATCTATGAGGCTAAAATCTTCTCCCAGGGTACTGTACTGAAAAATGAGTGTACTATGTGAAGGCAGGTATGTGGGAGAGGATGGAGGGGACAGAACATAGGAAAAGATGGTCTCTCTCTTTGTGTCCCCCCCTTCACTCTTTTTCCTGTGTCAGGTGTGTTATGAGTCAATGCAATTTTTTTCTTCTTTTTGCAACATTTTCTTTTTCTCTGTCTTTCCCCAGAAAACTAGGAAACAGATAAACAGGTAAATGCAGCTGGCTATATAAATGCTACTCTTAGTTGTAACTAGGCTGCCAAGAACCAAAGAGGCAGATTAGCCAAATCTTTGCTGGAAAGATGGGAATCCCAGGCACAGGAAAAGAGTTGAAAATGATAGGCCTCAGGCAGTCAGGACATAGGACAGGCAAGAATACAATCTGGGTTTGAATCCCAGTCCTGGTGTCGTATTCCAAGGGTCAGCAGAGTCTGGCAGCCACAGGTTGGTGGGCCCTATTATGGCTATTCAGGAGAAGTCAGCATGATAGCTAAGGAGGAGATGTACAAAGGAAAATGCGCTAACAGAACTTCAGGCTGTCTTTAGAATTCTCTAGTCACTGTGGTAAAGTCACTGTAAGGGCCTGATCCAAAGCTCACTCAAAGTCTTTTTATTGCTTTCAATAAGCTTCGCACAGATCCTCTCTATCCTTGCTCCTGCTTCAGTCGCACGTCCACGTCACCATGTAAAAGGAAACTCTGTGCTGAGCTCAGTGCAACCAGAGCTAGATTCAGAACCAATGAGTGGGCTTCTGCCTTGCAGAATATAACACAAGCCCTGACAATCTTATTCCAGAAGAACTCTCACAGCCTAGTCTAGGCTTTTATGATGCAGAAACTGGGCAGCCTTTTGTTAATGCTTGTGGTGTGGATTTCCATAAGTGGCTAAAATCTGGACTGAACATTTACAATGTGCTCACAAATGAGAACTTAAAAACCAGCATCCCCTATTAGTTCGAGAAGAAAATGTCCTATAGATATATCTTGTAGAATCACCTCAGAAAGGACTGGATGGTTCCCTTCAGTATATAAAAAGTTCTCCTATTTAAATATCCCAAAGGATTGTTTTCATCACTTCTTCAATAACATGGTACCCCAATATATGGATTTAAGAAGGCCATCTAAATATAAGACTGATGTATGTCAGAGGACAGACCCTAGATCTGTGGTCACCAACCAGTAGATCGCAATCTACTGGTAGATCTCAGGGGCTCTAAGAGTAGCTCTTGAGCCCTCTCTGAACTGCATGCCTGCTCAGTACATTTACATTAGATTTCCTCATTTGAGGAGCAGCTACTCACCGAGCAACAACACAGGTGAGTAGCTGCGAGGAATGGTGGGAGCTGGGAGGTCGGGAAGGCTGAAACACCCCAGCAAGCTGACTGTGGCTTTCAGCTGAAAGCGGCTGCCCCACGCTCCAGCTGATCGGCGACTTCTCCTCTGCGCCTGCCCACATGGAGCTTGGTGCACCCTGGCTGAGCACCATGGCCAGCTGGCCGGGCAGCCACTTCTCTTCCCGCCAGCCCGGCTGCCCTGCGCTCAGCCCAGGGAGGCTGCGTCTAGCTCCAGCTGTGCTGGAGCAAGCTTCCCAGGCTGAGCGCAGGATCACAGATGCCCTCTGATGGACTGTATACAACTAGCAATCTCAGACTACAACCCAGACTTCAAGACACTGGCAGATACTGTTCAGTCACAGGTGTCACACTGAGACTTTGTTATTAAAAGAAAAAATATATAATTATCAATACTTGATTTTAGATTTACAAAATAGCAGAGAATAAAATGTATAATTGTAAATGCTTCATTTGACATTTAAACAGCATGAATTAAAAACAGACCATTTATTTCATAACTATAAACGTGATTTTAATTTTATATATTGCATAATTTAAAAATAAACTGTTTAACAGAGTGTATAAGGGCTGGGGATAGCAAGTGATGGACAGGAGAATAGAGAGGGCGGGGCTTCAAGGAAGGGGCAGGGCGGTAGATCTTCGCCTGTTCTGAGACTTAAAAAGTGATCTTGGGTGTAAAAAGGTTGGAGACCACTGCCCTAGATCCTTACATCATTCATTCCTGGGCTAGCGCTCTCTACCGCCACATTATTAATTAAACAAAAAAAGTCCAGAATACATAGTTGGACAATAAATATGCTTACATGGGAATGCTACTATCGTGATTAACACAGGAGATGCCAACAGAATGCAGTGTTTGGAGGATGGGTGTTTTCTGGAATAGGATCCTCAAAATACAGGATTAACGGTCATCATATGCACTGCACTGCACTGCAAGAAAGCAGCTTTGTTCTTTCATAAGACTAGAAGCTTCTGAGCCAAAATACAGGTTCTCCCCTTGTCCTATCCACCCTCTCATGCCCCAAGAGAGCCCATTTGATATACAGGCAGTCCTCGAGTTACGTGGATCCGACTTATGTCGGATCCGCAGTTACGAATGGGGCTTTTCTCGCCCCAGAGGACGCGAGCGGTGGGACGCCCAGATGCGCTGCAGTCCCGCCGCCCGCGTCCTCCGGGGCGAGAAAAGCTGCTCCGCGTCTCCCTGGTCTGCTGGGGGGAACCCCCCCCCCAGCAGACCAGGGAGATGCGGAGCAAAGCCGTGGAGGATGCGGGCGGGACCGTGGTGCGTCTCGGCGGTCCCACCACCCGCATCTCCCTGGTCTGCTGGGGGTGGGGGGGGGGCGCAGGTAGTGCGCGCCTTCCCCCAGCAGACCAGGCTTTTCTCACCGACGACGCCTGGGGTAGAGCAGCTGGGGCGCTGCTGGGTTGGTCCCCGCAGCGCTGAGGTGCAGCGCTGCAGGGACCTACCCAACAGCGCCCCAGCTGCTCTGTCCCAGGTGTCCAGATTCAGCCGCTGTTGAAACTGATCAGCGGCTGATTCCAGGAATCCTAGGGCAGAGCAACTCTGCCTCGGGCTTCCTGTAGTCAGCCACTGGTCAGTTTCAGCAGCGGCTGAATCTGGACGCCAGTTCTGACTTACATACAAATTCAACTTAAGAACAAACCTACAGTCCCTATCTTGTATGTAACCCGGGGACTGCCTGTATTAGAACTGTCAGCGAGAGCAACATTCGCTGAGGGGCAAGGGAGGCAGTCCCCCACCCCTTGCAGGATACAACATAACCATTTATAGTGTTCTATACACTGACACAATTTTGCCTACCTCCCACCCCTGGAATTTTCTGAAATGATGCTCCTAACTGGCAGGTACACAAAAAAAAAAGGCAGAGGACAGACCAGGAGACATGAGCAAATTAGTCTGTATGACTGGAGGAGGCCAAGAAGGATGGCTCAGAGCATACATACCCCCGGAGTTCTCTTAAATAGTGTTGGAGTTTCTACATCCACAAACCCTAAAAAACAAACAAATTTCAGACACTTGACGATGCTAAGAACACTGGTATGAGACAAGTTGGCTAGAGACTGTGGTTAGTCAGCTCAAGGTTGTCTGGCAGAGCATACAGCTCCTCAGTCATATACAGACCCGTGTGATTATTTTTCAGGCTGACAAAGGATTAGCTGGACAGACACAACTGATCCTCAGCGGTGCTGATCATCTACCACGTCTATCATTACTTTAGTTCCTAGCTTCCCCTCTAAAAACTGCATTGTGGCTTAGGTTTGCAATGGCTACTCTAAACAATTAGGCAATTTTTTTCCAAAAGTAATTTTAAGATGAGCAACTACCCTCTGAAAACCAGCCCCTTTATAAGGCATCTAAACTTAGGTTCCCAAAATTTGAGATGCAGAAAAACCACGAGTCATTTTTTAAAACTGTGACCTTAACATTTATTTTATAGATACTGCTCATTCAGACATCATCATCTGTGGCATGATAAGGGACTGACAGCCACTGTGCTTTTCAGACTAGGGATGTAAAGGTTGAACCAGTTAACCAGTAAGCATTGCCTTACCATCATGTTTACTAGGGTAACAGGTGGTGCCTGGTCTGACTGAAACAGCCCCCTGTCTGCAGCATGCGGCCTGAAGCAGCCCCCACCCCTTCGCATGGTGCAGCAGGCCCTGCTTTGCTCCACTTGTCTGGACACTGCCCCCTCCGCCTGCGGTGTGGTGATCCCTGCCCAGCCCAGTCCTCCATGCCATACTTGGGGGGGGGACAGGGAGGAAGACACTACAGCCCAGCTGGAGCAGCCCTCCCTCTGACAGTAGCTCAGTGCAGAGAGCCTTGCCTGGTCCCACCACACCTAGCTGCAGGTGGGGATGGGGCACGCTAGCCCAGCCAAGCAAGAACAGCCCTCTGCCTGCGGTGCAGTGGGCCCTGCCCAGCCTGGCCTACTACACTGTGGGTGGGAGGGCTGCTCCAGAACCCCTCTCCCCCTGCCCTTGATTAACAATTTACATGGGATTTTACATCCCTGCTTAAGACATCGCAACATCCCACTGTAGTCCCCATGGAAAGCTGGTATGTCTCTGAAGCACGTCAGGGCAGCACTTTGCCCAGCACCTTTACTCTAGCATGTCAGGCAGAGCAGATAGTGAGAACAAGGAGAAAAGAAACAAAATGTGATCAAGTGCTAAGAACTAGATACTCACTAGGTATAGTTCTCTTACCATGGAGATTACAGAGATACTCCCGCATTCTCATTACCATCTGCGATCTCAGCCGCAGATTATGTTGCATCTGGAAGCTACGCAAGTCCAAGTAGCGATACTGCATGCGCAAGGCCTCGGATTTCTAAAGAGAAAGGGATTGTGATTAAAAGCAAAGTAAAACCCGCTACCTGTAATAGCTTCCTAAAAGAATGGAAAGCAGAGAGCAAATATAGGGCCCTGTATTACTGGAAGTTACTCATGACTTATGTGGAAAAGCATTAGTTGCCTAGGTCACTCAGTAACTGTGGGTTTTGTGATGGGTTCTGTATGCTTTAAGTGCTACAATCTGCTCACTTTCCACTTGGCAGCAACAGATTATAATGAATACCACTCTTGGGACTGATAGCGTATTTTAAATCACTGATCTAATTTTACAAACGGGGAACATCGCGGTACAAGACATTGCCTGAGTTGCCCAGGGAAGAGAAAGGACACAATCAGTGATGTGAGACATATCTAACCATCAGTCTGATTGATCTTGTTGTCCTGGAAGGATTAAGTCTCATGCTAGCTGGCTGTATGCCTGGGTGATGCTATATACCTTAACCTTTACATGTGCCACTGTTTCCTGACACTTTTAGCTTCACAAAAGATGGGCATGATCCCAAATGTTTCTTGTTCCCATAACACCACCAACTCTTACTGACATATTTTTAAAACCAAAGCACAAGAGCCGATTTAGACCTTACATTCTACTTTGAAATTCTAATATTGTAATAGCATTCTCAGCTCTCTCTAGCCACATTCCATTGTAAACAACTCTTTCCTGAAGAGCATAGAAGGCAGGGGTAAGAAGAGGATACCTTAAATGGTGCAAAGACACTGCTCTTCCACTCAGCATGCCAAATTCTAACTCTTCTAAAGAGCCAATGCTTAATATCAAGAGACTGGCAGACACCTTGATAAAGTCTTTAATTTCAAAGGGCAGCTTCTTGCAGGAATTCAGGACCTCAGCTGTCTTCACCTTCACTTCAATGTCACCTGTCGGCATTCTCTGAAACAGAAACATAGATTTGAACATCAGGCAAAATACTTGGACGGGGTTCTTTTTAAGATTCATGGATTTTCAGGCTTGAAGGGATTCTTATGCTTATCCAGTCTGACCCCCTGCATAGCACAGAGCAGAGAATTTCTCCCAATGATCTGTTTCTCCAAATCTTCCTCAACATTCATTGGCAGATTAAGGCTGATCAGTTCCTATTAAAGACCCACTGGGTTTCACTCTCCTTCAGTAGTGTATCCATCCCTTTTAGAAGTGAACCTGCTTTCTTACCCATAGTCAGCTCTCTCTGATACGTACCAACAACAAGGCAAGAGTTAGGGCCTGATCCTGCCAACACTCATGGATTCTTAACTTTATGCACAAAAATAGTGTCATCAGCTTAACAGATGTATACACAGAGGAACTGCAAACATATGACACTGGTGTGACCAATACTGGAATCTCGTGTACCGATTTCCAGATTGATTTTGATAAATTGGAGAATGTTCAGAAAAGAGCCACAACAATGATTAAACCATTGTAAATCCATACTTCATAGTGATAAACTCAAGGAGCTCAATCGATATAATTTAACAAAGGGACTCTTAAGGGGTGACTTGATCACAATCTCTTATCACGGTGATGGCTCCCCCCATACTTTATGAATTTAACTTACGAATATAAATGTAAATGTGGATAATGTGAAGATGCTTTGGACAAAATACCTCATGTAAACTATCAATTTTAATGTTACAATCTGCTGGATCGGCCGGGGAGGGGAGGAGGCAGGGGACAGGGTGTTGCAGGGAGCAGGGAGTCCCCACACCCGCCTCCTGTCTGGACTCCTCCAGGGATGACTCCCTCCTCCCCTCCCACAGAGGAGGAAAAGCCCCGGCGTGCGCTTCCTCTGGGGACGACACCTCCACCCGCAGAGAAGGTTAAAGCCCCAGCGCGCCTCCTCTGGGGACTTCCCGCAAGTTCCTGGCACACCACAGACCTGGGGGAGGAGAGCAGCCAGCACACTTCCAAAACTCCTGGAAGTGGTGCTCAGCTGCCAAACTTCCGTCCACCCTGCAGGAAGCCGGCATCCTCCATTGTCGCTGGAGGTAGATAGTGAGGCTTCTTGGGGGTGGGGGGAAATCGGAGGGGGAAGCCCAAACATCTCACGATCAACTGGTCAAGCCCTCGCAATTGACTGGTCGACTGGTTGGTGACCATGGGACTAGATGATTAATGTCCCATTTAGATTTAAAATCTATGAAGTGTTGACAGTATCAGGCCCTTAGCCTTTAATGTGGAGGAGAGCTATGGTTCAGCTCATTGGACTGTCCCTTATGACACCCAGGAACTGTAAAGGTTACACCAATTTCCATTGGCAGAGTTCTAAGGTAGACTCGAATTTTTCCTCCCACAATAAAGTCTACTAAACTGTAATCCACTCCTTCCCATCTTGCAGGTCAGAGTGGAACGTCTTCTACTACTCAGAGAAGAACAAATTAAAGTTTCCCATACTCTTATGTGTTGAAGACAACTGTGAAGCCCAGAATCAACCCACTTTGTATTAGCTCCTAGCACTTAGAGAAATGGACTGGGCCATAGAGATTCTCTACTCAGTGTTACCAGTGACCAGAGGTGTATGATTCTGCTGCTGACAATGAGAGCTATGAATATCAATCACCTCTAAACAATTATGCCATTAACCTACATGCATCAGCTTCTCTATCACATTTACAACAGCAGGCATGAGTAAAAGCAATCAACAATGACTGCAGAATGTACTACTGCATTTCTTATATTTCACCTAGAAAACCAAAACCATGGATTTTTTTAACAGTGACCAGTGCCTATCAAAGGGGTATTGTGGGACTGAATTCATGAGTGTTTGTGACGTGCTATGAAGTTCCTGAAAGGTGCATGTCACAGCAGCTAATTCTATTTTACTATATTCACAATTCTTTCATATCACTCCAAGATGGGTTCCCACACTTTGGAGAAAACAAACTTGCTAATGGCAAAGCAATCACATAGCATGTACAGCATGAAACCACTTGCCAAACCTCTGTTCTAAATTCAGAGCACTTTCCCAGAGTGTCAAACTGGAGAAAAGCCCAGGAAGATTTCAAAGCACTAACCGGGTTCTCCTGCCCCGAGGGCCGAGAGATGACTGTCCCAGTTACCCTCACAACAGATTCCACAGGGGCATCATACAAGACCTTCTTCACATGGGAATGTGCCTGCAGGAAGAAGAAAATATCAACGGGTCATTGGAAAGTGAAGTCACACTGCAATCGGTGCCAAGCTTAGGTGTTTTTCTTCTTTCTTTATGGCTATGATGACATTATTATTAATTGTACTGCTGTAGCACCTAAGAGCCCTAGTCATGGACCAGAACCTCACAGTGCGAGAAGCTGTACAAAGGGAGAACAAAAAGTTGGCTCCTTTCCCAAATAGCTTGCAATCTAAGAACTCTTACATTCTGAGCACAACTCCCTCTTAGTTAGGACCTTAGCTCAGCCAAGAGCTGTAGCAATCACAGTCCTTTTGCTTTACTTCAGAAGTGATCAAATTTTCCCCAGCTGGCGGCTGCACTAGCAATCTGCCAGGAGATTGAGGGCCTGAGATGATGTACATAAATCAGAGCAGACTGCAACCTGTAAAGTAAATTCAGTCTGCCAGTGCAGGACAGCTCATTTTGCCCTGGGGCCAAATAAACTATTAAAGCAACAAATCTAGAGACTCATCCCTTGGCAGCCCTTACCTCATCCTGTGGAATGATGATTTGTATCAGCCCCTGAAAGTCCCTCAGAACCAGGAAGAGGCCCTGTCTGAACCATGATGAAAACAAAAAATGAAGAATTGTTTCTCTCAGAGTTCAATCTTTTTTGCTTTCTAAGCCAAAGCCTATGCTAGTATCTTGTATTTTGGGGATATTGTGGCTTTCATTTCAAAACACTTCAGAAACAGCAAGAATATAGGACTCCCTTTACCCTCTTTGGAAATCAGGAGAGAAACAAATCTTTAATCTGGATTAGATTCAGGGACAGTCTGAATCTCTCTAGTCTGGCGTCCTTGGGACCTGACTGATCCGAACCAGAGAATTTTCTGGACCACAGGTCAATATTGTCTAGCAGCATTATCAATACTTCTTCCACTGTTTACTAGGCTCTTAGGAGACATTTAGGGGTAAATTAGAGCTAAATTACAGCACAGAACACTGAGAGCCAGGACTGATGGCTGTAAACAAACTTTATGGGTCTGCAGGAAACTTGGCAACACCCATGAAAAGTGGACATCCAGCTAGCTAAAATCATTCAGTGCCATTTTTTGCAGTACCTGAATTTTCTTTGGCGGTCTTCTGACCCAGAAGTGACCCAAAGCAGCCATGATTATTTTGTGAGAAACAAGAAAATCCCAGCACAAAGACACATGACTGCACACGTACTAAAGATATTCTCAGGGAGGTGTTTCCTCCCATTGTTAAGCCCTTTTATTCTGCCGGAATGGTGTAAAAGGCAGTTAATGTAATCAGGATTCAGGCCCTTGACTCCAGCAATGTAACCTCTCCAAAGTCCACACGGTTTGCATTTACCTTTGGTACTGAATCCATCCACACAAGGCGACCTCTTGGCCCACATGAGCAGAACGCAACTCTCCGCAAGTGTTGGTCCGAGCCACAAAGCTACTGAAATCTTGAGAAAAACAATTTCAATGGGAGTACGAATGCTAACGTAGCTGCACAATGAGAGCAATCTAGGTCCTGTTATCCAAAGACCATTGTACAAACACAAAACAAAAAGGACAGTCCCAGCTCCACAAAGTTTTTTGTTTTGTGTTTGCACAGTGCTTAGGACAATGGGGTGCTGCTCCAGATTAGGGCTCCTAAACACTACGGTGACACAAATAAATAAAAATAATCCAAATGCATTTTATGGCCTTATATAAACAAATCATTTCTCCCACTACTAAAGTGACCTCTTGGGAGGAAGCCAGTAGCCTTTAAGGATGGCATGGAAACAATACTTATCTTGCCAAAAATGGTTTGTAAAGAATACTGTATAGCCAAAGAATACAGGGACAGCTTTAGGGAGGCACATTTGAAACATGGCCATATGTGAACCTCATCAGCTTTCTAAGAATAAGAACAGTCATGTTTGCCACACCCTTGCGTCAAACAACCTGGCTACGTCTACACTGGCCCCTTTTCCGGAAGGGGCATGTAAATTTCACCAGTCGTAGTAGGGAAATGCGCGGGGGAATTTAAATATCCCCCGCGGCATTTAAATAAAAATGTCCGCCGCTTTTTTCCGGCTTTTAAAAAAGCCGGAAAAGAGCGTCTACACTGGCCCCGATCCTCCGGAAAAAGCGCCCTTTTCCGGAGGCTCTTATTCCTTATTCAAAGTAGGAATAAGAGCCTCCGGAAAAGGGCGCTTTTTCCGGAGGATCGGGGCCAGTGTAGACGCTCTTTTCCGGCTTTTTTAAAAGCCGGAAAAAAGCGGCGGACATTTTTATTTAAATGCCGCGGGGGATATTTAAATCCCCCGCGCATTTCCCTACTACGACTGGTGAAATTTACATGCCCCTTCCGGAAAAGGGGCCAGTGTAGACGTAGCCCCTGTGTATACTAATTCTGGCAGCCTGGCTTGATGAACTTATGTAGCAGTGACAAAAGGCTTGCTGGTCTTTCATCCTAATTTTAACATGATGCTCTTTGATGTTGACATGACATTTAAATATAATTCACCATATTTGTCAATTCCTTCTCAAAAAAGACCAAGGACAAAAATAGCAGAAGATACTGCAGATATGGACTGAGTCATGTTGGCAGAGCTGGGGGTAAGAGGGAGGAGGAGGTTGAGGAACAGACTAGCACTAGATCAAGGTCAAAATATATCAACAAAGCCACATAATAGAAAACTGAAAAATCTCTACCTGCTTTACACAAGACTAACAAAAGGCCTGATCCAAAGCCCTCAAAAGGTAATAGATGATTTCCTATTGATTTCAATGGACTCTGCATCACTGCTTAGATAATAAAACTAGACTGGCTGGTTTCATGCTCTCATTCTTAAACATTTACACAGTACTCTTAGGTTTTTAAGTTTATAATAAAACTTATGACAATCAATTTTCTAAGTCCTCACACTACAATAGGGGAAAGGGAAAAGCCAGTTTTCAGAGAGGAAAATGTGATCTAAAAGCCACAAAAATTGGCTTTGGAACATGCCTCATGTGGGAGTGATGTGCAAAAAGTAAACAGCATAAATAGGTGAACGTCTTTTTAAAATATACATTTAAAAAATATCTACAGGGAAGAACTAATGCATGTCTCATTTTAGCAATCGTTTTAATTTTCTGTCTAGACTACCATATGAGATCTGCCACCTAGAATAAGTGCAAAGTTGAGGATAAGACAAATAAGATACAAGACCTGTTTTTACAAACTCAGTATGTGAAAATAAAAATTTATAGTCAGACTTCTCTCTGACCCAACTCACCTGATGCTCTTGTCTCTGAGCGAAGTGCCAAACTGCTTGAAACATATCTGCACCAAGTTCTGGTTAGCTCTCTAGAGAACAGAGGCAGCTGACAGTATAGCAGTCGCAGCCCATGGCGGAAGGACATCTTACAGGCCACAACAGCTGGATAAGAGACAGGAGGACAGTCCTGGATCTTTCACCTTCTGGACAGTTTTAGGAAACAGCAACATGGAACGTAATTTCACTTTGCAACCCTCAGTCTTTATTCTTCAGTCAATACTTGTGTCAGATTCTCCCTTGATTGGCCAGCTGCTCATAATGTTTGGAAGGGTCCACATAGTCTTACACAGGATTGGGCAAGATATGGCCAGCAGGTTGGCTCTGGTCCACCTAACTATTTGATCCAGCCACGGACTGCATCTGGCTGCTTACTATTTAAGTCTTGCTGCCAGTGCCACAGAATTTTCAGGAGATGGCTTAGGCAGCAGGACCTTATTTAAAGTGTTAGCTGCAAGCCTTTTAAAAAGTAGCACTATCACTGCCTCTACCGTATTGCTTGGCCGCTACCCACGGTTGCTGCGGTTATTTAAAAGGCTTACGGCTCTGGCAGCAGGACATAAATAGTAAGTGCCATATGCAGTCTGTGGCCAGGTCAAATTGTTCCATGGGCCAGATCTTGCCCACTCCTGGAACAGATGGTGACATAATTTAATTAAGAAGAAATGTGCAGCCCCTGATAGCTTACTAAAATTTGTGGAGTCCCCCTGTGAAAAGTATTGCCCACCCCTGATCTAACAGCTAAGGCACTGGACTGAGAATTAGGAGACCTGAGACTTTTATTCCCTACAGCAGTGGTCCCCAACCTTTAGAGCCTCCCGGGCGCCCGGGGGCGAGGCCAATCACGCGCCGGGCGCCCGGGGGGCGGGGCCACGCGTCCAGGGTCACGCCAGGAGCGGGGATGCCCTTGCACCCGGCGCCAGCATGTGCCCCAGGGCCGGGGCCGGGGCTGGGGCCGCCCGAGCGCCTTGTGCCGTGGGCCCGGGGCTGGCGCCGCTGCCCGAGCTGCGCGCCTGGGGCTGGCACCGGCGCCACGCGCCTGCATGTGCCCCGGGGCTGGGGCCGCCTGAGCGCCGCGCACCAGGCACTGGTGCATGTCGCGCACCTGGGGCCAGCGCCTCCAGTGCGCCACACGCCGGGGGCGGGGCCGGCCCAGGTTGTCAGCGGGCGCACACAAATGCCCCGGTGGGCACCATGGCGCCCGCAGGCACCGCGTTGGGGACCACTGCCCTACAGTGATGGCACTCTGCTGTGTGATCTTGGACAAGTCAGTTCATCTCTCCATACTTCTGGCTTCTCCTCCCAACCTTTTTCGGTCTTGTCAACTTAGACTGGATCTCTGGAACAGAGACTGCGCCTCAGAAGCTACTGTACAGCGATTAGCACAATGGGGGTTTAATTATTACATAAATCACAATCACAGGTACAAACGCCACCTTCGCGCCCCGTCTGTCACCCCTTCTAGTTCCCGTCTCCCCCAGGCCTCCGCGATACCATTATAGTGTATGGTCTAGCGCCCTCCATCGCAGAAGCCTCTCTCACCCAGAGGTCTCTGAATTACTTGATGGTGCAAATGTCAGTGGCTACACACTCACACGAGGGAGGGGAGAGAGGGGCCGCTCCCCAGGAGCCGCTGCATGTAGGAAAGCGGGTTTTAAGCAGGTTTCCCATCAGCACCCGCTTCTGTGGAGCTGCCCCCCCCCCGTGCTGCCAGTGGTGCAGGGGGAGGGGGGACAAGGCGGGAGCTGGTAAGCGTGTGGCCCCTCCCCCACTGCTGCCACTGACCCAGAGGCAGCAGCGGGCTGAGGCTCGCGGCGACGGTTAACGGCCGGCCCAGTCACGTTGGCACCCCGCATGACGCGCGAGGCTGAGCGGGCCGCGGCGGGGAGCGCCCGTCTCCAGCCCCACAGGCCGTGGCCAGCAAAGGGGGGGGGGCTCCGCGCAGCCCCAGGCTCGGGCCCGTTTGGGGTTGAAACGGCTGCAGGGGTCTCCCCTCCCCCCTTCGCCGGGGCTAGGCTGTCCCCACACCGCCGCTCTCGGCACCTACCTCAGGGCTGGGGAGCGTGCGAGTCTCGCCAAGTTTGTCCCCGCCCGGCCGCCGTGACACATCCCCCCCACCCACCCGTTGGTTCGGGCTACGAGAGCGGGAGCGCGTCACGTGACAGGAGGCTGCCTGGCGCGCGGGCTGCCGGGAAGCGGATTCAAACCGCCTTGGCGCCCGCGGGCTGAGGGGACGATGAGGCGATCCGCGCGGCCCAGTCCCCGGGGGCGGCGGCCGCAGCAGGTGAGAGCGCGGGGCCGACGCGATCCCCACAGCGCCCCGCCCGTGCGGAGGCGACCCCCGCGGAACCAGGCCCCCGGACGGGCCTACTCTCCCCCCCCCCCGAGGGCGGGCGGGCCCGTTGCCGTTTGGCCTGCGCTGCACCAGCGCTCTGGCCGCCTTCGAGGTGAACCCAACGTGCCCACGCGGGGGGGCCGGTCTGTGCCCGCTCAGCCGTCCCAGGTCGGGCTCGGGAGCCTTTTCCTCCTCCCTGGGGAACGTGCCTGGCCCTGAGCCAGCACAGGCCGGGGAAGCGTCTGGGACCCAATCCACACCGCAGACCTAGCTGGGGTCACACTGCCCTGTGGCCTGCTCGCAGCATCTCCAGCGCCGCCTCCCCACCCCCCACCTACACGCTGCCATGTTAGCGGAGACCTTCCCTCTACATCAAGGATGTTAAATATCAAGTAATTTACTAGTCCAGGGGGTTCCACGGACTAGTGGATAGGCACTTCTGCATTCCTCCTTTGAAATGTACAGGAGCCCCGGAACTCCCGAGCAGCTGGGGGCCAGAGGGAAGTTCCCAGGGCTGTTGTTACACTTCAATGATGAAAGCGCCGTGGGGAACATGGGGCCAGCGGGGGACTCAAACAGTCCGGCACTGGCGCTTTGAAATGCTGTGCGGAATCCAGCATCAGGCTCTGACACATTTCAAAGCAGCAGCACCAGCATGGAGCCTGGGGTCAGCAGGAGAATCCCCAGCTGACCCCGGACTCCACACTGCACTGTAGCTTTGAGGCAGCCCTTCTTCACTCCTTCCCTCCCCCCGCTGCCTCTTCCTGATAGAGGCAGCAAGCTGGGGGGAGCAACTAGTCGACTAGCATATCAACTATCCGATAAGCATTTAAGTATTTGTAAATACATAATTTCAATTCCACCCTAACTATAACAAGTTCTCAGTCTTTGGGATCTTTCCATTCACAGGACATGGGCACTCCTGATTCTTTGGGCATGACACCTTTAGGAAGAAAAACTGCAGAGACTGGAATCAACTTTACAAGTACTACGCGTTTCTCAAGAGGTTTGACGTTCATCAGAACACACACTCTGTTTGGTCAGAGCCCAGCTAGGAGAATAATTCCACAAACATCTTTGCTGCAGGTGGGTATTTAGTAGATGAATATAACTAAGAAAATGTATCTATTCATATCTTAAATCAGCTGTCACATCTTGTTTGATTACTTTAAATAACCATTCTATTGTTGGATATGTATGCTGAGTCATTGATGTCATTTGTATTTCTCAGGGTATCTTCTATTTTGATATAATGGCTTTTCCGCTATGTTGCAATTACTTGGCTATTCATTGTAGAGCAGTGTGCTAATTGTTGTGGGAGTTACTAGTTTCAACCAGACCAGAAGGGTAGACCTAGATGTAATGCAATGAAATGATTTTTTTTTTTTTAACCCATGCTTTCTGGAATTCATCCTCTTTGTGGAAAGATTTTTACTATACAGGCAGTCCCCGGGTTACGTACAAGATAGGGACTGTAGGTTTGTTCTTAAGTTGAATCTGTATGTAAGTCGGAACTGGCGTCCAGATTCAGCCGCTGCTGAAACTGATCAGTTTCAACAGCGGCTGAATCTGGACGCCAGTTCTGACTTACATACAGATTCAACTTAAGAACCCTAGGCATCCCCAAGTCAGCTGCTGCTGAAACTGATCAGTGGCTGATTCCAGGAAGCCAGGGGCAGGGGCTTCCTGTAGTCAGCCACTGATCAGTTTCAGCAGTGGCTGACTTGGGGATGCCTGGGGCAGAGAAGCTGGGGTGCTGCTGGGTTGGTCCAGTAGCGCCAAGGAGCGGTGCTGCGGGACCAACTGGCAGTACCCCCCCGCTCTACCACAGGCCCGGGGCTTTGCTCCACGTCTCCCTGGTCTGCTGGAGACGGTCCCCAGCAGACCAGAGGCACCGGGAGCAAAGCCGCAGTGGTGGCGGGGTGCTGCGCCTCTGAGGCTTTGCTCTGGCAAAGCCTCAGAGGCGCGGGACCCCTCCACCTCCCCGGCTTTGCTCCCGGTGCCTCTGGTCTGCTGGGGACCGTCTCCAGCAGACCAGGGACACCGGGAGCAAAGCCTCAGAGGTGCGGGACCCCTCGGCCTCTCTGGCTTTGCTCCAGGTGTCCCTGGTCTGCTGGAGACGGTCCCCAGCAGACCAGGGGCACCTGGAGCAGCTTTTCTCGCCCCGGAGGTCAAGGTGGCGGGACTGCTGCGCTTTGGGCGGTCCCGCTGCCTGCGAGCTCCGGGGCGAGAGAGCCCTGTTCATAAGTGCGGATCCGACATAAGTCGGATCCGCGTAACTCGGGGACTGCCTGTACTGTAAAGTAACTTCTTAAGTTGGGATGTTAAACAGTTAACGGGTAAGCATATTGGTAAGCCTCATAAGGCTTACTAGTATGCTTACTTGTTAATTGCCCTTGCTGATGAACTCTGGTGGCCATCAGCCATGCTGGATTGGAGCAGCTCCATTTGTGGAGAGGCCAGTGGGCAAGGCAGCAGGATCCCACAGCAATGGTGAGTAGTCACAGCTGGGGTGGGGCAGGGTGGCAGGCCCTAAGTTAAAATGAATAATTGGCAGGTTAGGAAAAATAGCTAATAGAATAAACACAACTGATTAAGTTTTATATTTAATGTCATGTGCAGATGTTTCTTCAGTTCCAATACAGGAATTGTGGGCAGGCTTAGAAAACTGAACGCTGTTGTCTTGCTTCCAGGAAAATGCTGATCCTCAGAAGATAGCATTCCTTCTACGCAAACAATGGACCTTATATAGCGTGACACCCATGTACAAATTTTCTTACGGTAATCTGAAGGAGTATTCTAGACTTCTGAGTGCCTTTGTTGCAGCTGAAAAGCAGAAAGGACTTGCTGTAGAAGTGGGCAATGATCTTGGTATCAAAGTGACTTTGTCCGCCCTTTTAGGACTGAAAGGTACGGATCAAGACCAGGCTGCAATCCTTGTCCAGGTAAGAGCTGCAGCTAGCATTGTTTATAGTAATGGGGTGTCTTAATCCTTTGGAATTGCCTCCCTATAACACCTTACAATATTTGTGGCTCCTACTATAGAAATTGAATCATAGGATACAGTGAACCCTCGTTTATCGCGGTAGATAGGTTCCAAACCCGACCGCGATAGTTGAAAATCCGCGAAGTAGGGACACCATATTTAACATGTATACAGCGAGCCCTCGCTACTTCGCGGTTCGACCATCGCGGATTCACGTATATACATAATGTAATGAAAAAAGTCCGCGAAGTCGTGAATCCGCGATGGTCGAACCGCGAAGTAGCGAGGGCTCACTGTACATGACAAACTTTTGCATTTCTTTGCTTTTAATCAATGTGTGTTGTCTGTGTTTAACATCTTCAGGAGACAACTCTTTATAAACTGTCAGTTGGTTCAAGCATAGACTTGGGGACAAATCTTTGTTAGATCACAGAAGCAGGAGTTGACTATCTTCAGTTCTCTTCTTGACATAAATTTAATGTATGACCTTGCATGGGTCATTTTATTTAATTGGTAAAATGCATATGATGCTACGTCCTTGCCAGTGTTAAGGTCTATTAACACTGAGCTCCTCAGAGGAAAGATGCTATTGACCTGTAATGTTCTGTACTACAATATAGGAAAATTAATGCACAATGCAAATGCTGCATTAAGCAGCACTAATGTACACTTGAGTCGTCTGTTCCCACTGAAGAAAATGGCAACACTTCCACTGACTTTAGTGGGAGACGGATGTAGGTCCCAGGCCTTCTATAGGTGTAATAGATGAATTGTGAAAACTCTTTAAATGATCAAGATGACTAACTTGATTATAATGGCATAAAAATCAGTTCAATGCAGTGGCAAAAATTGAGGTCCAAGGCCAAAGTTTTTAAATTGGACACCAAACCCAGATAGCAACTTCAGCACCTCTGAAAATCAAACCACTGACTTGAATGGAGCTGATTCCTTCTGATCTCTTGTTAAAATAGTATGTTGGAGAAAATTCTTGTACTTTCGCAAATCTTATTAGAACATCCTATGCTTTGGCTAAGAACTCTCAAGTGCATTCTAGAACTTTGGAGATGTAATAGACTTTTTTTTTTTTTTTTTTTAAAGATTGCATCAAGATCTCAGCTTCCAGTTGAAAATGCAGAAGACAGAGTGGTGTGGTCAGGCTGGTTCTGCTGTGTATCTGGAGATGATTTTTTGGAAAATGTACCAGAGGATTTTACCTGTTTATCTTTGTTCCTTGCAAATGGAGCGGAGAGTTACACAACTATAGTTGGCACTTGGTTTCAGAAGACCTTTGACTGTTGTTTCAGTCGTTTAACCATCAGCCCACTCAATCTTGCATGGATGGCTGCAATGTGGACTGGGTGCGAAGTTGACAGTCATATGGCTGCAACAGAACTTGTTTTCTCTGTGCCCTGCCTTCCCCAGACTCTGGACATTTCATATGCCATACACCCTGAGGATGCAAAAGCCTTATGGGACACAGTCCAAAAAACTCCAGGGGAGGTTACTCAAGAAGAAGTGAATTTATTTATGGATTGCCTTTATTCTCACTTCCATAGACACTTTAAGATCCACTTGTCAGCCACAAGACTGGTGAAAGTCTCCACATCTATAGCCTCAGCACACTGTGATGGGACTATAAAGGTACTAAACTAACTTTCACTTACGAGGTTTTGATTGATACTGTTCTAGGCACTATAATTAAAATAGTGCTTCCTGGCCAGAAAGAGAGCTGTCCTTAAAGTTGGAGGCTTCTTGGTACTCATAACAATTTCCCTCTTTAAAAAAAAAAATTAAAAACTTTAGTTTGAGACATAACTAGTTTCTAGTGGGCACCACAGCATAGCTGGCAGTTGTGTAGTCAAGATTTTGTATTGTGGTGAATCCTCAGTTATTCTGTTGGGTGTTATACAAGCATAGAACAAAAGACAGCTCTTGCCTCATTTTGGCTAAAATTGATTTAAAAAACACAAACTTACGAAATCTACAGCCAATAGATACATTTTAATTATTTGGTATTAACTTTTTTTAAAATACTATTCCTATGTTTGTGTAAGGGGATAATTTTTTTTCACTGACATGGAAGTCCTGGAATTTGCGAGTTGTAGGTATCTCTGACTTTCATCCCCATGGGGCAGAGAGCTGCAGGGTCCCCCCACACCATTGGAAACTTTCACAGTTGACCAGCCATTGTAGGTGGTGTGAGGACTCCACAGCTGAGTTCCCCATTTTGTTATGGATATTTTTAGTAAAGTCACAGTCTTCTGTGAATGTTCCTTTATTGCTCAAAACATGTAAGTCATTTTATTAAAAATATCCATCGCTATGCCATTAGTCGATAATAGGGGGCGGGAGCGCGTTCGCTACCCTCACTGCGGCTCTCTAGTTTAAATGTAGTTGAAGCCAGACATGCAGGCATCCCAGCTGTTGCTACATTTAAAATGCAGAGCCACAGCGGGGGTTGTTCCTGGGGGCAGTGCAAGCTGGGATTAAGCAGTCCCAGCTTGAACCGTGTCTGGCACAGCTGCGGCTGTACCTCCCCAGAGACAGTGCTGAGGGGAACTGGCTTTTAAGCCTGCTTCCTCAGTGCTGGCTCCTGCTTCTTCCCCTCCTTGCTGCCTGATGTGAGAGTAGTGACTAGACTACCCGATAAGCCTAAGCTGCTATCTGAGTAGTTGCTTCAAAATACAGGACTATGTAGCACTTTAAAGACTAACAAGATGGTTTATTAGATGATGAGCTTTTGTGGGCCAGACTCACTTCCTCAGATCAAGTGGGTCTGGCCCACGAAAGCTCATCATCTAATAAACCATCTTGTTAGTCTTTAAAGTGCTACATAGTCCTGTATTTTGCTTCAGCTACACCAGACTAACACGGCTACATTTCTATTACTATTCTACATGAGTAGTTGCTTGTATCTCTACTCAGCAGCCAAGCTCCCCTCTTCCCCAGCGGTCCTGCTGATCTTCTACTCTTCTCTGTGCCTTCTGCCACTGAAACAGTTTTGTAGTGTTGAGGCTTTGAGGGAGAGGGAGAAAAGAGAATGTGGCACGCTCAGAGGAGGGGGCAGAAAGGGACAGGGGGAGGCTTGTGGGAAGGGGTGGAGTGAGAGCAGGGAGGGGGAGGAGCAAGTACAGGAGTAAGTGGGGTCACAAGCACCTTAGCTAGAGCAGAAGTTGGAGCCTATGAGTGAGGCAACACAATGGCTGGGACTTCTCTCTCCTTTCAGAGGTGGTGAGAGCAGTGTGCCCCTTGAACTGCTGTTCTTTTCCCAAAGATGAGAGAAGATCAGAAAGGCCTATGTGGAGAGGAGCAGCTAGGGCTCTAGCCCTCAATGTATACCCACTAGGAGGAGTCCAATAAAGAAATAGGGAAAGTAGTAGGGTGACAAAATTAACCTGCAGTCTAAATCCTTCATTGCCCTCTGTTATTTAAATGTGTAGAAGAGACTTTGACAACTGATATTACTGTAGTGATTTAAATAGCTTACTGTATTTCTGTTCTGACTACAGCTAATGGTTTTCTTGCAGATCCTACATAGCAAGCACTTAATAGGAGTGTTGATGCTGTTGACAGAGCTGGCGATATCACAGATACAGTGAAACCTTGTGCTCTACGTCTGTTGGCCTTGAACTCATGACAGATGCTCTGCTTGGATCATATTAAGTCCATCTGCAATATATTCATGTTTGAGACATCGACTGCAGAAAGCTGGCTTTCCTGCAGATTTTTTTAGCCTCTTCACAAAATGCCAGTCCACAAAGTGAAAGCATTGTCGTTTCATTTGACTTCAGTGGTTCCTGGACTGAAATTCACAATGGGTAATGAAGCAGAGGCCCATAGGAAGAAAATAATTTAGATGCATGTTTTGCTATAATAGAATGGTCACATCAATAAAGTAACATTTTGTAGTGGCATCTAAGTATTATTCATAGTCAGGCATAAGATGGAACATTGCTCCTGCTGCATAGCCTATAGTGGTGGTTCTCAATCAGCCCACCACTGTGCACATGCAGCCTCCATGCCATAGAGATAGTATATGTGTTGCTATTGAAGTAGACAGTGATGCCAACTCAGGTACTCTACTGCTTCTTGAATGTCCGTATTTAAATATTTTTGTTATTTGTGTAGTACCTGGCACTATGACTTCTAGGTGCTACTATAATACAACAGGTACAGCTTGACTTTTCAGAAGTGGTGAGCATTTGACAGTCCCCATTTAGCCATGGCTACAGTTGGATAAAAAAATACCTAAATATTGATTGTTTAGAACAATTTCCTAGTCCCATTTTTGAAATTTTCTGGCTTAAGTGTTCATTTAAACAAAAGTACATTCTAGCCCTTATGTTTGAAGGAGACTGAGAACAGATACAAAGGTTGGCTGCTTGAAACTGTTCCTGTTTGTAGTGAGGAGTTCGATTGTGAAATCTAATGACTTGCACTGATGATCAGTTTAGGAGAAAAATTCTGACACTTATCCCAAAATTATAAGTCTCACTGCTGCTCTGATACCAAAATCCCTCTTGTTTGCATTACAAGAGCTGAAATAAATATACTGAATTTAATACAAAAATGTAATACTAGCCCATATTCAGTCCAGCTTTGACTTACGTAGCTCTGAAAGAAAATTCAATACCATGTACAGCAGACTTCCAATAATTTGGGACCGAGGGGGTGCCAGATTATCAGGAGGTACTCTGGCAGGGGGGCTGTGGTGTGTGGGGGGGGGGGGGGGAGAGGGTCAGGTGGGAAACAGCACAGTGTGGGGTGAGCCAGGTGCTGGTGAGGGGCAGCGCTGTGGGACCAACCCAGCAGCACCCCAGGTGCTCTGCCCACCCTTCCCCAAGTCCGCCGCTGGTCAGTTTCAGCAGCAGCGGACTTGCGGAAGCCGTGGGCCAGAGCAGCGGGGGTGCTGCCGGGTTGGTCCTATAGCGCTGCCCCTCACCTGAGTGGTGCTGCGGGACCAACCTGGCAGCACCCCAGCTGCTCTGCCCCAGGGCTTCCCCAAGTCTGCCAGTGGTCAGGCAGACTTGGGGAAGCCATTGGGATGCTGCCAGGCACCAAGCAGGGGGATGAGGGCAGTACTGCGGGACCAACCCTGCAGCACCCTAGATGCTCTGCTCTACTTCCCCAGGTTGACAGCTGGTCGTTTCAGCAGTGGCAGCAGCAGACTTGAGGAAGCAGCACGGAGCAGCTCCAATTGTCCAGCTGGCCGGAGTACTTCCGTGTTCCAGTTGGTGCTGGACGACTGGCTGCCGGACAATTGGAGTTTTACTGTACCTGTGATACAGAAAATCTTACATCAGTGAGCCATTCCCTTGCATGATCTACAGCCACATTCCAACTCAGAAAATACTTCATCTATGAATAGCCTGCTGCAAAATAATTTTGTTTCCATATGTCCAGAGTTACATGACAGTGGTTTGCTGGTAGTGTACTAGAATAAACGCCTGTCTGTAAATCAGTGGAATTACTTTGAGGCTAGAGTTAGATTACTAGGCCACCTTTCCCTCTAGAAAAGTAGTTTTGTCCTGAACAATCCACTCCTAGGCTAATGATGTGGCACATACCATTTTCTCCACAACCAGCAGGGCTACAACTCAGTTTTGCATAGGAACTGTTTCAGCCAGTCATCTGTTCAGTCCAGTATGTTGTCTTCACTGGGCCAATGCTAAATGCTTAAGGGACATGTCTCCCCTATTGAGAAATACCCTGTGCAGTTGGCAGAGAGCCATTTTTCTTCCCATTATACCTGAACAGAGCAGTGATTAGCCCCCATAATGTTATTGGAGAGTGGGACTGTAACATCTTATGAGAATTTCATCTGTGTCCTGTTTTTATCAGATATGGTACAATGGGCCTGTTCTTTTTCTCTCAAAGTCAAAATTAACACAGTCAGGCCATAAAATGAAACTTAAATTATTCCTCCATGTATTGCTTTACACAAAAAGAACAAGTGATAAATAACAGCATAGAAGAAATTTATTAAGGTAACACTACTATTTATACAAGTTACTCATGCTAGAAAAAAGCATAAATGATACATGTAAACAATTGTTTACAGAATACTTGTTTTTCCTTGTAAAGGTGCAAATGATCGTCAAATGTAAACACAAGAATGCCAACCTTTAAGGGGCTTATTTTTGTTTTTTTTAAAAAAGCTTGTTTAATAACTCATTTTTGTTAGCATAGTGTTATTTTTCTACAGCGTCAAGCACGTTAAAGTGCTGAGTTATATGAATCCCATCCTGCTGAGATGTTAGCATTGCTTGTTTAATATCAAGGATTTACATTCCTGCCACACTTTAACATTTCTTAATTTAGTAGGTATGCCTCATGATATTCTCTCATTCTGGAGCTTAACAGTACAGCAAACTTGTCCGAGTTGCTCAAGCTGGATGGCAGAGTACCCCATTGCTTTTCAGACTCACTAAAATATACCCCATTACTCACAATGCAATTGCACACCTCCTCCTCCAGAAGTCTATTAAGTAGGCCTCATATCCTTTCCAGCTCTAAAACCAACATAAGGAACTGCACAAAAATTCACTCAAGGGAGGTAACAGCTGATCTTTATCCCAATGTTCCCCAACGGGAATCAAAGAAACAGAAGAGAGACAGGGGAACTAAGTGGCTTCTGACCAGAGTTTTTCAGCAGGAGCTATTTCAAGTCTGCAATAGTGGCAAGTGTCAGGAAATGGCCAGTCTACCTTTCTAGATTCTCCAAAAGTAACGAGTGGTTCCCATATGAGCATTAGACATGAACTGGTAAGTATAGCAGACAGCATGGTACAGAGATATTTTTAAATGACAAGAAATGCTCTCATAAGGTTCATGTACAGGAAAACCATAGATCCTGAACTTTTGTACCGCACACTGGAAAAATGCATAATTTTGGAGTCTATTTTTCACCTTTCGTTTCCAACCTCCTTTTTGAGCATCAGTAAATCAGCAGAAAGATGGGAATTTCAGTCCTGCTCCTCATTTCCCGAAAAACTGACCAGACACTCAGGACACTGATCTTCACAGCTCCTGTGCTCTAAGAGGCCCGGGTGATTTGGCACTGCAGTATCCAGAAGCATGACAGGATGTAGCCCTGCTCCAACCAACCGCCTGTCAGAACTCAATCCCTCATTACATATAGATATAATATAAATTAAAAGAGATGGAATCTTTCACTGTGAGCAATATAAAGAAAACAGATTATACAAATTAAATGAAAAATAAATATACTCTGCACTCAGAAAAGCTTCTGTGCAAAGGTGGCACCTTTCAGGTCAAGTAAAAAAATTTTTTAAATGAAGCTCTCTGTAAATAAGGCAAAAGCACTATTTTCAGTATCACTTTCCTCTTTCGTGCCCACTGCATGGATGACACTTCCACTGCTCCAGGAGGAGACGCCCTCCTCTTTGCCAGACCCCTGGCACAGCTTGCAGTCCCAGGTCACTGTTTATGCTAGAGTAACAGACAGTTCAGTTTATTCAAAAAACTGAGACACGGTTTAGAAAAAAATATGGACATAAGCAAAGCTTCTAGTTGTGGTAGGTGGTTCCCTGGAGTCTGACAAGGTGGTCTCGCATTAGGCATGTGTGCTCAAAAAAGTCATTTTACGTATAATTCCATAGAAAGAGGCACCGGCAAAGAATTAAGGTGGGTCTATATTGTACTAGAGCCACACAGAGCTCCAGAGTCAGTAAGTCTCTTCAGTTTGTATAGGATTGAGAACCAAGGGCTTTCCCTCCATTAGATGCTTACCATATATGGGATTCACAATGTGTCATTTTGATAACGCCTACACCGCCTCCTAGCCGACGATAGTTCATTCCGCCATACAACCTGCAAAGAAAAGATGTTGCTGGTCATACTGCTTAGAGACTCTTAATGTACTGTCTTCTCAGCCTCTGCAGGGAGCATGTGTACTTCAGCACAACTGTTGGTCTCCATTTCGGGTGATGCCTGTGATTAAGCGATCTGATGAATAAAGCAGGAGTCCCCGCTCTATACAAACCCATCTAAATTAAATAACCATAGTTGCTTATATATGGATCTCTTCCAGAAATAGAGAATGGCACTGAATTTCCTTTCCACTCCTGCAGTTACAGGAACAGAAGGCAGCAACTCTGGGCTGCATTTGGCCCTCTGACTATGCTTTGGGCAACCCTGGAGCAAGGGTAGATCTACATGTTGCAAAGCTAATTCCAGACTTATATCTGCTTTATACTATACACAGCTGAACAGACCAATGTATAATGCATTTCTAACATCTGTTCTCTCCATGCTTTGATACTGAAACAGTGCCCACATTTCAGATAGAAATCTGATGCCTATCAGCTCCCATTTCTTCCTTCAGCTGCATATTCCTCTATATGCTGATGCAGTTAGTCTGCTGGATGAAATCTGACCGTGGAGTTCTTTCAGTAACAGTCACTAATGCCTCCCAGTAACCCTAGATTACACATCAAGGATTTCCCAGGGGTGCTCCTCAAACAGGAGAAAAACTTCACTTCTGAAGACGTGGGTTGTGCCCACGAAAGCTCGTGATATCATCTACATTTTCTGTTAGTCTGTAAGGTGTTGCAGAACTATTAGCTGTTTTTTAAGTTACAGACTAACACGGCTACCCCACAGGCTGCACAAAGCAAAAAGTCCAGCAACCAACAGAGAGAGAAAAAGAGAGAAGATTACAGAAGACAATCACCAGCTTTCTTCAGTTCAGTGCTGGTAACAAACAAACTAGTATCCTCAATAATGACTTGTATTAACTACAAACAAATGCTTTGGCTAGGTCTCTGGACTGTATGTCCTATTACTTCTGCCAGGGAGAGTGGCTGTCCCCATCCAGCTAAAAAGCAGAATCAAGTTACTCCTGGGAGAATTCTGCACCACAGCATGTGCACAGAATTCATGTCCCCTGTAGATTTCTTTGCTTCCCTACAGAAAATGACTCTCTGTATGAGAAGCAAAGGGAGATCGCAAGAGTGGTCTCGTGCCCTTCCCTAGCAATGCAGTTGCATCACTTTAGACACCTGGAGCACCTGGTCACTGCTGGGGACACCCCAGCTAATAGCTCCAACCCTTTACCAGGCTCAGATGCTAGTCCCAGCTGGGCTGGGGTGGACAGGACTTGCTCTTCCCCTGAAAGGAGTAGCCTGGGCCTGGACAGATCCACCCCAGGGTCAATATATTAGTTTAGGCCAGCTCAATAAGACAAAGACATTAGTTTCTTCCTATTCCCTGCACCCTGACAGATTTTTACAGCAGCAAATCCTTATCATGGATATAAATAGGAATTGGAAATTGATTAGATTAATGTACAAACCATTGTTTTCAAGTGCAATTATGGTCTGAAAAATAATTCTGGAAAAAACTCTCTCTGATCAGAACACATCTTCCACCAGTGGTTTCATACCAGACCTGCTCAGTTTACAAGTCAAAGTGCGATTTTTCTAACTACAGGTCCTACAGATTTAACAGAACTGCATAGACTCAAATTGCAGTGCTTAATACAGAGTATCCCCACCGAGGGAGATTCTAGAATCAGCGCATACAATTGCACAGCCTAGAGAGCCCCAAAGGCGCATGCTGCAATTCTGTTCTGCACTCTGTATCTTTAAGGTGCGGGTCTGTTTTTGTTGGTAAACTGAGCAGGCGTGGCTCAATGCATGTATACTTCTTCCCACTTCGGCTCGCACATTTTTATAGGCGTAAGCACTCAGATTCAGAGGTCAAGGTTCTAGTACAGTGTGTGCCAATGGCTCATCACATAACCGAGTCACTCGCCTTCTCTGGGCCTCAGTTTCCCCAGCTGTGTGATGGCAAATCACCACTTCCCTACCTCCTAATGGTGTTGTGAGGCTTAATTCACAGAAGTGGGTAAAGGACTTTCAAGGTCATCTCTACGCTGCTGGGAAGACTAGTCATAGGTGTAATTTAGGCCTAAGGTTTGCAATTTCACTGTTTCATGAATTGAAAGGTTACCTCCATGTGTTAGCATCAGGATCAAATACTTCGATGGTCTTCAAATACGTTGTGCCATCAAAACCTCCCACTGCCATTAGCTGTCCATTCACTACTGCAAGGCCAACCTGGAACACAACCCCTCCACATGTTATTCATGCTTCATTGCAAGTCTTGGAGGCTTCTTGTAACCGCCACCGGACATGGGACCATGAACCACACTAGATGTGTGGGTTACATTCTCTCACTAGAAACACACTTCAATAAAAGGCCATTCAATCATTCTGCAGAGTCAAGCGCTAGGGAAATGTCAATACATAGCACACACTTTCCTGGAGGCAGGAGGGGTAAGAGAATGGATGACTATATTTTAGTATTTCTGTTAAAATACAAATTCATACAACCTAGCACGAAATTGAATTCAACTAGAACATTTCAGTAAAGATTCCCCCACGACACACGGCTGCTTCTCTGGGATGCTGAGTAGAGTCAGCCGAAAGGAAAGGGAGATTAGAGCTTCCCTCTTGATAGAAGACAAAAAATGCGTTTCGCTGCTTGGTGCATTGGCAGTTATGTCGCACCCTTCACATCAGCACGGTGGTTTTACAAGTGATTTAAATGTCACTGCTGTCAATGAGACATTGATACAAGCATTAGATAAGAACTGACCGCTTCATAGCCGGAGAGCAGACCAAGTCACCTGTGTGTTAGTTTTGCTCAAAATAGGTCTTAGTCTTACAGGAATGCTTTTAGTGTGTAGAGTCTATGAAATGCTTGCAAGTTGCTGCATGCACTAAATACGACGTCTGTGTCCTGTGCTATAAGAACATACATACATTTTGCTTTATCACTTTAGAAGTGTTTGCACTGAACTTGTGAACCCAGGCAGGCATGGCAATCCTTCTCCCTGCTCACCCTGAAGGACTACCAAAGTCAGACAGGCCATCAAGGATCATTGTAATACAAAGGATGAGTTAATGGCCCTATCACACCTTGGAAATGCTGCATGCAAGGAAGCCCTGTCTGTGACCTTGAAGCTGAATGAAGGAAATAAAACAAAGTCACAGGAAAATGTTCCCATTTTTTGGCTGTTTGATCTCTGAAGGGTCAGACTCTAGTCTAAGATGAAGCCAGAGATCCCCAGGGACTGCCTCCTGAGTCTCCCTAATGTCACTTTGAATTGAGAGATCACTGCAATGCTGTCGCTCTTAGGATTCGGATGGTAAGTCATTTGTTTGTATATGTTTGCTTGCTTTAGCCTGTAAATAACTCTCATGCCTTCTTCCTAATCAATAAACCTTCAGACAGTGTATTACAGGAAAGGCTACAGGTGGTCTCTTTGATGTAAGATCTAGTGTACCAATCAATTTGAGAGGACCAGTTTCTTGGAACAGGAAATAGCCTGAACGTGGCATGATTTTTGCTGTCAGTGACCATTTATCACTACGTTTATTAGTTTGTCTCAGTGGCCGGAGAGCTACCATGTTCATTTGCTAATTCCGCCAAAGTGTACGATGTATGTTTAATGGCATTTTCTTTCCTCAAATGGCTTCTAAGGTTATGGGAGGTGCGGGGGAGGGGGGAAAGGGTTATGGCTTACTTATCAGCACTGAGTCAGGAGCAAGAATTCCCCTTCTTCAGAATTAAGTGCTCATGACTCAGTGTTAGTGGTCAGAACTCCTTTGGAAAAAACGTTCCTAAAAGCAATTACTCCTTCCCAGTTGTATGAAAAAGCTGTCATCATCTACTCACCCCTTGCAGCATAGAAAGCTATTACTGCTACATCTTGTACTTCCTTGTGGCAATGTGCTTTGCCTTTTTACAAACATTTCCCTCTTAGATGAAGTGAAGGAAACGAGATGCACAGAACCCTTCCCTATGCTCCAGCTAAGTACTTATGCCCAGCACAAGCTGGCAAATGAAGAACTACTCACGCCGCTCCGCCGTGATGTCATAGCCACCACAGGAGACCACTGGTTGGTTCTGGGATTGTATCTCTCGGCACTGCTGAGTTCAGTGGTGTCATCTCGGCCTCCCACAGCGTAGATCATGTCCTGGTATACCGCACAGCCTAGGTGCTTCCGTCTAGTTCCCATGGGAGCTATTGTATGCCAGCGGTTCTCCTGGGGATTGTACCGCTCCACTGTGGAGAAAGTCACATTATAAATCTTTAGACACTATCTGAAGCCCTTTGTGCTTGTAACCTTGGCATGGGTCAGTCTGTAAAGAGACAACATTCCCCCCCCCACACACACACACACCAGAAAAAATACTGTGTCGGTTTGTCACTGTCCACTCTGCTTTTCCCTGCTTTCTTGAGAAGGCTTGCTATTCCCTGTCCCTTCTCTCCAAGCCCAGTCAAACACAGACAGGAAATCCAGATGTTCCATCATTTAATACACCTCATCTGAGGAATGACAATCCGGTGAAGCTACAGCTGGTCTGTATTGCCATTTGCAGTTGCGACAGAGTGACCTTCAGTACGTATCCTGCTGCCCAAGCCAATGAAAAGCAGAGATATTGCAGAGATAATGCACCAGCTCTTCACAGGGAAGTGCTAAGCAAATGCACAAAGTAACTGCCTACCACAACGTCCTAGTGAGAAGTAGATGCGCACGCGCGCGCGCGCACACACACACACACACACACACACACAGAGCTAGCAGTTGTTTAGGAGGATGGGGATGTACTAATGTGTAGCAAAATCAACTTCAGGTGAGTAATCCACTCAGAAAACAGATCATACAAGTATCAGTGGTGTGGGAAAGGGTTATGGGCAAAAGAACAGGAGAATGGAAGGTACCGACTGCAGTGCAGTACGGAGAAATGACATACCTGTATTGAGAGGGGACGTCCCATCAGAACCTCCCACAGCATAGAGAAAGCCCCCTAACACAGCCACCGCCACTCCCAAGCGCCTGGTGCTCATGGAAGCCACCCGAGTCCATTTGTTTTCCTTTGGATCATACCTGCCACAAGAAAAAACAGACCAGCTGAGCTTTCAAATATAAACAGCAGGTCCTGTTTCTCTTGGGAACTGCATTAAGCAACCAAAGGAATCTGGGGACCCGTATTTTGCATTCAGGCAGGGTAAGACTAACACGTCTATTCTTGTTCTAACATCTAGAAGAGGTTCAGCGTATGCGCATCGTGGCAGGAAGGCAGACAGTTGCTGTTTGCTGGAATTCAGGTTTAAACTAAAGACATCCAGCTCCAAATGCAATCGTTTAAAACCCACTCAGCTTCTGTCACTTCCTTCCAAACTCACCTGCACCAATTGATCCTTATTCTAAGATCTTTCCTTCTCCCCTCCCGCTTCTTTATTTTTAATACCTTTCCACAATGTTGAGACAAGAGACGCCATCCTGGCCACCAACAGCATACAGATATCCCCCGAGAACTGCCACTCCAACACTGGTCCTGCAGGTACTGGTGGGAGCCACATCGCTGCTCCACTGATTCGTCTTCGGGTCGTACCTACAAAGTGTGTCAAATACTTCAAGTCTGCATGGTTTATTGAAAGAAATCTCCAGTGCCCTTGTGGTTTGGGATTGGAGTGTAACAGAACTTGCTCACACTGAATTCAGAGTGGAACTAGAAGGAAGATGGACCAAAGTCCTTAATTGTTCCCATGCTTCTGGTGGCAGTAAAACTTCCACTCAGCATGAAGTCATTCTTGGGAAAGTTATTGACTCCACAAAAACCTGGCTCCACTGCTTTTTACTTGAAATCACCGAAGGCTTCAAAGGCCCAAATCTGACCTCCATTCCTATTCTCTCATAGGTATTTCCAGCGTTCACATAATTCTCTATTCACCAACCCCAGAAAAAAGGTCTGGATAGTTTTCCCTATCTTACAAGCAAATACATGCCTGCAGTCTCACCGTCATGAGCAACACAGACAAGCCAATGGGAATACATGTGTGAGGAGGCTAGCAAAGATAGCCATGCCCATCATAGACTACAGCCAGGCCTGCTCTTTACAATTCATTTCCCTACTCCTTTACACATCACAGACTATGCCTCATAGCAAGCTCAGAGCGGAACTCAGACTAAAAATACCATTAAATTAGGGAAGTAAGGCTGGAATGCTGCTATGTCTGATGTCTTAGTTCAGTATAGCAGTGATAAAGATGCTGAAAAGGATAGTAACCACTGGCACACATCAGCTTACGCGCTGTAGTTTATGGACTCGAGATGGGCTTAGAGGTAGGATTTTAGCCTTTCAGCATATGAACCACGCAGACAACACCAGGTCCTGAATGCAAGTTAACCCTGCAATGTTTGGCTAGAGACCTACCTTTCTACGCTGTTAAGATAAGAAGAACCGTCATGGCCTCCCACAGCGTACAGAAGGTCGTCCAGAACACTGACTCCAACTCCACAGCGCCTTTTGCTCATGGAAGCCACCATCCGCCACTCATTGGTTTGAGGGTCATAGCGCTCCACACTGGAAATTGCATCCCCACTACACCAGCCTCCCACTGCGGGAATCAATGAAAGCGGCAGTGTAAGGCTAGCACATCAAATCCACATTGGGCATGTGTCCGCAATAAATTATCTATCCCTTCTGCCCAAAGATGCTTCTGACACGGTATCCCAAAGAGACAGAACGGTTTACATGGGAGACTGTCAATAAGAAAAGAGGATGGGATTTTCAGAAGTGCCTAAATGAGTTGAGGACCAACAAATCTCATTGCAAGTCCAGTTGTTTTTGCGTGTATTATTCATAGTGTTACCACAGTGCCTGGAAGCCCTAATCATGGGCCACTACTCTATTTGGAAAGACAAAGATAATGCACAACCAGAAGAAACTGTAGGTTAACTGAAAGCATGGGACAGGTAACATAAAAAGTCACTTCTGAAGAGCTGACAGTTAGGGTTGGCTATATGGGTTAACCTTGAAACAAAGAGCATATAGACTGGAACCTCTCAGCCAAAGTCTCAGGCACTGGAACCTCTCAGCCAAAGTCTCAGACACACCTGCAAAGAGCACTTCTCCACAGCGGATGGGTTTGCGTGGTCGAGTTCTTGGTCCCTGCATCAGCGGCCGCTCTTGGGGCAACAGCAGGTAGTTCTTCGCTTCATCCACCAGGTCCCTGTGCAAGAGAAAACATTTATTCTAAAAGTCTGTGGGATAGTGGCATTTTTCAGGAAAAAGTACTATTTAGGACATGCCATCCTTCAAAAAAGCAGCCAGAATCAATCACTTTCCAGTTGTTGGTATACTAAACAATATGAATGACTTATGTACAATATCTAAATATATATTTTAGAGAGTTGTGCTTCTGTCTCTGTCCGTGAGTCAATCCATCCATAAGCCCATTTGTTGAAGACCTCCTGAAACTATAAGAGCTCGGACCACCAAATTGGGTATGCAGCTTCCTCTCATCTAGCTTAAAGCAAGGTCAAGGCCATGACACAGTCTCAAGTGATCCACCAGCACAACTGCACTGTCCAGTCTTAATAAATATTTAACGCTGTGTGACTCTCATAAGCTAAATAAGAGCAATACAAATGTCATGTTTTGACCTGTATATTTTGGACAGAATATAGAAAAAAAAAATATTTATTAAAAAAAACAAGCTGCAATATGTCAATATTTAATTTTCATGGATACAATGGCACATTTAACTTCAAGGTACCTTAGTAACCCACCCAAAAGACCACCATTTACAACTGTTAAAAATGACAAGCAGTATTTCAATCTGATGTAGATCAATTTATTTTTAGAAAGTGAGCAGGATTTTCTGGTGGAGAAGATACTGAAAGCCCCAGACCATCAACAGCTACATGAAATGAGCCATCCAAAAAAGTAAAGAAAGTGGTAAGCATATATGATGACATATATTGGAAGTTTGGTTTCTCCTTTATCAGACAGAATGAGTTACCTATTGCCACAGTATATTATAACTGTTATTTTATATTTTGATTTACCGTATTTGATTATTTTCTACTTAGTGGAGGTAGAATTGGGTCTTTATTTACATAGAAGAGAAATTAAAATTTGACACTAAAAAAGAACCAACACGTAATATAGTATTCAAAGCTGAACAACTATTTTGTTTTAAAATCAATAATAATGTTGTTAATAATGATTTTGTTAACATTGTTGCATTGCTTATTGTTCAATTTTATGCCCTGTGTATTATGCATTTCATTTTCCCTGTCTGAATGCCACATTTTGCTCTCAGCACTTTTTTTAAAAGTGAAGTATAGTTTTAATAAAACTATTTGGTTTCAAAGATCTTGTAGCGTTTCTCTGAGTGCATATTGCTGGGGATTTCTATCATTACAACTGTTTACGTTAACATGAAAAAGAAGAATACAATTGTTTATTTACACGGTTATAGTTTATATACATGTAATAATTAAAAATTAATAAATTTTCCTCAAGAAGTGTTAATAGTGGGCCGCGGTGCCTATTGTAGCTGCACGGATGGGCCTCAGGAAAAGAAGTTTGGGAACCCCTGACTACACTGGTCACTGAAGTCATGACCTTTTCAGATACAGAAAAGCTGTTTTAGGTTGCTTACGATATGGCTTCATCTGGGTAGTGGTCAGCGGGTTTCATGGTAACTTAGGCAACTGGCTTTACAGTCAAAGCGCTATAAACACAGTCTATCTTGTGAAGGGTGATTTATCAGAAGGGCAAATTGCCTATCCTAACCTTTCTCTTCCACCAAAATACTGATTTAAAAATCTTCAAGGGTAACTTTTACACAAATACATACTCACAATGCAGTGCTTCCTTCTATCTCCTCTCTACCCAATCCCAGAAAGGGAAACTGCTAAGTATCACCCTAGTTTTACCATTGACAAACCACAATATTCTTGGACAGCAAATACAGATCAAGTATCCATATGAACTGAAATTTACATAAGTGCACTGTTCAGTTTCCCTCTTTCCAGCAGGACTCACCTGCATTCTTCATCACTTTTAATGAGTGGATCTGAGCCGACTGTCCCCACCAGGAACTTGGGACTGAGCAGTGGCAGACGGACATGTTGCAGCACCTATGAGACAAAACAGGACATCATTATAAGCAACACACTTACCACCTTACAGATGGGGGGAGCGGTGAAAGAGAGAGCAATCTCGGCTAATTTGTTTCCATGTGCTTTGTGATCCAGTTCAGTCATACTGCAGTCACAAGCAGGGATGTTGAAAGGTTTTAATTAGGCAACCGTGCAACTGTTAAAAAAATCTTAGTGGTTACACGCTGCAGGCTCTGCTACATAAAGCTTATAATGCAGAGCCCACAGCGCAGCTGGCTCCTGGGCGCACCAGGAGTCAGCTCCCGGCTGCATTGCAGGTTCTGCAGTATAAGCTTTACACCACAGAGCCAACAGCACGAAGCGGCAGCCGGCTCCCCAGGAGCCAGTGCCTGCCAGAGTCTGCTTTTAAGTTGGCCCTACTCCCTGTATCAGAGGCAGCAAAAGTAGGGTAGCAGCTGGCTCCCAGCAAGCTGGCTGCCGCCCTGCACTGCAGGCGCTGATACAGTAGCGCAGGCTGGCAGACGGCTCCTTGGGAACCAGCGTGTAACATTACAGTAACCAAAAAGCTCATACTTGTCAGTTAACCGTTTAAATGGTTACACTATTACATCCCTAGTCACAAGCGCAGAGAGATCAGCAACAGGAGACTAGTAACAGCCCCAGTAACAATTCAGATCGTCGCATTCTAGCTCAGTGCAGTGTTTGGTCTACAGCACCTGTGCAATTCAATAAACCAATTGAGGTATCCAGAAGGAGAACATCAGATTTTAAAAGAGCTGATCAAATGGGACTGCTAATGGATGAAACCAACAACCTGACTGAAAATCCTTAGGAGACTGCAGATGTCCCTACATATTGCCCAAAGCACTTGTTTTATCATCTATTTACCCTCTGGAGTGTACACTACGCTGTTTAGTAAGTGAACTACAACAAATGTCATAAATAGCTAATACCTTAAATGCACACGCGGGTATAGTAGAATACAGAATTAAACACAGATGAATATATGGTCCTACAAGGGGTCACAGAGGTGTAAGGCGGTATAAACTAGAGCTGACAGGAGAATGACAATTATGTTTCATGACAATTTTTGAAAGTTCTCATTAAATGCAATTGTGCTGAAATGTTCATTTTGGAACAAAAAGGGCAAACAAAGGCAGCAAGAGTCTCTCTTTCTCTTGTAAGACCAGAGAATCCTGGAACTCAGGAACCGTCCCCTGAAAAACTTTGTTAAAACTGATAATGCTACCGCAAAAGAGCATATTTTATTGATACTGTCGTGGCTAGCTCTAATATTAAACCCTCAGACTTCAAGGAATAATTCAACTACCCGGGATTAAGAAGAAATTTCCCCGAGGGGCAGGCTATTCCAGTCACAATCCTTTGAAGAATCGGGCACTGGCCACTGTTGGAGACAGAACTGAGTAGAGGAACCTAGGGTCTGATCCAGTATAACAGATCTTATGTTTAGAAATGCTTACAGATAGGAAGGGCCCATTGCTAATATATCTGGACACAGGGCTCATTGACTAGAAAATGTGAGTGGTTTAACACCTCTGGGAAGTCAAGAGGGGAATTATTTCCACTACGTACACTGACAAAATCCAATGTCTCTTGCCTTGTACAGAACAGATGCATGTGAGCCATGCTCAAGGTTACCTGGGGTAGCTGGGGTCGCCTCTCCTGAATGCTGTACTTTACCCAAGCCATCACGGCATTGAACACCTGCTCCTCACTGCGAACATTCAACTCATCACTGGATATAATATCTATGAGCTGATTGGCTGGAAGAAGCATGAATTCCTCACTCTCCATCACCTGTTCAAAAAGACGAGGATAAAGAAAAAGGTTAAGGACGGCATCTCAGAGTATTGACTGCTACTGGACCCTACCTCAAAGTTAAGGGAGAAATCCCTCCCTTTAGAGAGGATTTAATGGTCTGATCGTGTCAGTGGAAGTGGAGAATCCTCACTGCTTCACAAAACTGGGCTCCAACAGTGCAGTTCAGACAACTTTTAGATGGCAATGCAAATGAATGGGGAATAGAAAAGTTCTGTAAAGTGGTAAGTCACAGAATTCACTGATTTAGTTTCAAAATTCAGAAAAAACAAGCCCTCTGTTTTAAGCCAGCCTCCTCATTTGCCATGGGGAACACATTCAACAGCAAGAAACATGTTCTGCAGCTGGTAAACAATTGAGAGGAAAGCTGCATCAAAATAAAGATGTTTTATTTGTAACATAATAAATCCAAAACAGAACTCAAGGTAAAAAGTCTCAAAAAAACTATTACCAGAGACACTGTAGATATGTAGAAAAAAATCTTCTTCTTGTTGATTTGTAGGAGAACGGAAAGTATCTCAGGACAGCAGATGGACTCATATGATCCTACCTCTGTCTCTTTCACTCTCTCTAAATATATACACAGAGTGAGAGAGTTCAAATGCACTTAAAGGGAATGAGAGCCTCTGAAAAATCCCAAGGACTGATCTCCAATGAAATATAAGCCTCTGACAATCTGCAAACATATTAATAATTTCTTCTGTACCTAAGATAAGAAGAAAGTTTCTCTGGAGACATTAGCCAGCACGAGAAGATCAAGATTTTTCTTCACATTCCTATGCTCACACCAAATCATAGCACCATGATAGCTACACTACATAGCCATGCTGCAGACTGGAGACCTTTCTGGGTGGCTGTGTGCTACGACAGACTGAATATCAAACTGAGGCACTCAGATACTACGGCAATGGGAGAGGCAAAATAACCTAAATAAAACAGAACTATGTACACGGCACAATTGCTGACAGCCATCCCATTCCCACACAAATGTGACCAGTTTCTACCATGGCAGCTGGGAAGGAGGCTCAGCAACATGAAGTGCGTGAACATTGGCCTTCCCCAGGAAGTAAGGTGCATGCAAGACTCAACTGCCTGACTGAAAGATCTTAAGCATAATAAAAAGAAATTCTCTTAGCAAAGAGTTCCACTAGGGATGTAAGTGACTAATCGACTAGTCAACTTTCCAATAAGCAAAAGCTTATCGGATCAACACCACACTAGTTGACTAGTTGCTTCCCCCCCTTTGCTGCATCTATCACAAAGAGGTAACGGGGGGGGGGGGGGGGCAAAGGAGGGGTGCTAGAGGAAGCTGGCTTAAAAGCAAGTTCCCCCCAGCTCCAGCTCCATGGGAGAGGGTAGGGGTGCAGAGGCAGCCAGCTTTGAAATGTACAAGAGCCCCATCAGGGACTTGTGCACTTCAAAGATGAAGCACAGCATGGAACCTGGGGCCAGCAAGACTCCTCACTGGCCCTGAGCTCCACATCGTATTCCAACTCTGAAATGCACAAGAGCCCCTTCTGGGGCTCTTGTACATTTCAAAGGTGGAACGCAGAAGTTCTTATCAACTAATTGAATAGTCGATGGAAATTCCATCGACTATTCAATTAATTAATCAAAATTTAACAGCCCTAAGTTCCACTCTTCTAGTGATTAGCTGCATGGGTCCTTTTTTCTACTTGACAAATTGATTCAAAATATGGTGTGTATTCGAAAATACCCCAAATGCTCACAATAGCACATGTAGCTAGAAGGGATTCCGATCATGTCACTGAGATTAAGTTCCTTGCCCCTGTAGTCCCACTACTAGAGAAGGAGGTAGAATCTGGGCTGCCAGCATGTCTGTTGAGTTTGCCTTCCAACCCCACAAACAGTAACTTGTGCCTACAACTGGCCCTGATAGTTGCAGAGCATCAGTCTGAAAAGTAGCAGAGTCCCGAAGTGAGCAAAATCCTGTAACTCTCCAATTTATTTTATAATGGGAGGTCTTGTAAGAGCCTGACAGTAATGCTAGTGTTTCTACCAACGGACTTGCTACCTCTGTGTACTTGCTAGCATACATAATTTATCAATTGTGTCATTTAAAAATGTCTAATCATCATCTTTGTCCCAATTTTCCAAGTTATTATCTGGCTAACATTAATAGACTATTTGGCTGCTTCCTTACTGAAAACTCATAACTCTACAAAAGGTCTTGAATGGGCTACACCAGTGGTCCCCAATGTGGTACCTGCGGGCGCCATGGCGCCCGCCAGGCCATTTCTGTGCGCCCACCGAGTGATCGGCGCCAGCCCTGCCCCCGGGCTGCCAGCTCCTGGGCGTGTGGCACAGGCACCGGCTCTAGGCACGCATCGCCCCCGGGTGCCCGGCATATGAGCGGCCCTGCCCTCAGGTACCCAGCAGCCCCAAAAGGTTGGGGACCACTGGGCTACACTATTGTTTTCATGCTGAGTGTAATCAGGACAATTTATCATACAGCATGGTAGCAAGATAATTGGTTGAGCCGGGGTAACTCCTCTCAAGCCTCCTACCTCCTATGAGGGGTAAAGGAATGCAGGCTTTGGAGTAGGTAGGAGAGGTATAAAACTCCTTCTCCCACCAGGGATGTACAACTGGAAGGTCAGAAAACACCTTCTTGCCAGAGGCTGACACAAAATACATAGCCCCCACACCACCCAGCAGTGACCAGGAAAAGCATCCAAATAGAAAATGCAGCCCTATTACTCCCAAAGGAGAATGTAAGGCGAGGCTATGCGTCTCACCAGAGCTTTGCCCGTGCAGTTCCTTGGTGGGACCCCACATTATTCGATCTTATTTACTTCTGGTTAGTAGGACTACTCCTTCACTGAGCTATTGACTAGCAAGTCTTTCAAGTCTGCTATAAATAACTGAAAAAGTAAAAAAAAAAAAAACAAAAAAAAAACCTGGACTCAGGTTTTAAAAGGTCACATCTGCAGCTACACATCTGAATTACTCTGAGATAACTGCTGCTGAATGACAGATGTGAAAACCAGGTTCTGATTAGGGAAGGGAGTTGAAGGCTTCTCTGAGGCCTCTGCACTTTTTGCCACAGCTTCTCGAGGTCCTTTATTAGAACTCTCTGTTTAGTTTTTGGATTGATGTTGCTGTGTTTGACTTCTGGGGGGAAAGAGGGGTTGTGTGTGTGTGTGTGTGTGTGTGTGTGTGTGTGTGTGTGTGTGTGTGTGTGTGTGCGCGCGCGCACGCGCGCGCTAAATTGTGCAGTACCTCAAACACTTCTGAAAGCAAACTTCTGTTCAAGAACAATATGCCAGAGGCAATCCACACACATTGCCCCTCACCAATTAGTTTTCAGCTTCACAGTTTATAATATGTACAGTATTCGCACCAGAACATCAACTTGAAAAATAACTAGCATGTGATACAGAAGTATCATGCAACTTATAGTACTACAGGTACAGATATATCCTCTCCCTCTTAGGGTATGTCTAGACTACATGGCTCCGTCAACGGAGCCATGTAAAGTAGTTTACTCGGCATAGTCAAAGAAGCGGGGATTTAAATAATCCCCGCTTCGTTAAAATAAAAATGGCTGCCGCGCTGTGCCAACAATCAGCTGATCCGGCACAGCACAGCAGTCTAGATGTGGCGCGGTCGACAAGGGAAGCCTTTGTCAACCGCTCCGGTAAACCCCGTTTCACTAGGCATACCAGAGCAGTCGACAAAGGCTTCCCTTGTCGACCATGCTGTGTCTAGACTGCCGCGCTGTGCCGGATCAGTTGATCGTCGGCACAGCGCGGCGGCCATTTTTATTTCAATGAAGCGGGGATTATTTAAATCCCCACTTCTTTGACTATGCCAAGTTAACTACTTTACATGGCTCCGTTGATGGAGCCAAGTAGTCTAGACGTACCCTTACTGAGCTACTGAACGCTGACCAGGAACAAAAGACATTGCAGGTAGAAAGGCAGGATCTGTAATGAGGCACTAAACAAGAAATGCCTAGATCCCACACCCTGCAGCTTACCTCTTGAAAGTTATGTTGCGTGAACTTGTCGGCAATCCTCAGCAGTTCACGGCAGGAGTGAGTGTCAGCAAAAGCCCGGATACCCAGGCAGTTCGAAGGGTCCAACTGTCTTTTTAGGAACTCACAACAGGCTTCCTGGATCTCAGCCAACTGGAGAAGGCAAGCTGCTGGCAGTAAGGTCTGGACATTGCCCTCTTCCACTGTGATCTGGGAGGTGTACGCAAAGTCAATCAGCAGCTCCATGGCCCTTTCATCTATGTCTCGAATCACAACCTCTGTCTGCCGACTTTCTGCCAGCTCCCCGGTGAACATGGCCCGGAAATAAGGACTGCAGGCTGAAAGTATCACCCGATGGGCATAGATCTTTTTGGCACCCACAACTAGTACGACATCACACAACTCCCGGTGCTTCCGTAGAAGATTGATAACCTCCAAGGTTTGTCGAGGGTGCTTGTCTGAGATGTAGGGCATGCGAGCAGGCTGCGGTACCCCCTCTGGCAATTTGTTGGGATCTCCAAGGGTGCACCGGCTCGTCACATCCATTCCGGTCTCTCCTGGTCGCGTACTGGTACACCTGCAAAGGAGCAAGCAATGAACAAGATTAGCATTGACTCATCTCTTGCTAGATGTCTTTGGTGACTCTGTGTCCATCATTGTCCGGTCTGATCTGGACACAGAAATACCACCACTTCCAGCTTCCTTGGCCACCTAGGGAAACAAGCACTTCTGATCAAATAGCTAGAGAAAAAAAAAATCAGTCAAAACCATAGCAACCCAGTTTGTTAACAAGAGCCAGCTTTCAAAAGGCTCATGTTGATATCTGTTTTATAGACTCTTCTGGTACTCATCACTGTAGTATCTGAGCATGTCTACTATCATGGTTACTTCCCAGGCTGCTAGAGTATCCATTAACTTATTTATCTCAATGATTATTGTACCTGGACTCTTCAGTCACAATACACACGCTGACGTTTCGGTGGTTTCCAAGAAGTTGTTAATTTCTCCAAGGAAGGACATACTAAGGACTGCAGCTAGTGTGACTGGATCCTAAACAATCAAAACATTTTCAACAAAACTTAAAAAAAAAAATCAACTCCCCTTCTCCAAAAGGGAAAAAAACCGTCAAGATAGGAACTTTAAAAATTAGAAGCCATTCAGAAAGATATATAAACAGTAACTTTGTTTTTTTAACACTGTCATTAGCTAAGGTGTATAAAATTTTCAGCCACAGGTACAATGCTATAGCTCTCTGTTGTGCTCCGCTAGGCACCACCTAGTTGTGCACCACCCTCTTGCCTGTCTTAGGAGTAGAGGCGCTGCTTTTTACTATTACCACCAGCCACACAACCTGGTAGGAACTGCACTGTACACTACCCCTCTATAAGTTGCCTCTAAATAGGCAGAACACAGTTGCAAAAAAGACTCATGTAATTCTGTGGTGTATTAATGTGTGTTGTATGTCAGACCTGGGCAGTGCCTGTCCTGCTCTATTCAGCAATGGTGAGGCCTCAGCTGAGCACTCTCTCCAGTTCTGGGCACCGCACTGTAAGGAAGCTGTGGACAAACCAGAGAGAGTCCAGAGGAGAGAAACAAAAAGTGACATGTGAGAAAAGGTTAAAAACCTGAGTGAATTTAATCTCAAGAAAAGTCTGAGAAGGGACCTAATAGCAGTCTACAAATATAGCAAGAGCTGTTATAGAGAAGGTGGTGACCAACTATTCTCCATGTCCACTGAAGGTTAAATCTATAGCAAGAGAAATAGATGTTAAGGAAAACTTTCTAACTATAAGGAGAGCTAAGCATTGCACTAGGCGATTTCCAAGGGAGGTTGTGAAATCCCCATCATTGGAGGTTTCTAAGAACAGACTGGACAAACACCTGTCAGGGTGTTCGACTCCAGGGTTACTTGGTCCTACCTCAGTACAAGCAGTTGGACTTATTAATCTCTCAAGTTCCCTTTCAACCATACAGCTCTATGATTCTACGCTGTTCCCAACCATTAGCAGCAAAATATTCTCACTTAAAATTTACCCTCACTTTGCAACTGCATGGTACATTTTGCTGTATGCTTGAAGGAAGAAGAATTAAAAATAGATCACATCTTTTTCTTTCATTATGAGGTCAAATGCACTTCTTAACTACTGGAAAATTGTTCTCTTCAGAACATTTCAAATAATTCATTTTCATCTTAGACTGGTTTCATTTTTTCTCCCCACTTCCTCAGCAATTATCACATTCAGATGTTTCAGACTATTGTCTTTCCCTTGTATCTTGGTTACACAGGTTCAGCTGTGTCTCTCCTCTAGGTTTTACTACTGGCTGCTTCTATTCGGTCTCTGTACACTTTGAATAGCTTGGCTGATTTCCCCCTCCCCCAACTCTATCCTTTTATATGCCTCGCTGTTCTCGCTTACTAACACCTCTGCTAAACCCTTTTATTGTTAAACTCTCACTGCACTTCCTGCACTTTTCAAGTTCATTCCACAAGGTGGGGCTCTCTCATCACTTTCAAAGACATGCCCCATTTTCAGAAAGATAATTTCACATACATTGTTAGGAAACTCTCTCCAGTGTGAATTGTGTAAACTAACTGCGGCGATACCCCCATGCACAACTTAGAAAACTGGCCAATGAGAACAAGCTTGCAGCCACAGCATCTCTGAGAAAGGTAGATGCTGCCACCAACTGCAAAGTGACCCTGATGAAATTATAAATGATATCACAGAAAAGTGTGGGTTATTTCTATTAGGGGAGCCACTTTCTGAAAATTGGGATGCTTCTTTTTATGTCTGAATTTTAAGACACGTCTGAGTTTCCCTAACTACATAAGCCCCCTGAAATTTTGCCCTGGAGCAGCACTCCCAAACTCTTCCATTCCACACGGCAAAGGCTACTCCCCTACAAATAGGGTGGTTTACTTAGCCACTTCCACTATCTGAAAAAAACACACCCCTGAGTGACCTAAATTTTACTGGCAACTCTATGAGAGATCTTACAGCAACACAGCTGAACTCGTACAGCTGTGCTGCTGTAAGGTCTCTAGTGTAGACATGGCATTAATTGATTTTGAGAGCTGACAAGAGAACCAGGAGAGAATCACAAGCACCCTCTAGACTGAGGAAAGCTCCCTATGAAATCTTAGGCTCTTGGTCTTTCTAGCCCAGCTCACACTATATTGCCAATTAATTGAATTTGTGTAGTGAAAAACCCTAGCCCCTTGTCTCTAGTTGAGGAGAATGAAATCCCCCTTCCTTGCACTAGACTAAGCCAGTTGTAAACTGATAGATGAATTTGTGGCTTATTAATGAAAATGATTCCATTCTATTCAGGTTCTTAGACCATGCCCATCGTCATGGTATTCTAGGACTGTGACGTAGTGGGGGTACTTGCTGGGATGTGGTGACCCCTGCTGTCTGGAGCAAGACCCAGCAGGGAAAACCTCACTAGGCAGAGATAAGGACAAACTTGTTGAACCAGTGGCCAGACACCCCCCATGGAGAGGAACAAAGGAAGGTGAATGCGGCCCTGGCTGGGGGGCAGGGCTGGAAGTGGGTTAGTTGGTTGGTGGCTGTCTGGGAGGATGGACGAGACAGCCTAGGGAGAGGAGCTGGAGTTTTAGGGGCCCAGTCTCCCCCATCTCAAGGGGGCCTGAGGCATCCTAGCCCAGTTCCTGTAACCAGATTACATCTGTGCTGCGCTGTGCTGGAGGAGCAATAAACCACCCTCAATTCCACTGGCTGGTACAGTCTGTTTGTGCCATTTCAGGGTGCAGGAGACGGGGAACCCCCAACGTGCCGTCACAAGGACCTCCAAGGTATCTGATATTTCCTAACAGAATGTTACTTAATGATTAAGGCAAACTGAACAGATGCAAGGAAATTCAAAGTCAGTACTCCCAAATCATCCATAACTTATCTCTGGATAGTAATAGAGATGCAGCCGTGTTAGTCTGATCTTGCTGAAACAAACGAAAGGACTATGCAGCACTTTAAAGACTAACAAGATGGTTTATTAGGTGATGAGCTTTCGTGAGCCAGACCCACTTCCTCAGATCAAATTCTGGAAGACCATCTTGTTAGTCTTTAAAGTGATGCATAGTCCTTTCTTTTATCTCTGGATACTGCTGGATATCAGTAGACTTGGGAATTTTCACACTAGATCAGAAGACCAGATGCTTGATGGTATGTACTGTGGGTTGCTGATACACAGAGGCACAGAAGAGTGAATTAAAAGGACTCAGCTGATGGCATATGTCTGAACCAGCATAATAAATTAACTGCATTACGTGTGCATTATGCATAAATATGCGCAGGGAATGAAATGATGACTCAGTGGCTTAGAGGTGTGAAAGACAGAAGGCAGCACTTGATTCTCATATGGTAGGGTGGCTGCCTTCCCCCACACAAAGAGCTGAGATGATGCTCCTGAATGCTCCGGTTGATTAAAAGACAAAGAGTGGGAGACTGGAGAGGAAATGTGTATGCAAGGATCAAAGATTCACACTCAACTATGCAGATATTCAGAAATTAGCTTCCGTCAGTGTGCAGGGCTGGGAAAATCAGCAAATACAATGGGATTAAGGAAGAGCGGAGCAGATCATTTTGTGGCATACACGTTTCAAATGAACATGCTATGAGCTAGCTACTTATTAAATCAACTCAATACCACTTGTTAGTTTTGATCAGAGAAGAATCATTTCTTGTTCTGCACCTTACCTGCGCATTGGCTTTCCGTCCATGCACCGTGAAGAGAAGCCTGCACCTTACGCTTTAGGGCCTGACCTAAAGAAAAAGAAAGGATGACAAAAGTGAAAGTATATCCTATTTCATCTTTTCACCATGCAAACAATAACTGACCATACCCAAACAGTATGACTTCAAGCCCTTGTTCAGCTGGAAAATCCACAATTTAATGAAACAATGGCTGGGTTGCAGAGAATAAAATAGAAGAAAATGTAAGCACCTTAAAAATAATGAGTTTAATACATTTAGAGTATGGGCAAATGTGACACCCATCATGCACTCTGTAAACCGAATACTATGTTGGACATGAAACAATTTGTCAAGAAATGAAAGGTTATCTAGCACATGGGGGAAGAGCTCTCTCTCTGCTTCCAGAAAAGTGTCAGGAAATATTTATGCTTCACACACTTACAAGAAAAGGATGGCACTCATTTAAAAGCACAGCTCTGACTTAGGGTCAGCATTTGGTATAAGACTAAACTTGGGTTTAGACAACTGTGTTCCCAAGATAACAGAAATGCTAACAAAGCCACATATGCATGGAATAAACAGATTAAGTTGCATGATACTGTAACTCACTTTCCAATTCCCTTAACTGTATATGTACTTTTTAGTAGACGCAATAGTTACATAATTTGTACTCCTCAGATGCTCTCCATTACCAACTTTCAGTTCTAATGCAGAGTACATCCTCTTTTTTACAGGAACGTGTCAACTATAATATTTTTAAAGATGTCTACTACACTGATACAGCATCCTTTAAACAAGATGTGAAGATTATTTTATTACTCTCTCTTTTTTTCCTGTTCCCATGTTAATAACCATAAAAGTATTTTTAGAAAGGAAGAAACTGACTGGTAAGGGGCACTGACTAAGTAAAAGCACTGTCAAATAAGAAAATGAAAAAAATATTAAAATACTCTATATCTGTTCAATCTTAGAAGATAAAAGAAATCTATAGTAGGTACACAAAGTAGTCCAACATTTATGTTTCTTTTAAAATGGGAACATCAAGCTAATATATAAACTAAACTTTATGGAAACACCAAATACTCCCTTCTCTATTGAGGTGTTTCATAACAGCTTTTAACATTTGAACAAAAGAAGCAAGAGCATTATAACATTATTTTCTAACTCCACAAGGCTTTCTGTCTAAGAATCACAGGGCACTTATCAAACAATATTGCTAGGAGATTGGAAAGCAGTAGATTATACTATCTACAAGAGCAGGCTTCCTCAACATACGAAATAAAGCTTCACAAGGATGGACTTGTGGTTAAGACACCAAACAGGAACTCAGCAGATCTGGACTCAGTTCTCTATTCTATCACACACTTCCGTTAAGACCAGTCTCTGACTCATCTGTTTATATACAAAATAGGCATAATAATAATTCCCTAACTCCTGTATATATTTAAGGTTTAACTTTACTTATTGTTTCTGCAGCCTAATTTATATAAATATCATAATTGTTTCTTGATTTGACCATATATGTAAATTCCATTAACACGATATTATATCAATGCATAGAGAAAATGTAACATTTTGCCCTAATATTGAGCTTGCTTGTTAATCAAGATGATGTTTAGATTTGCTATTTGCAGGCTTCTCAAATTATCATACTGATTTATTATTTGCCAATAAATGTTGACTACTAAATAATTTGAAACCTGATCCTGAGGTGTGATGAGCACACACAACTCCCTTGAAATGTGTGCAACACTTTCCACATGCATCAAAAGGCTTCAGGGAGTTATAAAGATCATTCCACCCCAAGGTTAACAGTATCATGTCACAAATTACTGGTATACATTTAGATAAAAGGGCATGTCCACACCTGACCCCTTTTGCAGGAATGTGAGCAGATGTTCACAGTATGCAGCAGGTATTTTGTACACTAAAGGGATTGAAGCTATGTTCTTCACAGTCTTTTGTGTAAGAATTATTCTCTCAGTATCATTAAAATCAAGAGAAGAAATTTATGTACAATTTTGCTGTAATGTCCCTAATTAAATGTCCTCACAGACAAGGAACCAGCATGATCCACTCTCCTTGGGGGAGATTGGGTGCACTGGGAATTTCAAGTTATTATGGCTGAAGATGGACAGCCCCACCACTCCCCCTCCTTCCCTCAGCCCCAGCTCTGCACCCCCTGTTCCTCCCCCATCTTCCGTCTACACCTCCCCCCAGCCTCGACCCTGCACCCTAGGCCAACTGCTTCTCCCTTAGCCTTCCCCGCCCCCGAACCCCAACCCTGAATCTTCTACTCCCTCTCCCGTCATTGCCCTACCCCTGCACCTTCCTTCAGTCTGGACCCCACAGTCCCTGCTTCTCCCCCTATATTCCTCCCAGTCTTCCCCCCAATCCCTCCACTCTGTAGCCCCTGCATTCCCGCCACCCCTCCACTCTGTATCCCCTGCTCCTCCCCGTATTCCCCTCAGCCCTGAACCCGTCCCCCCTGCTCCTTCCCCCAGTCTCCACCTTGTACCCATCCCCCCTGCTCCTCCCCATGTTCCCCCCAGCTCTGAACCTTCCCTTACACTCCCCCAGCCCCCACCCCCCCCCCTACTCCTCCCCCCAGCCCTGAACCCTTCCCCCCACACTCCCCCCAGCCCTCACCCTGTACCCGCCCCCCCGCTCCTCCCCCCAGCCCTGAACCCTTCCTCCCTACACTCCCCCCAGCCCCCATCCTGTACCCGCCCCCCTGCTCCTCCCCCCAGCCCTGAACCCTTCCTCCCTACACTCCCCCCAGCCCCCATCCTGTACCCGCCCCCCTGCTCCTCCCCCCAGCCCTGAACCCTTCCTCCCTACACTCCCCCCAGCCCCCATCCTGTACCCGCCCCCCTGCTCCTCCCCCCAGCCCTGAACCCTTCCCCCCCACACTCCCCCCAGCCCTCACCCTGTACCCGCCCCCCTGCTCCTCCCCTGCATTCCCCCAGGACCCCACCTGTACCCCAGGCCAACTGCTCCTCCCCCCGCACCGAGTCCCAGCCTTAGGCCCGGGCCCCCCCTGCCTGCGGAGCCTGGCCCCCGACCCGGGGCCGGGTCCTGCCTGGGAGGCTGTAGCCGGCGGAGGAGGCCCCGCGCTGTCACTCACGGGCGCCGGGTCCGTGCCTCCTGCTGCCGCTGCGGCTCCCGGAACAGCGAGTGACCAGCCCCCCTCAGCCCGTCGGCGGTCCGGCCTCCCCAGCCTTCCCCCGGAACCGCCGCCGCACACGCCCGTTCCGGGCTCCAACCGGCCCGCCCCAGGCGAATGCCTGGTTGCCATGGCAGCGCCATGGCCCCGGGGGTGCCCGCCCCTCCCTGCAAGGCCTCATGGCAGGGCCTGGTCACTGCCCAGCAGGGTGGCCACCAGGCCCTTGTGTTTCCATCTCTGCACAACAAGATGGGGAGCTGCTGAGTCTTGCAAGAGGCAGCAAGAAACAGCCCAGGCCAGCCTGGGCGGGTTATTTTAATGGGGCGGGGGTGCTGAGAAAACAGGACCTTGTGTTTTGAAGGGTTGCCAAGGGTCGCTGCATCATGGCCATGGTAACAGGTCACTGCCACGTGTCACAGCACCACGGCAACAGTCCACCACCAAGCGCCATGGTAACGGGTCACCACCTAGTGTCATGGCAAAGTGTCATGGTAACAGGTCAACCACTGTCTCACTTTGTCATGGGGAAGTGTCATGACGGCAGCCACCACCAAGGGGAATGGTAAGAGGTCACTGCCAAGTGTCAAGGCAACAGTCACCACCGAGTGGCATGGTAATGGGGCACTATCAACTGTCACTGTGTCATTGCAATGGGTCATCACTGAGTGTCATAATGTCTTGGAGAAGCCTTCGCTTCACAGTACTGCATCCCTCCATCATGGCAATGTGTCATGGAGAAACATATCACACTAACGGGTCATAAGGCCACAATGGAGTATCACCAGGCCACAGGAGAGCATCAGAGCAAAGTGGCATCACAGCATAGTGAAGTATCACTGTGTCACAAGCCTCACAGTGAACTGTTATGGAGGAACATCTCAAGCAAGCATCACCATGTTGGGACAAACCATAGCCAAACCAAAGTGAAGTGTCACCAACCCACCGATTAATAGATTACCAAACGTGGCTTAATGACTCAGCACTTCTGATGACAAGAATTCAGAATAATAAAACACAGGGTCACACTTTTAAAAAAAAAACATCCTAAATTTGTAAGTGCGTTAATCTAGATATATTAGCATCCATAAACACAGGGCTTGGCACATTTCCTCTTATTTAAAATGAAATCCTAGACATTTTGGAGAGGGGTGGGTTTTCTTCCTGTGCTCTGGGTAAGGGTCATTATCCTCATTCTGCAGATGAGGAAAGGGATGCATGGAGGGTTTGCATGATTGGCCCATGATCACACCACGCATTTGTTACAGGGCAGGATATAGAACTAAGAAATTAACTGGTTAGTGCTATAAAGCCAATTTTCTCCTGCCATTACCATTTTTATTTGTTTATTTTATTTATTTAAATATTTTTACCCCACCTTTCTATTTAAAATATTCAAGGCGGCTACATTTCCACATCAAAAGCTATGTATGGGACACATCCAGCACACCACTTAAGTAGCCTCAGTAACACAAGTCCTACAATTGACAGGTATTTCTTCTGCTGATATATATATAAATATATATGGCACCTTTGGGTGCATCTACACTGCACCCTTAGCTCAAAATAAGCAAACTGCGTAGCATATTTTGAGTGCATTTCAAAATAGCTTATTTCATAATTTGCTGCTGTCTACACAGCACCAAATTTCAAAATACACTGCTATTTTGAAATGCCCCATAATCCTCATGGAATGAGGTTTACAGGGACGTCAGAATAGTGCTCCTGTTATTTTGAACGATATTTCGAAATAATGGGCACGCTATCAAGACATAGAATAGCTATTTTGGGATACAAATACGTGTGCAGTGTAGACGTACCCTTAGAGACTAACCAAATATATAGAATCATGAGCTTTCATGGGCAAAACCCACTTCATCAGATGAATTGGAGTGGAAATAATATATTGGAGCGGAAATAACAGAAACATATATATTATTTCCACTCCAATTCATCTGATGAAGTGAGTTTTGCCCATGATTCTATGTATTTTGGTTAGTCTCTAAGGTGCCACAGGACCATTTGTTGTTTTTAAAGTTACAGACCCTCTGAAATTTCCTGGCATCATAAGGTGTTGATGGTTTCTCCAGCCGTATTAACCAGTGATTTCCCTTTTGGCTCTCTCACTTCCAGCCATAGAGGCATTGTGCACCCTTTGCAGTGAGCCTGGTCCCTCAGCTGGCTGGGCGGGGCCTTTCCGTGATGTCAGCCTTCCCTGGAATCCAGACAGGCACAGAGAGGCTGGCGCACAGCGTACAGTTGCTATGGCAACAACAGAAGCTGTCTGCATCGGTGGGGCCAGTCAGGGCCGGGAATAGTTTCCTTGGGACTCGGAGGGGAGGACACACATCCTATGCACAGGTTTGTTTATGTGAGCCCTACAGGAACTATGGGGCCCAAATTGTGTCTTGTTCAGTGTTCTCATTAAGGGTCTGATCCTGAGACTCTGCGCTAGGGAGATGTGGGACGTGCCATGTTGGGTGCTGGGGGTCTGGTTGGAAGCCACCAAGACGCTTCTGAGCAGAGAACAGTGAAGTTGCTACATCCTAATCCAGTGCAGTCAGCCCCCACCGTGTGAGCTTCGAAGCCACAGTGCAGGGGACTGCCCCTTGACAACTGGCCCTTTCGCGTGTGTTTTTCAACACAGTTACCCCAAAAAGGGGGTGAGCGTGGTGCCTGCAGTTCCCACTGGGATCAGTGAGTCTGGGACACCCAGCACCAGTCAGGATCAGGTCTTTTTAGGGCAAATACTCCTCTAACATGGCTTCTCTTCTTAAATGTTTGTGCAAACAGCACTTTCCCATGGCTGCAGAGAGAAGTAACCACACAGTAAGAATGTATTTACCCAGTCATGAGAAAACAAACCAAATGTTTCCTGTCAGCTTAAATGACATTGGGCCTGAGGTAGTTTCCAAGTACAGACCCTTCTTCCTCTGCAGAGTGTCACTGACTTCACTGGGACATCCCATAATCCTCTGCCCCGAATTAACTGAGTTAGGCTCTGATCCTGGCGAAACACATGCCAAACTATCCCTAGAAAGTTCCACTCTTATGGAGCATATTGACACTAAAATCCCGTGTTTTGATTCCTTAGTCTCAAAAGTGCTTATGTATTTTAAATCTGTAGATAAATTATTTTGTGAGAAAATGAAAATAAACAATGCACATATTACAGCTGTCAAATGATTTTTAAAATTGCAATTAATCATGGGATAAAATAGTTGCAATTAATCACAATTTTAATCACACTGCAAATAATGGGATACCAATTTAAAAGTATTATACATTTTTTTATGTTTTTCTACATTTTCAAATATTGATTTCAATTACAACACAGAATACAAAGTGCAGAGTGCTCACTTTATATTATTTGATTAAAATATTTGCCATGTAAAAAAAGATAAAAGAAAAAGTATTTTTCAGTTCACCTCATAGTAGTACTGTAGTGCAGTCTCTTTATCATGAAAGTCCTGTTTACAAATGTAGAATTTCACTTAAAAAAAAAAGTAAAATTTTAGAGCCTACAAGTCAACTCAGTCCTACTTCTTGTTCAGCCAATTGCTAAGACAAACAAGTTTGTTTACATTTACAGGTGATAATGCTACCTACTTGTTATTTACAATGTCACCTGAACGTGAGAACAGGCATTTTCATGGCACCATTGTAACCAATGTTGCAAGGCAATTCCATGCCAGATATGCTAAACATTTAGGAGAGCCCCTTCACGCTTTGACCTCCATTCCGGGACATGTGTTCATGCTGATGATGTTCCTTAAAAAAAAAAAAGGTTAATTTCTGTTGGTGGTCTCTGACTTATATGATGCAAATGAAGGTGCATTTGGTCTGCATTGCTTTGGATTTTTTTTCTGTACCAATACTAATGAAAATAATATAAAGTGAGCACTCTACCCTCTGTATTCCTTGTTATAATTGACATCAATATATTTGAAAATGCAGAAAAATACCAAAAATATTTATACAAATGTAAATAGGTATTCCATTAATGTCTAACAGTGTCATTGTAATTGCAGTTAGTCACTATTTTTAATTTTATTTGTTTTGCATTAATCGCTTGCATTAACTGCAATTGACAGTCCATGTTAAATACTTATATACATATAATTTTCCTAGTGCATCCCTACAAAAAACAAAGTGGCTACGTCTAGACTGGCATGATTTTCCGCAAATGCTTTTAACAGAAAAGTTTTCCGTTAAAAGCATTGGAGGAAAAGAGCGTCTATATTGGCATGGACGCTTTTCTGCAAAAGCACTTTTTGTGGAAAAGTATCCGTGCCAATCTAGACACGCTTTTGTGCAAAAAAGCCCCGATTGCAATTTTCACGATCGAGGCTTTTTTGCGCAAAACAAATCTGAGCTGTCTACACTGGTACTTTTATGCAAAATCTTTGCGCAAAAGGGACTTTTGCCCAAATAGGAACAGCATAGTATTTCCGCAAGAAGCACTGATTTCTTACAGTAGGAAGTCAGTGTTCTTGCGGAAATTCAAGCAGCCAGTGTAGACAGCTGGCAAGTTTTTCCGCAAAAGCACCTGCTTTTGCGGAAAATCTTGCCAGTCTAGACACAGCCAGTGTGTCCAGTTTCAATGGCATTAAATACTATGTCCCTATCTCCCCACCGACATCACTGTTGCTAGTTTCCTACGGCTGTAATTAATTGCCTCACAGCAACCTTGGAAATGTATATTATTATCATCCCTATTTTACTAGCAGAGAAACCAATGCCTGGAAAAGTCAGGTGACTCTAAGGCCACATAGGACCTCAAACAATGTCTACTGAAATCAATGGGCGTTTTCCCATTGATTTCAGTGGGTGATGGAGCAGACCCATTGCTAGTAAATGTCAAGCAAGGTCTAGAACTCAGCAATGCCAACTTTTGGCTCTAATCATTGGTCTATGCAAGATCCCTAACAGTTGCAAAAGGACAGGGACCCACAAGCTCCAATAGCAAAATAATTATCCTTCTCCAGCAGCAGGATAGTGATAGAGATGTAGCCGTGTTAGTCTGGGGTAGCTGAAGCAAAATGCAGGACAATGTAGCACTTTAAAGACTAACAAGATGGTTTATTAGATGATGAGCTTTCGTGAGCCAGACCCACTTCCTCAGATCAAAAACAGCAGCAGGGTTAGTAAAAGGTCACACAATGAACTGCTGTGCTTCTCTTTAGCCAGCAGGGGGAGCCAGCACTGTAATGAATATACAGTAATGGAACTAAATTGAGAGGGGCAAATTACATTTGAAAACTTTACATAAGGGCTACTGAGTTCACAGAAAGTTCAATGTCTTGTTCTACCAAGCTCTGCCTGATGTATGAACTCATGGAAATCAGTCTTAATTTATCGCAGCAATCTGCTCTTGTATTTTGCTTTTTAAATGAAAGCTGAGATGCTCATGCAATAGCATGATTCCAGCCTCTGGGGCTTTAAAAAAACAACCTACAAATGACAAGATCCATGATAAACAATGAGAGCTGGCACCAATGTAAACGAGTGCCTCTGCATCTGGGAGGGTCATTGGTAAACATTGTGCCGCATTCTGTTTTGGAAGAGACGCGGGTGGTTATATGTAAGGGACACAGTGCAAAACCAATCAGCTGCTTTACAGGATTCCATCCTCTTTACAGGATTCCGTCCTCTTCCTCCTTTCTCGGCAGGTGTTGCTCTCGACCCAATGGAGCAAGTAGGAGCGCCACAGCCAGACGATACAGGGGAGGCCAAGGAGACAGAGTATTCTAACCCTCTCCTGAGGCCTGCTCTCACTGGAGATGTGGAAGGGGTGCAGCAGATTTTTGCTGACCCAGAAGACCCTGATGGGGAAAAGGCCATGAAGCTTCTCCTGGACAAGGACATCATAGGGAGAGACCTCCTGTATGCAACCTGCATGGCTGGACAGAGTGCAGTTGTCAGAGCACTGGCAAAATACGGGGTGGACATGCAGGATAAAACAGCCAGGGGTACGCTGCTGACAGCTGGGGGCAGCAGGCTGGCCACACACCTGCTGACGCCAGCTCTGACCCAGTTCCCATCCAAGCTAACCCCACGGACTGCAGTGGTGCTAAGTCAGCCCTTCTGCTCCTCCAAGCAAAACCTGGCCCCTTTCATTCACATTCACCTACTCTGTCCGGTCCACCCTTCCCTCTGCCTCTGCGGATCTTGAGTCAAATACCACTGACATCTCGGGAGCCTCTCCATTGACTTCCCTTGGCTTTGGCTCCGGCCCTAGATCCCCACATGGCTTCATACTCACCTCCTCTCCATGCCCATTCACTCCCCCATCCTGGCCTCTCCTCTGTTCCCTTCTTTTAGCTGTTCACTATTAAAAGTTGAGCTTCCTGGTTTGCTGCCCCAGCCCACCTCCTGCAACTTAAATTCTCCAACTTCCTTGCTGCAAATCTACCCCTTCCACTGTCACAGGACTGATTCCAGACTCCACATGTCTTGCCCCTCCCCTCCATCCCTGTACCTTGTGTCTGAGGGTTGCCCTTGGTTACAGTTTTCTCCTCACCCTCACGCTGCCGTGGCAGCTGTATTTCAGGGCAAGGTGGGGGCCACGGGTACATAACACTTTGGGAAGAAAGTTGCTCTGAAAATGCAAAGTATTATTAGCTGGCAGTTAACCCCCAGCAAGATTCCTCTCCCTTTGGTTCTCATGCCTTTTCTTTCGTCCCCCAGGTTACACGCTCCTGCACTGTGCGGCAGCTTGGGGCCAGCTGGAGACTTTGAAAACTCTGGTAGAACTGGAAGCTGATATTCTAGCCACAACCTTCCGGGGTGAAAAGGCCCGAGATATAGCCCACCGTTATGCACAGACGGACTGTGCTGACTTCCTGGACTGGGCAGGTGAGACTGGTAACGCCCACACTGGCTGGCTACAGGGGTTGTGATCACCGCGGGCTAGAGCCTCAGCTGTTGGAAGTCCATCAGAGCTGCACTGGAGCTGATTTACACCAGCTGAGCGAGGATATGCCCCCATGTCTGTAGGCCAGGGCAATTTCAAACACTACGCTAGGCCTGGCCCGTAAGCTGACTGATCCAACAACAAATTCAGCTACTAACGTGAGATCTGCTCCAGTAACTGTGGAAGGCTGCCTATGCCCCAAGGAAAGTCTGCATCAGGCTGGGGTTCTCTGGTCCTGCCAAGCTGTGCTTGGTGCCGGACCAGTGGGAAAGGGACAAGGCTGGTTTACTTTGTCTGTGCAGCTCCCTGACATGCAGGGCAGTCAAGCAGCCGTGTGGCCCCTGGTGTGACTTACCGCAGGCACAGAGCTGCTCTGTTACACCCCACAGCTGCCACCCTAAGGGGCCATTCTAGCAGCCAGTGGTGCTGGACACAGTGGCTCATGCCCCCTGTCCCGTGGCCAGACCCACTGGACGGGCTGGTGCCCGGCTCTTATTCTGGTTCCACGCATATGGGGATTCACCTTTGGCGAGACGAGCCCCCAGCTAACTGGATGAGGCAGCTTTCCAGCTGCCTTGCATTGTGGGAGTGGTGGAAAGCAGATGGATCAAGGAAAGAACCTGGGCTTCTTTCTCCCCGGTGCAATGTTCTGAAAGATTGTTTTTAATTGTCCCTCGTTCCCCCCTCCTCCTTTTCCCCCTTGTCCACAAGATCCTCAACAACATTCAGCTCTCACACTGTCATGCGCCTTGGCTCTGTCCCTGGCCTCCCCGCTCTCCTGCCTTAGCAACATCCTTGCACAGAATCTGGATAAACAACGATTAGAGCACAAAAATAGGATTGCTGTCCCCGGGGGCATCCGCTCCCCTACACTTCCTGCATCACGGTATCCATGCTGGAGCTGTGGCTGTAGGGACAAATGGGGAAGGACACTTCATCCTTCATTTCTTCTCCCTTCCTCTTCTTACTTAGCTTCCGCTGCCTGGCTTCTTTCCTCTGCTGGTGGCACACGTACTTCAGGTATTTCATCATGACAGACGTGTTCGCCACCAGCCTGCAGAGCATCTTGTCCACATTGCAGGTGCACTCAGCGTGGAATTCCGTTGTGACGGACAAGGAAGAGGTTTGGACGGACACCTGGGAAGACAAAGCAGACGACGGGGTTACAGGGATTCTGTTCCTAGAGAGCCAAAAGGCATCAGCCTGGCTGTGTTTCTTTCTCCCCCAGTCACATGACTGCAGGCCAGATCTTCAGCCAGTGTAAATCACCTCTGCTGATTTCAGTGGGGTGATGCTGATTGACCCCCGCCAGGGGATCTGGCCTGTTGACTTGAGAACTAGTCTGTGTTATAGTAGCTGGTGATCTGGCCCATGGACTTAATGGATCTATGCTGGTTCATACCAGAGGGGTATCTGGTCCAGCCTGTTCTCCAGAGATTTATTCTCTGCAGGTTGCTATAAAAAAACGTACCCTCCCATTCATCTGCTAAGGATCCCTCTGGGTTTTACCCTCGCTGTTACAGTACTTTCAAATGTCTCCGTTGCCCTTTCTAGGGTTAAATCAATCTCTTAACTATTAGAGACTAGGATGAGATTGCCCCACATTCACCTAGCGGGGGTTTCTTGCATTGTCCTTGAGACACTGGACTGGACGATTGCTAGTCTGCCCATTCTTATGTTGCTATATTCGTGGGGCCTGAGAGAAATTCCTGAGCAAACCCATGCTACTGTGTCCTTTGCTGGTACGGTCAGTCCTCAGAATAACAATTCCGTTTCAGACAATGAGGCCCAGTTGACCTGAACCTTTAAAACCGGTCCTTCACGGAGAGGCTGTCAGCCTCGGGGAGCGGTGCTGAAGAGAGCAATGATCAACAAATCACGTTTCATCAGACACTGCTGGTGTAGGGTCCAGTCCTGGGCCCCCTGATGTGGATGGCAAAACTCACCGATGTGAGCCGCAGCGTACTTTGTGAACAGCCCCTCCGTCGGATGTAGGACCGCCCATAGCACCGTGCTGCAAAAGCACCAAGGCCCAGGTCCTCAACAGCATCTCGGCTCCTCATTTCCACTGACTCCAGTGACGTTAGGAGCCCGAATGCTTTGAGGGCCTGGGCCAAGAGCTGACTCCATGTGAAAGCGTCTCCCCACTGAGGGCTCCGTGTGGTCTGAGCGCAGACGGCAGCCCTGCCACACGGGCCGGCTGGAACAAGCCCTTGGACTTTGGATTCGTTGGCGGCGGCACGGTCCCAGGTGTCAGCTGGTGCGTGCTCACCGAATGCTGGAGGGCGACGCCCTCTCATCTCTCCAATGCCTGTTCCTTTCCCCTCTGAACTGAGAGCACCATTCGGTAACAAACACTGAGCTCCCCGGGCAGGGACTGCGTTTGTTTTCCTGCTGTCTCTGCAGCACCGAGCACCATGCGACCCTGATCCTTTATTGGGGCAAGTGCTACTCAAGTAATAGCACAGGGGTGGGGGTTTCCCCTAGACCTCTGATTGCACCCAGAGGGCTCCCATCTCCCCCAGGAAATGGGACTCAATCCAAGGCAAAGCAATGGGTGCTCTCCTGGACTGGTTGCTATTTCTCCATATTAGTGCCTTGGCTCTAGCTTTTCACAGCCTATGGCTGGATTATGGGCACAAAACTCAAAAGCTGACAATGCCTCTGGCTCTCTGCCCAGCTTTTCAAAGCACAGGATAGTTGGTCGCCTACATAAGTGGCTGACTTCCCAAAGTGCTGAGCAGAGACCCTGGAGAATTGGGTACAGTCAATGGGAGATCTGGAATGCTGGGCATTTTTGACAATCAGGCCTGAGGTGTCCAAATGTGGATTTCACTTGAGGCTCCAATTTCTGAACCTGTTGGCTCCACATCTTCAATGGCACCTCAAAATGGAGGCACCCAGATTAACAGACACTGTTTGAAAATTTAGGCTTAAGGAACTTGCCCAAGGCCAGCCAAGGAGTCAGTAGCAGAGTTAGTTGATTTTTTTTTTTTTCAGTTCCATGCTCTAATCTAACCCTCACCATTTCCACCTTGCTCTTTTACATCACTCACCTTCTTCTGAGGCCTTCTCAGTTTGCTCCAAAGACAGCGTACACATAAACCTAGCAGGAGGAAAAAAGTAATCTTGCAGCTGCCATACAGAACCTCTAAGCAGTCTCTGGCTATTTCCAGGCTGGTAAAGCAGTGAGACAGTTGGTCCAGAGGGTAGGGCAGGCAGCTAGATTGGAACTGAGCGCCAAGCTGCAGTTGTTCCAGATCCTCTGGGAGAATTTCCCATCCCACTCTGACCCAACTTGGGCGATCACAAAGGCAGAGGCTGTCCTGGAACAAGAAGACAATCCAGACAGGAAAGAGTAGGAAGAGATCTCGGACAAACATCATCTTCTCTTTTAAGAGGAAAGGGCTCCAGTGACTTGATCATCAGCGGGTACCAGCTGCAGCCAGAGATCCAGCAGCAAACAGCCCTGAGAGTTCATACTGTATTGCCTTGGGTGGATGTAAAGCCAACGAACCTCACCACCCCCCGGCCTTTCGTGGCTTGGCTCCAACTCCAGGCCTGAGTGCCAGAGGGGCTGTCAGCTGGTGACATCGTCAGCCAGTGGTTTGCTTTCAGGAAAGGGATTGTGATGTCACAAGGACGGCAAAGCTTTTCTCGGCGGGCCCTGTAAGGAGTTAAAGAAATAAGCAGCCTCACCTGGTTTTGGGGCCAGAGTGGGACGAGGGCTTAGAAAGGCTGATTTATAATCCCAGCGCTACAACCGATTTAGCCGCTCCAGGCCTCAGTTTCCCCATTTGTGGAGCAGAGATACTACTGACCCGTTTGGTGCGGTGCTTTGAAATCCGCAGATGGAATGTAAGTGCAAGCTATTACTAATACAGGGCGCTGGTCTGATACAGCCAGTTAAACATAAGAACGGCCAGACGGGGTCAGACTAAAAGTCCATCCAGCGCAGTGTCCCGTCTGCCGACAGTGACCAATGCCAGGTGCCCCAGAGGGAGGGATCACAACAGGTAATCCCCATGTGATCCCTCCCCTGTCACCCATAACTATGGAACTGGGGAACATGGAACCTGGCGTCACTGAGTGGTTGGGAACCCCCTCGGCACACTACTAGCCCCGCTGAAGTCGCACTCCCCATGTGGGTAACTGCTCTGTTGTGAGTCTGAGGTTCACAGTCTCTCCCCCCCCCCTGTAACTCGGTCAGGGCAGTGACCCCCCAGGTTTGCAGCCTGAGTGTTGGTGTGATCCAGAGGGGCGGAGCTCTTGGGACTCCCCTAGAAGTCCAGGGGAGCTAGGGGCACCACCATCTCACGGGCAGGCCCATCTGTCCTAGAGCCCTGCCTGGCATACCCTGGCATTGAAAGCATAGATTTACACCGGCTGCGGATCGGCCCGGTAGTGCCTCATTTCCCAATCTGTTCAATGGGACAATAGACCTAGCCCCATCAGATCATTAATATTTATAAGCCCCAAGGGCTTCCAAGGAAGGGCAAAATCTGGATCAACATGAGCCAGGAGGCTGCTCCCTTTAGTGTAGCTATCTGCCTCGCGATAAGCCCCTGCCTCAGTCTGTGAATCGGCCCCCAGGATCCAAACCCCCTTCGTGACATGTGATCTGTTTCTCAGAAGCCAAGCAGGCCCTGCGGACGCTCATTGCGCACGTCCAGGCAACGATTGCAGATCCAGAGAAGGTGCAGGGAAGGCTGAACAAGGAAGACAAGGTGCAGTGCAGGGCTCTTCTCGGGAGAGCCGACTTAGTCGCGGTTGGAATGTTAGAGCTGCCGAGCCGGGGGGCTTGGGGGGCGACAGGTTCTCTGCTCGCACCGCCCTTGCCGAGCCTTCCCCAGCCAGAGGGGAGGAGCGAACCCTCAGAAGCGCGCAGCTCAGCCCAGGCATGATGGGTCCTGCCATGAGGGCAGGACTCGATGACCTCCCATGGTCCCTATGATAGTCCTTTGATAGCCTGCTGGAGAAGGGGCCAGATAACACCCAGGGCTCCCATCTCAAAGCTAGTTAGGTGCCCAACCCCCATTGATTTCAATGGGAGTCAGGCTCCTAAAGACCACTGAGGAGCTAGCCCAGGAGCTTTATGCATATGCATGAGGCCTCCTGGGTCCTCGGCCAGGTGTGTCTTGTCCCCTTTCCCAGGTGGGGATGGTGACCCCGGGGAGGGGAAGTGGTGAGTCCAAGGTCACACAGGGAGAACAGAGCCTGCGGCCCTGCCTGCTGCTTAGCCCTCTCGCTGGGCGCTCAGTGCTGGGTCACGCCGCAGCCTCCCCTATAGCTACAGCACGGCTGGGCTGCGAGGAGTCGTGCCCAGGCAGAGTCAGCATCAGGCTCTGGCTGATCTCCTGGGAGTGCCTGGCTTCCCACTCTGTGCTCTGATCACTGCACCTCTCTCCGCAGTTACCTGCTACCCTGGGCCTTATTGGTAGCTCCTCGCAGGAGAGGCCAGGTGCAGTCCGAGCAGGCCAGTGGTGCCCCCTCCCTTTGGGGGCAGGCCTGTAAGCTTGCTTAGATCACCTAGCTGCTTTCCAGCCTCCTGCCTGGTGGAGAGGGGCCCCATGTAACCTCCTCTAGAACAAGCGATAGATCTCCGGAGCTCGCCCTCTCTAAGGTGAATCCCTCCTCTCCCCATCCCTCCTACAGAGCATGTCTCTGAGTGCCTGCCGGGTGAAATCTGACTGGCTTGAGAACACCAAGGAGCCCACCAGGCAAGACTTCGTGGATCAGAAGCAGCATCTGGAAGAGATCATGCTGCCCATCTTCACAAAGCTGGCCATGCCCCGTGAGTACTGGGGCTACGGATCCCAGGGCAGGACCGGCCAGGTTGATCCCTAGAGATGTTTAAGTCTTGGCATGACAAAGCCCTGGCTGGGTTGATTTAGTTGGGATTGGTCCTGCCTAGGGCAGGGGGCTGGACTTGATGACCTTCTGAGGTCTCTTCCAGCTCTATGGTTCTATGTTCTGTTATATGATCATCAGTGTCCGTGTCTAATCATCATTAGTGAACATGAATCAATTACTGAACCGACATTCAAAGAGTCATCACCACCGAACACAGGGTGGGCTCTGGAGAGACCATGCCGATGCAGATGTCACCCATCTGTTGCCAGGTGGTCTGGGGGATCGGGCATTTGTAGGATGAGATTACCCAAGGGTGTGCGGCCACAGAAAGATGATGGGCCTGATGCCCTGGTCCTCTGGGGTAGCTTTGTGCTGGGCTCCATCCCGGCTGACGGGGGAGGGAGAGATGAACCCTCCAGACGCTCTGCAGAACGGCAGGCGGGGGAGAGGTGGGCACCTGGGCCGGGGAGCAACGCAGAGCTAGGAATGCGAACAGGGCTGCAGGGGGCTCTTTTCCTCCCACCGCCTCAGGAAATCATGGACTGCTTGCCTGTCCGTATCCCACGCCCAGGTGATCCCTGGCCAGGACGCCCTCCCTCTTCCCGCTGGCTCCCAAGCCCCAGCAGTCCCTCAGGCACCCAGCCTTTCAGCCCCGGCCACCCATGCGCTGCCCTGGCCTCGGAGCCACCCAAAACACAGGAGAGCACCTGGAAACTCCTCTCTGGCTCCAAGCTGAGCCCTGCCCATGTGCTCACACCCACCTCACTTCATTCCTTTGCTCAGGCCACAGGCTCTGCCTTCCTCAAGCCCTGAGTCCCTCACCTGCCCTAACCTTCCCGCACTGTCCTCTCCCAGCCCTCTTCCCTCCCAGGAACGAAGCCAGAGGCCTGCAAAGCAGGTGGGAGTGGGGAGGGAAGAGCAAGTAATGGGGAAGAGACCTGGGTGTAAGCTCTTAAAGGAATCACTCGGCACATCTGGGCTGGGATTCCCCTTAGACACCAAAGGCTCAGTAGCTGGAGCTAAGATGGAGAGCACATGTCAGAGGCGCCCGCCTGAAACCCCGCCCACAGCCTAAAAGCACGGGGATTGAATAGCTCTCCCGAGGAAGGGGCATACGGCAAGGGAACGGCCCATCAGCACGTCTGACAAAAGTGAGCGGTGTGCGTAGCCCTCTGGCTCGGGGTCTGGTGACGATGCGGCCAGTCGCCTTAGCTCACTCAGCTGCACGGCCGTGCTTGCTGTACGCGTTAGTCCATAGCTGCACTAGGGGAGGCAGAGTCGGGGCGCAACGGAACATCGCTTGGAAATCTGCTGTCTTGCAGGCCCTCCGACGGTGAAGAGCGCCAAGTCTGCGCAGAACTGCAACAAAAGCTGAAGCCTCGTTCCCACAGCTCCTGCCTGGCTCAGGTCTCATCTGTTTTTAAGGCTCACACCCATGTAGTTGTACAACCGGAAGTACAGCCCCGGAGCCCGGCTTCGGGCGGGGCCAGGCCCACGGGGAGACTCAGCAGGACAGCTCCAGCTGTGCTCAGTGTCTGAACGCCAAGACAGCCAGGGTGCTTTGTGGGGTCAGATGCGGCACTCGCTGCCCCCGCGCTCACCCGGGGGAGTGGCACTTCCAGTTCAATGAGGCTGTATTGCGGCACCCCCGCAGGAGGAGGCTAGACACTGTCTTTGGGGTGGAATCTCCTGCTGCTAGGCCCTTTCTGATCCGGAGCCTGGTCGCTTCACCACTCGAGTCAGCTGGAGGCTGATCTTGAGAGGGGCTAAGCACCGGCAGCTCCCAGTGAGTCCAACAGGGGGCAGCCCGTCTCAGACCCTTCATTTAGAGTGGATTTTGCACCGCCAGGCTCCTAACTGCAGACCCGCACGAGAGCCCCAGCTGGCCGGGAACTTCCCACTTTCAAAGCTCAGGCTGAGCCGGCCGTACCTCTCGGTCGCTTTCCCAGGCGTCGCTGTTGTCCCAAAGGGCAGAAAACCTTCTGAGGATCATGCCCCCTGAAACAGGAAGGAGAAAGCGCCTCTAAAAATAGCCATCTCCCCCCACCATGGGGTGCAGCGTAAGATCGCCCAGCCAGGCGAAGGATGGAGGCTGCGCTCTGGCTCCCTTGTCTGGCCTTCGTGGTGCTTCTCGGTTATTTTCCCCGGGCTTGTTTAAACCTCAGGCTCTTTCTCGTTAGGATCGATGCCATTCTGTGACTGGGAGGGCCCGGTACACACGCTCATTGTGTTCTGCATCAAGCCGGGGTGGCCTCCAAGGGTTATGCGGGGGCTCCTTTTCCTCATGCCAGACCCTGGGGATTTGCCTCCCGTGCTGCAGGGCTGCCCACAAGTGGCACTCGGCCAGGAGCTATCGGAATGGATTCCATCCGCTCAGCTGGCTAGTGCAGCCAGCACATGGCTGCTCGGAGAATCTCCTGGGTGAAGCACAAAAATTAATCAAAAGCATCAAAGCGCCTCCGCCACCGAGTGTGATTCGTTCCCACAGCAGCAGGCAGAGCACCAGCTTGCACCAAAGGGGCTGCAAAATGAGTCAAATCCACTGTGGGAGGAGCTGTTGCCTTTGCCGGTGTCCTGTGCCGGTGTCCTTCAGCCAAGTTCCGCCTGGGATCCTAAGGGTATGTCAGGGAACAGCTTTTTTGCCCGTTGCCACAGGCACCTTGTAAAAATGCCCTTTAAAACTTAGTGTACCTGTCTGTCCACGCCAGCGGCAATTCAGCCTATGCCTCGGGCCACGGCAAAGCCCATACCTCATTTAGACCTGGCTCTGAAGGCTTCAGTGGGGCAGGCGAATGCCACAAAGAGCTGACACATGCTAGGCAACCAAAGGGGGCTCTCACGCTGGGGGTGCAAAGAACTTGCTGAGGGCAGCCCCTGTATGTGACACTAAGAGCCCCCTGGAGCCGTGACTCGGCGCGTCCCCTGGCTGCTATCTCTATCATGAGCGGAGGTAATAAAACCTGTTCCGCCGACTACTAAAGGGCAGCGATGGTCAGAAAAGGGCCTGTAAAAACGACCCATCGATTAACAGAGCACCTTTGAGTTCCAGCTGACTCGCTGCGTGTGGCCTGTCAAACCGACAGGCCCCTTCCATGGTAACAACCTGCACGAGAGTCTTTCTTCCACTTTCTTCCCATCTGCCGCCTGCTCTCATGCTGCACCCGGGGCTCACGCAAGGCACGATGAACACAGCTGGACCGTTTTTCTCCGGGCCTCTCCTGTTTCCCTCAGGTCCAGGTCTCCCCCAAGCGCCTGGCAGGGCTTTTCACTCTCATAACCGGCAAGTCTGCCCTTCTCCACGGGAAAGGCAAGTGAGTCTGTAAACACCCACGCTTCCCTTGCTGCCTTTGACTTGCCTGCCTGTGCATTTGCACTGCTCCCATTTTCCAGTGGGAGTTGCGTTAAAGGCTCGGTAAGGACAAAGATGGGAGCCATGCTACAGGCGGCCGAAGCTTGCCTAGAACTTCCAGAGAGCAGAGTCCTGGCCTAGGCACCCACTAGGAGGCAGCCTTGTCTAGTGGTTAGGGTTTGGACTGCACATTAGGAGCCAAGCCTGGAGTTACCCTCATATACACAGTTGCCTTGTTGCTTAGTGAGGCACCAGCCAGGGCCGTCCCTAGAAATTTGGGAGCCCTCTGCAGCCCCCTCCCTGGGAGGGCGGAGCCAGCCCCACAGCAGGCAGGCAGGACTGTGCTCAGAGCCATAAGGGCAGGAGCTGTGAGGGGCAGGCCCAGAGATCCGGGGGCAGGAGCAGGGCAGGGATGAGACTCATTCCCATGCTCACTGGCACAGTGGCAAGTGGAGTGACCGAGCCCCAAGTCACTCTGCTCCCCCGGCTCCAAGCCATGCCGCTTGGGGGAGGGGATGGGACCGCCGCCCACACTCAGCGGCTGCAGGAAACGGAGCATCGTGGCTGGGAGCAGGCAGAGCGGGCTAAGACCAGGGCACGTCGCTTCCCACGGCTGCTGGTGAGTGCAGGGGTGGTGTGGAGGTATGGCAGAGCAGGGGGTGTCCCTGGCCCCCCACCTGCACAGGGATGGCCCTGCTGGGTGCAGCCCACAGGAGTGGGGGTGAGGGCTGGTCACCAGAGGTCCACGGATACAGCCCACATGCACCATGCAGCTACCCAGAACACCATGGAATTTGGGGCAAATTGCCTTTGTGACGGGAAGCCCTGGCTTATCACCCCCCAAAACGGGCACCAGCTGTTCCTTCCTGGCCCAGAGGCAACCCTAGGAGAATAGGTGGGGAGGGGGCTCTGTGCCCCTAGGCCTTGGAGCTGCTGGAAAGGCTCTGCCCCGTGGCTAGAAAGAGGGAACGCTGGCGTGTTAAGCAGCAAAGGGCTGTAACCACTGGCATCGAGCCAGCAGTAGCAGGAAATAGGAGGCTCCAGATCCACAGCACCTGGCCATGCCTGGGAGGTTTCAAGCAGAGGTAAAGAGCAGACATCAGCCTCCCTCCTGGCCTCCAAAGAGCACCAGCCCTTGCTGCAGGAACCATTTTCCATTCAAATCACAGCACTTCCAGCGGGTCTGCACAGGAGCCGTGGGCTGGAGTGGTGCAGTTAGGCACAGCTAATGGGAGCGGAGCTTTGAGCAGAGTGGGGGTGGAGGGATAGACAGAGGCACAGAAAATCATACAGGGGGAGGAGAAAGTGAATAGGGAGGTGTTACTAATAGAGTCCTGCACCGGTACAAAATTTTGTATCTGCATCTGTCTCTGTAAAAAAATGAACGGCGGAAGCAGATACTCGCGGATAGCTGCAGATGTACAGGGCTCTAGTTAATAACCCCTCTGTAAGGCACAAAACCCCGGGCTCTCCTACTGAAATTAATAGGCAGCAGATTTGAAACAGACAAGAGGTCACACACCACACGATCACACTGTGGAACTTGTTGCCAGGGGATGTGGGAGCAGGAGAGGGGGGTGGGGATTATAACTGGGTTCAAAAAAAGAATTGGGCAAGTTCCCAGAGGAACAATTAGCAAAGACAGTCCAGGATACAACCCCTGCTCTCAGTATCCCTAAACCTCCGACTGGCAGAACCTGGGACTGGCTAATGGGGAGGATCACTCGGTAACTGCCCTGTTCCCTTAATTCTCTCAGAAGCACCTGGGATTGGGCACTGGTCTGTCCCGGTCTCCCTGCTCCGAGGTGCATTTCCTGTGGCTGCATTGTGGGGCTTGGTAGCAGAGATCCTGCCGGGTGGGTGGGAGCTCTGAAAGATGTCTCATCTCAGGCTATGCCTGTGTTAGTACCGCCCCCCCACCCCACCCCACCCATGCAGGCGGTTGGGACTGGATTTTCAGTCACGTCGCTGCCGGGCCTCAGAGCTGCAGCCAGCTTTGGGGAGCAGGCGCAATCATTACAATGGCATTATCCTCCAGGGACACGCTTAATGGCTGGAGCCTGGGATCAATCCTGCGGCAGTTTCCCCCTATTCCTTATGGGTACAGTACCCTCAGTGCGCAGCATGGCCTAGTCCCTGCATTACCTCAGCCCGCCAACGTGCTGTTGCCCTGCCAGGCCAGTGTTAATACGTCTGGGGCAGAAACCAGCAGGCATACGCCCCCAGGCGAACCCTCCCGACACCTCAGCACGCCAGGATTAGCCCAGAGTTACAGAAGGGGAACTTAAGGCACCTCACTGTTAAGTGACTTGCTCAGGGTCACATAAGGAGTTTGTGGCAGGCCAGGGGCCAGAACCTACCCGGTCTGGTGGCAGGCAAGATGGCGGAGCCCCAGCCTGGCTGGCCCCAGTGTGTCTGCCAGATAGCTCTCTCCTGCGCTCACTGTCCCCACTGGCCCCCCACACTCTGGTGCCCCAAATGTGCCGTGCTCCCTCCTTCCCGGCCAGCCCAGAGAGCTGCCCCAGGGCACCCATGCAGCATGGCAGTGGCTACGTAAAGGGCCCCAGGCTCGAGCTGCTGCCGTCATTGTCATACCAGCAGCAGGCGCTCCAGGCCTTTTAACATTGCTGGTCCCAGGGCTGCTGCCCCCTTTGCTCACGTTTAAAACAAAAATCCCACCCACCCTTGGAGCACAACAGGAGCCGTGCTCCCACCAGGGGCTGCCCCGAGGGCCCTCCAGGGAAGCACAGAGCATGGCTAGATTCACTGCAGAGCTTCCATGAACCCCAACTCCCCTGGCTTTGGAGGGTCCCATGGCTCAGCAGGGATCTCCCCCTTGCCCTTCCATCCACCAGCAGCATTACCTGGCAAGGAAAGCCAGGGCAGGGGAGTTTAACTTGTGTGGAAAAGGTCAAAGCATATTGAAATACAGGCCAGGGCAAAACCACCTTGCAAAGGGACTTGGTTTCCAGGCACTGAAGCCTCTTGCAGGGAGCAGTAGCACCCTGGTTCCAGGGCCAGCCAGGGGCTCCTTGGCTGAACTCCTGCATGACAGGCCTGAGGCCTTTGAGGGAGGGAGGATAGCTGGAGGGCTACCGCTGCCCTGGGTGAGTGCACAAGCAGCAGTGGTGCGCCCAAGGCAGGAACACCACTGGAGCCCTCAGCCACGTGGGCAACCTGCTCTTTGGAGGGCCAGCGTCAGGCTCTGGCAGCTCAGCACGCTGGAGAACGAGCAGCAGCCCGCATGGGACAGCTGGAAGATTCGCAGCCGTTCTAAGCTGGGGCCATAGAACACAAAAGCTTTGGCTCTGCCAGGCCCGTCACAGCTGCTGATTAAATCCACCCTCCGGGCTGGAGGACGCCCTGCTGTGGCGCGGCAGCCAGGAGCGTGGCCTGGTCAGCCAGCCGTCAGTCCGCAGCAACAGCACCTGCAGCTGGGGGTTAGCGCCACGGGCCAGGCAGGCTCTCCCTCCAGAGCAGAAAGCAGGGAGACCCACGGCCGCACCACCCCTGCAACAGAGGAGACAAGCACCAGGATCCAGTTATTTCATCTTTATTTACAGGGGAGGGCAGAACAGCACGTCAGTCGCCACCAGCCCCTGGCAACCTCGCCCTTGGCTCCAAGGGCTGGCCGCTGGCTCCCAGGCAGCTCTGGGCCTTGGCAAGAGAGGTTGTGGAGGCGGGTGTTTCTGGATGGGATGGAGGGGAGAAGGGCTCCCACATCCCACCACAGGAGAGGAAAGGAGGGAAGGGTTCTGCCCCAGCAGTGCGGACCTGGGGCACCTGTTCCCTCCGTGCCCCCTGGAGGTCTCAGAGGGTGCGTCTGCACTGCACCCGCAGCTACGCCATTGGAGCGACACAAACGGCGTGGCTTCTCGCGACTATTTCAACACAACAGGTGCGGTCAAGCCGTGGAAAATGCTATTGCGGGATTGCGGAAGGATCCCAAAATAGAGCTGCTGTCTCGACGCACCCGAGAGACCACCGCACACCCTCCAGCTGAACCCAGAGGGGGAATGGAAGAACCTTCTCCGAGACGCTAGGCCTCTGCTATTCCTCACCAGTTAGCCCAAGGCCAGAAACACGCCACAGCCGTGCAGGACTCCAGACGCCCACTGTGGGCCCCACAAACCTCCCACCAGCACCCAAGGCAACCAATGAGCCGACAAGGCACCAGGCCCACGCGGGGAGCTGCGGAGGGCAAGAGAGCAAAGCGCCAGGCAGCTGAGGCTACGGTGCAGAGCCCAGAAGGACGCCGGGTTCACGCGGGGGATTCCTTGTCCCTCGGAGCCCAGCCTGAGCAGAAGGGACTCTGTCCAGTGCAGCTCCAGCCCCAAACTCCCATTCCACCCTCCCCACCTGGGTCTCCAGGGAGGCTCTAGCACTGCAGTGACATTACCAGTGAGTCCCACAGCCTGTGCCCCATTGAAGCCTGGCCCAGCTGAACGCTGGGAGCCCTCACACCATTTGGTTGCCTTGTTTGAAACCCCCCTCCTACGCTCACCAATGAGCGTCTCAGCTCCCCAACCCAGCAGTCCCCCTCCCCCCCGGCCATCCCAACCCCCCAGCAATACCAAGCCTGGCAAATACCTTATGGCACGTCGTTTTACATTGTTCTTGTTACACAAAAATAGAGCGAATCTGTATTTATAGCTATGTATAGCCGGTTCCGGCGGGAGCGCTGACGGAACGAAGCCAGCGGTCGGCCTCCCCACAGCACCTGGGATCCGGGGTGCCCAGCTGCTCCTCTTTCGTTTCCAAGATACAAAATTAAAGGCATGTGTCTCCATCCGGTTTCTTAAATATCTGGGGGGCAGGGGGCGAGCGGACTCAGTATGCACAGATCGGCTGCAGCAAAGCCCAACCACCATCCACCCCCAACCTCACCCCAGGGTCTGGGGTCAGTGTGGCCGGCTACTCGACTCGGAAGGCTGCCTCTGGCGCGGCGGGGTGTAGCCGTTCAGGCAGCTGTTGGTCTGGCGCTTGCTGTGTCCTCCGTTGAGAATGTCCTGGATGTGCTGCACGATCAGGTTTATGGCCACTGGGGGTGGGGGAAGAAAGGTGGTTAGGGCTGTAGCAAGTAAGAACGGGGCTGTCCCCAACTCCCCGCAATGCAGCGAGGCACACGTCAGGCGGCTGGCTGGCAGCACGGCAGGGAGCCGCATCACCAGCCAAGCCAGCTACCCACAGGCAGGCTGCACTTCAGCCGCTCTTCCCCGCCCACCCCATGAAGCCCCCGGCCACGGCGGCGCATCACCGCTCACCTTCGTTATCCGCCCCCCGGGGGATGATCACGTCCGCATACTTCTTGGTCTGTGAGAAGGGAGACACCAGAGCGCGTCACTGACCCGTTTTCGTTGCTCCCCTACCTCCAAAGCTTTCGTGCCGCAGTCCAGCCATGCGACCTCCAGCCCCCTAGCCTCAGTGACCAGCATGGGACTTGGGAACCATGCTCTGGGGGCTTCTGTGTCCCTCCTGCCCCCAGTACCACAGAGCCCAGTGCTTACAGCTGGCTGCCTGGCCTGCTCTGCACGGGTGCAGGAACGGGGGCGGGGAGAGAGCTGCTACTGCCATCGCTGCTGCGCACGCCTGCCCCTGCCGGGCCATCAGCAGGGGAGGGCAGCTTTGCCGGGGGTCCGTGACCAGGAAAGGAGCATGCCAAGCTGGCTGAACACAGCTTCCTGCCCCCGCGTCTGCAACTGACTAGCTCCCCCTCCTGCTGGGCCTCTACACTGCCCTGACCCCATGAAGCAGGGAGCTGGCTCTGGGGCAGGGCTGCTCCACTCCACATGGCCCAGAAGTCACCAGGTGGAACGGCAGAGAGCTGGAGAGAAGGGGCCAAGCCTGGACTGTCCCAGAGCCCTTGCTTCCTCAAGGGACCTGCTAAGGCAGCTCGCCTGGTGGAGCAAAGCAAGGGCATCCCTCCTCGGCTCCAGGGGAAGGACGTGCAGGGCTGGGAATGGGAAAGTCACACAGTTAAGGGGGAGGGTGGTCCAATGGTTAAAGCACTTAAGAGTCGGGAGTTCTGGGTTCTAGTCCCACCCCACCGCCGACCGACCTATGACCTGGGGCCTGTCACTACAGCTCAGAGTATCACTATCCCCAAGGGCAAGAAGGGGGGGGAAATCCTTCCTGGTCCACGGTGCCTACACATGCTCGGTGGGGCAGGGTCTGGCTCTTAGTCAGTGCCGGGCACAAGCAGCCCTGATCTTTGTTGCAGGCCCCTCCCACCCTAATTCTGCCTTGTCAGTCATTAAACAGGAGACAGCCTGGCAGCGGGTTCCTTCTGTTCACCCCCCCCCCCCAGCCCAGCCTCACCGTGCCTCCTCAGGTTGCCTTGGGAGCCAAAACCATTTCCACCTCCCCTGGGGGCACCTGGAGTCACTTCCCTTCCGATTCCAGGAGTCCCCAGCAAGCTCCTCTTTGGCTTTGCAGGCAACCAGAACGGCTGCAGTAGAGCAGTGCCCCACCCCTCCTTTTGGGGGCCCAGAAGCTTTGGGCACTAGCTGCCTCCCAGCCTAGCCAGATGGCCTGTAAGCCACAGGGGCTATGCGCCAGCGGCACCTGCTAACACAGACTTGCCCTGCCGCCTCCGGCTGGGAATCCCAGCCCCATGGAGCAAGAGCCATGTGTCTGCCGTGTTGCCCGGGGCAAGGAGACATGGCTGCCGGGCGGGGCAAGAGGAGAGCTCCCAGCCGGCGCGGGGGGCGGTTGTTTTCTCTCACTCACTGGCAAGCAGAACTCCTCAAAGGCTGGTTTGACGAAGGTAATGTACTGAGACAAGATCTGCTCAAGGTCCCGGCCTCGCTCGCTGATGTCTCGTAACACTAGGAGGAGAAAAACAAGGCAGTCAGGAGCCAATTGCACCAGCCAATGCGTCCCCACCCCCTTCCCCAGCTGGCCCCTGCAGGCCACACACTCACACTCCAATGCCACGTGTTGGCCAGCTCCAATGCCGTGAGGAGGCTATTACAGGCCCGAACCAGGCAACGGGGAGCAGGGCCTGTGCCAGTTTCCCCATCCTGAGGCCGTTCTATGTTTACACTTCAGTTCGTGCCACTCCAGTCCTGCCTCCAGTCCTCCCAATACAAGCACCGCAGCCCTGAGGCTACTGCATTACTGGAGTCCGCCCCCCCCCCGCTTCCTCGATCCTGACCTGCAGCCCCCCATTCCAATCTCACCCGGCTGCATGGATACACCCCAAGCCTGCACTGCCCCCAAGGCGGGGCACGCAGAAGGCAAGGCGGACAGAGCAGGTTTCACAGTGCAAATTGGATAAGTCCTATCTGGGGGGTGGGAATGCGAGGGTGGAGGCTCTCAAGCCAGGAGAGGGACCCAACTAACGTCTCTAGGCAGAAGAGTGAAAGCCACCTCCCCTCCCCACGTAGGAGCCCTGCCTTTGTGTCCATGCCGAGCCCCTTTGGGGGGCAGCCGGTCTGAGTACAATTTGGGGCGGGGATAAGAGATGGTCACATGGGTCGTGGAACTCCCAAGTCTCATTCTTGACCAATCCCATACCTCCCCCTCCCCGGGGGCAGGAGAGCCTGGCTGCGCATGCCCTGGAGATCTCCGACACTCCCGTAATCCGCTGCAGCAGCCCCAGCAAAGCACGGGAACCGGTCACAGCAGTGACTAGTGTGGTGGGGCTTTGCCCCCTACACGAAGGGCTGGCCCCGGGGCAGCCAGCTCACGGCTGAAGCTGGGGCAAACCCAGAGGGGTCATTTCAGAATGAGCCTGAAGGGACTCTCCCCCCCTCAGCGTGTCGGCACAACGGCCTGCCCAGGAGGCTCAGCCAGCGGGGCGGTGAACACCCAGCGCACTGGCAGAGCAGCACCGGGCTCTAAGTGCTTGTTTGGAGCCAGCCCAGCAGCTCTGGCGTCTCCTGCGTTGGCTTGGCTCTGTTCGAGACACGCCTTCCGCGGCGCACACGAGGGGACGGGAAGAGACTGGCAAGCTCCGTGGCTGCTCCCTGCCGCCCAGCCCAGCCGACTTCTCTCTCCAAGTGAGCTGCTGAGATCTGAGCTGGGGTTTTCGGAGCAGCACACAACCACCGGGAGAGAGGAGGGAGCGTTTAGCTTTCCCGGTTCCCTCTGCACTCCCTAGCAAGCGCGTGAGGGTCTCACATGACTCCACGGCTAGCGTGGCTTCCACTGCTCCCTTCTGCCACAATGAGGCTTTATTAACCACCAAGCGAGCCCAGAACCAGACGGCTTCCCAGAGGCATTTAGGAGACAGAGCCTCATGCTTCAGGACACGCATGGGCATTCGCTACCAGGGGACAGGAGGAAACCTTCCCCAGGGCAGTTTATCCCACTCACTGTGGGATGCTTGCACCGCTCTCTGAAACAGCCGGCACTGGCCATTGTACAAGTATGATCGCGTGGCTGGGCGCTTCAGCATTCAGGTTACAACGGCAGGGAGTATAGCACCTCGGATGCACCATCGTGCCAACAGCGATACTGAGCGGGAGCAGTAGGGCCAGACTCGGGCAGGGAGTGCCCAAGGGAGACTAATCCTGTTTCCACCAGGCCTCTCACCCCAGGAATTGGGCTTGATCCGGAGCCACGGTCCTTTTTAGGTCCTAAGCATCAGTGTGTTTTGCTGACGCAGGATTCGCACCCTGATCTCCACATGAGAGCAAGGGGGGCTGGCAGAAGGTCAGATCAGGCCAGATGCATCTCCCATCAGTCCCTGGCAAGGCTCCTGTCAATGGAGGGGAGGCGATCTGTCCCGTTGCACAGGGCGGTATCTGGAGCAGCTGGCCACTTCTGCCATCTGGCAGCAGGACCTCTCTGAACAGAAAGGCCATGATGCAATTTACAAAAGCCAAAGCCTCGAGAGGGGGCTGCTCCCAGCGAGGTTACAGTAATGCCTCGGGAGTCGGCTGCGTGGGACTCAGCCAGCTCCCACTGCCTCATCCTGCCTCGTTTCTGTAGAGCCGAGATTGCAGCCAGGAAGGGCCATTGGTCATCAGCTCTGGCTTGCTGCTGAACGCAGGCCTTCGGCACTCCCCCAGCCCATTGCTGGCCAAGGCAGGTACGTGCTTGGCCATTGAGGGGAGGAGAGAAAGGGGACCGTGGCTAATGCTGCCTGCGACACTTACGAAAGGCAACACAAAGTCTTTGGTCAGTCAGTTCCCTCCCCCCCCGGAAAAGAGAGTCCTTGAACAATGAGGGAGCTGCTCTCCACTTGGCTGGCTGGTGATCAGGGGCCCGGCTGCAGGGCTTCAGAAGCTGGGATGGGCAGAGCGTGTCCTTCCATCTCTTTCCACCCAACAGCTCCCAGGCACTGATCTTTATCTATGGCAAGGGCTAGAGGAGGGTAATCGAGTACTCACAGGAGCATGGCTGGCCCCTCACTATCTAAGATTTCTAACCCCCAGGGCTCCCTTAGCCAAGGCCTGTAAGCCACACCTGCGCCCTCAATGAAGAGGTCTCTCCAAATCAGGTGGCTCAGTTGTTCCATGGAGGTGGGAGGGGGGTTCATTCCTCAGCTGGGAGGAGGGCCATTTCTCAGTTCCTAGCACCAGAAGGAACTACAGGTGGACCTTAAAGGGACTGGATAATTGTAAGACCAGCCACATTCCAAGGTCACATGCTGAGGCAGAAGTAGCCAAATCTCATGCTTCATGGCACTATCTGATTGGCACAGGCGCCAGGCCCGTGTGCAGAGACCCTATACAAAGCGTTGTCATGTCAGCCAAATGCAAGAGATTGTCACCTTCCCTTGGAACATCAAGCCAGCCACCTGCAGAGCTGGAGAAAGTCCGACTGTTGGCAAATCCTAGATTCCCCCATATCACGCCCATGGCGCAAGAGACTTGTTTTGCAAGAGTGTTTGTGACCTGCTAGTTCTCCTTCCCTCCCCAGCCAGGACTGTGCTGTAGCCTCTGGAATGAGTCACACGCAAGCAGCCGGCTGGGCAGAGGAGACAGAAGGGTGAAAAAGTGAAGTGTTCCTCAGCACTGACACTCTCTCAGCTGCGAATGAGGCAGTGCGGTTGGCTTGGCCGTGACAGGGATCCTGCAGCATCCTGGCTCGAGCGTTGGTGATGAGCACTGAAATCTCAGCTCAGCGGCACGATGACACATCTCTGAGTTCTACAGAAGACGTCAACGTGTACTGGGCGGGCCTTCCTTAGAACCCTAGGAAGGGATCTACGCTGGTGTCCTCGATCTATCCTCCGACACCCTGGCTGCGGAGATGCACACCCAAGGCTGCGTAGCTGGGGCCCAGTGTAAAAGCACATCTTTGCAAAGCTGACGACCGTGGGGACGGTGAAATGTCCCCTTTCACAGCATTTGCTCGGAATTAGTTTCACAACGTTTACTCTAGACAAAACTATTTAAAATATTGGTTAGGGGCATTTTCACGTTTTCCATGCCCTCTGGGAAGCTGATTTGCACGAAGTTCTAAGCATCGGGGATTTAAAGACAACTCCCATTAAAAGTTCTCTAAATTCCTTAGGCCAGCATTTCTCAAACTGTGGGTCCCAACCCCCCGGGGGGTCGCGAACAACTGGGGGGGGGTTGCAGTATCAAGTTTGAGAATCCCTGCCTTAAGCCAATAATAATAAAACCTCCTGACCAGTATTTCCCAGTGGCTAGTCTCCTCCAGCCCCTCTGGTGCCCAAGTCCTTCCCACAGTGCAGGAAGAGCCAGACCTAGCAGACAGTTGGGTTTAAGGCCATACGTTAGCAACGAGGCACCCGCAGCAGCTGGCTCAGGCATTGTGATCCCAACACAGGGCATCAAGTCATCAGTCCAGGTCCAGACTGACACTCTCACAGGGGCTCCCCTTTTTTCGGGGGAGGCCAGGCAGTGAGTGCACGGCAGCGCCACCCTGCAACGCAACTCCTGTTCTGTAGCGAGTGCTAACCCAGGCCTCTTCGCCACGCTGCCCCTCCAGCCACAGAGCAGGGCTGCCCACGGCCCCCCTCTTTGCTCTGGAAGGCCTAGCCACTGCTGAGCACGCCCCAGCAGCCAATCCTCTGCTTTCTACATGCCAGGCTTGCTCCAATCGAGACCTTCGAGAAAACAATGAGCTATGCCAGGGCCCTGCTCAGCACAAGCAGAGCTCACCGCCAGGCCAAGGAACTGGAGTCCTACAGCAACGCGACCGGTGTGAGTTGGGCCGCAGGGGCTCTTCAAGTCACCGGTTTGGAGCAGCTTGAAGAAAACCCTTTTCTGAAGGGGCAACTTGAATTTATCCCAACAACTCTCTGCCTAGGGCCCTCACCAAGGGCTCTTAGGTGAGGCGACAGTGATGGGATAAGAGGAAAGGTCCTCTCCTGGATCGTAACTGGTTACTCCAGAGGCATCAGAGGTCAGTTCTCAGACTGGAGAGAGGTAAATAGCAGGGTGCTCCAGGGATCTCTCCTGGGACCAGTGCTGTCCAACATATTCATAAGCGACCTGGAATAAAGGTGCAAACTAGGGCAGCAAGAGTGGCGCCATGTAAACAGATAACCAACAGGTATGAGCTTATCGTTACCCAGACTTCTGCACCGCTCCTGGGGAGCCACCTGCTGCCTTGCACTGCTGCTTCTCCATCAGAGATAGCAGCAGCTGGCTCCCTGAGACTAGGCAGGAGCCGGTGTGCGCGAGGAGCCAGCTGCCGCCCCGGGTGCAAACACTGACATTGTAAGTGATCACACGGTTAATCATTTAACAGCGAGGTGCTAAAATGTACAGACACTACAAAAAAATTACTCACGCTAGTGAGGCCCAATGCATTCTGCAATCAGTTACTAAGAGAGCTCGTGGAACTCGGAGACCGGGCAGCAAGATGAGTGATGTTGATAAAAAGCAAATGCACATTGGAAAACAATCCCAACCAGACATGCAGTAGGTGGGGATTTAAATTAGCTGTTCCCACCCAAGAGATAGCGAAATCACTGCGGATAGCTCTGCTGAATATTGAGAGGGATGTTTTCAGAAGTCGAAATGCTAGCCAAGTACTCGGAACCATAAGCAAAGGGAGAGAGAGCAGAACTGTAATATCAGTGACACTCAATCTCTGGTAGGCCAACACCTTGAATACGGCATGCAGTGCTGGTTTCCTATTATAATTCATCTTTTTTATGAGCTGGGCAAAGATAGAGAGGGAACAAATATTAAAGGTATGAAACCACTTCCATGTGAGAGACTAAAGAGACTGCAACTGTTCCGCTTGGGAAAGAGACAGAGGGGGATCGGATATAGGTTTATAAGATTCTGAAGTGTGGAAAACGAATAAGGAAGTTTTATTTACCCTTTCACATAACACAAGAACCGATTAAGTTTATAGGTAACTGGTCTGGGACACCATAAGAAAGTACTTCTCAATGCACGGTCAACCTGCAGAACTCGTTGCCGCAGGATGTTGTGAGAGCCAAAAATTGTAACCGAGTTAAAAGAAAGTTCCTGCAGGACAGCTCCTGCAATGGTTATTAACAAGATGATCAGGGATGCAACACCATGATCTGGGTGTCCCGAGCCTCCAACAGCCAGAAGCTGGGGGTGGACAACCGGGGATGGATCACTCAAACTGCCCTGCTCTGTTCATTCTCTCTGAAGCTGGCCACTGCCGGAAGACAGGGCACTGGGCTAGATGGACTATGGGTTTGACTGAGTGTGGCCGTTCTTATGCAACCCACCCAGCGGCAGCACTGACTGGCAACACCAGGCCAGAAGGAGGAGTGCGGCCAGTGGTGCTGTGCCCATGTGATGTTGTACTGCAGGTGACTGGAGCCAGGGCTCAGGTACCGCGAGGCGCTCAGGGATACTGCACGGGTCAGTCGTCTCAGTTCCAAAACCTGGCAGTATGGTAACTAGAGCGTCTAACTGACCTGCCCGTGTGAGCCAGGCGGAATACTCAGGGCCTTCCTCTGCCCCATCAGAGTCCAGCCTCTCCGGCAGCCCGGCTCTTGCCACGAGCATTACTCCGAGCGGCAGGGGAAATCTGGAGCCAGACGTTCCCAGGTTACTCTGCGCCCTCGGGGAACTGGGACAGAAGAGGCAACAGGACTCCAGGGAGATTCTCACTAGTGGATGTAACACGCCTGTTACTCCCCAAACTCTACAGGCAGCTGAGAAAGACAACCCAGTGTCACAAGCCCTTCTCTCCTCCCAAGTTCTACATAGCCCCATTCCCAACTCCAAACTGCCATGCAATGCCCCCCACACCATCAGTTCTTGGCCAGCCTTCATAGGTGGAGCCAACCAGGCAAGGGGAAGTCTAGCAGGCAGACCCATCAGCTCCCAGAAATACTTCCAAAAATTGCTTTGCTTGGGTGGACTGACCCCTAAACCATCTGCTCCAGCCAGCAGTAGACACATAAGGAGTTCCAGGATGCAGTGCCATTAGCCATCAACTTTTTTGGGGGGGGGGGTGGGGGGGGCGGAGGGGGCAGCGCAGGCCCTTAAGAGACAGCCACCTATTCACCGTCAGGAGACATGTCTGCAGAGACTCTACCTTGCTATAGTCACTCGTCTGCTCTGAAGGGAATCCATAGGGCCCACGACAGCTAGACGCTGCTCTCTGCAGTGTGTCACAACAGAGCTGAACAGCTGATTGGGACGCCTGTCACTCACACTGACCAAAGCCAGCTGCTTTGGGAAGCATCTCTCACACTCCATGACCACTTGGATACAGGGTAGGAGTTTCCTGATGCCATCTGGGGGAATCTAATATCCTGGATCACGAAGCCAAGCACCCTTGCTATTTGTCTGACTCAGGGTCAGGAAGATGCCCTTCCATTGATCTACCAGACCAATCCTGCTTCTAATCACTTTGCTCTCAATGTCTCACAGAAGCAAGCTCCTCAGATCCGTTATGCACCAGGCAGCATCTTTCTACCTGGCTAGTGACGCAGCCTCACCTCTGCGGGATAGCCGGGTATCTGCATCTGTATCCACAAACAGCTTCATCCGGAAGAGGTCCCGGACCTCCTGAGTGTAGAAGGCCAGGATGCCCTCGAAGAGGACCACATCAGCAGGGTACACCGTCACCGTCTCCTCTTTCCTGCCATGCACAAGAAAGGCATGTCAGAACAAGATGCAGGGCAGGAGGAAGAGCTGCTCTGATGGGAGATGTGCTGGGGCTGGCTGTTGATTGGCTCTGCACCTTAGTGGATTGTAATCGAATATATAAAGGAGAATGTTTGTGCGCTAATAACTTGGACGCTATAAGAGCTGCCGCAACCAAACTTTGCATGGGATAATCTTTCATCCAGGAGAAGGTTTTAAGGGACTGTGGGAGGGAAGAGATGAGACCGACGCCTCTCCCCGGGGCTGCACCGAGCTTGGCAGTGCAGGGAGAAGCGGCTTCCTGGGGGAAGCGGCAGGGCCAGTCACTTATTATGGCCGGCGGAGGGACAAGGAAGCAACGCGCAGCTCCCTTCCCCCTCCCTCCCCTCAGGCTCCTCACCTCAGTTATATCAACTGTCAACTTATATTTCAACAATGTATCCTGACAAAGCGCAAGGGCAGTCACTTAAAGTAGTTGGAATTGATTTGGAGACCTCTTGCTTTTCACATGGACAATTCTAGGTTGTGTGTTCAAGAGTTGGAAGTGGAAAAAAATCTGTACATATTTGTTAAGAATAATGAAAAAAATCGTTTACAATAAAGTTTTTGATAACATGTAAACTTGGTTGTTTTATATTTTTTGGTATATATTTTAATCCCTATAGAACTCGGTGCAACTTTTCTACCATTCAAAAAACAATAATGGACTACTGTTTTTCTAAATTTTGTTCCTCCACTTTCCTGAGCCACACCTGCTCCCGCTAGTATGGGCATACAAGTTATTATATTCACGCTTATAAATGTGCACTGCATTTTGTACCAAGTAAGAGGCCTATGAAAAGCTTATGACTCGCTGATTCGGTTTATACTACTTGTGTAGCATTTCTATACTTGAAGAGGTGAATATAGCTACATGTCTATTTCAGATCCTAGCCCCTGGAGTAAAACCCACAGAGTAGCTAGCCAGCGTGTCTGGGGAAGGCTATTCAGATTAATTGGCCCATCAAGGAACGTTCAATGAACAAGGAAGCTGAATGGACTTTCCTGCAAACCGTCAATCTGGAATGCGGGCCTAAAAACCTGCCTAAAAAGGCCTGATGAGTCATGCATGGAAGGTGGTTCTGGCAGTGAGAACAATGGGACCCGTCCACATGGCCACGGGTCTAGTGGGCCCTGGGGGATCCTCCATTTGTCTTCAATCCAGCAAGTCACTTCTGGACACTCTCTGCTATGAACTGAAGCTTGAAAGGTCTGATGGCCCATGCTAGCAGAGGATGGATTCCAGAGACTTGATTAAGACAGCAGAGTACTCCACCTCTGCACCAAGAATCATGCAATCGCTGTAGGTCAGTGGTTCCCAAACTTTTCGGCATCACACCCCCTTTTTGAGAAACACTCGCCCGCCCCATAGCAACAAAACTTGTTGAGCCAAAAAAGGAACTGACGGGGGGAGACCCCAGATTGGTCATTTCTGCTCAAGAGATTTGCCTGGAGTGTCAGGGAAGGGAGCGTACTGCAAATTAGAAGGACTTGGGGCGGGGAGGGTGCGGTAATGCAGCTCTGCCCAAAGCAGCAGGAGTCTCTCTCTCACCTGGAGTGGGAGACAAAGTCATAGACAGGAATCTGGACAGTCTTCCCTTCCATGATCTCTGTGAGCGTTTTGACGATGAGCTCATTGTCAAAGGCATCTGAGGAGAGACAAGCTGTTACCAAGGCTGCCTGCCAACCCCTGCCCCCATACATCCTGCTATTTCCAACTAGACCGAGTTCCTGGTAAGTTACCCAGAACGGCAGGCAGGCAGATTCGTAGGGTCTCAAGGTCGGTGTGCTAATGGGCCAGGATCCCAGCTGGTGAAAGGAGGCAAAACGCCATCGATTCAGGGGGGTGGTCCTGCTATACAGCAGCCCAGGGATCTAGCCCTGGAGGATCAATACAATCCTCATACTGACTGTGTCTGAAGCCAAGATGAGAGTGACTCTCCTCCCAAACTTCAGCCCCTGGGAGACTAGAGCAGCCTTTTCTCCCGGAACGGCTCCCGCCCACAGCTTCACAGAGAGGGCTCTGTTAGCAGGCAGCTCACTGCCCAAGGCAGCAGGGCTTTGGGTGAGGCGGTTCTGGAATTTCCCACCAGCCCATGACGCGGCTGAAAGAGTCTGTTGTAGGGATAGGAATTGGGCTTCCTTTGTATTTGAGGCTAATTTGTTTTCTGGAGAGACCCTGCTCAGCAGGGTACCTTCCAGGAGGTGTGGACTTCTTAGGGGAACGGGAGCGCCCATCAGAGTCTCCCCCGCCCATTCCATCCCAGGTTCACCGCACTAGGAACCCCGCCGGTCCCAAGCAAGCTGGTGCATTGCATCGTTAGCCATCCACCCAGCATTGGTGCACGGGGGCAAGATGCTGGGTCCCTGGCATTGCCAAGAGGGTCTGTGCCAGTGGAACGAAAGCAACGGCTTGGACCAGAGGGCTTCACTGATGCCCTCTGCAGCCCAACACCTCCTCCCAAAGCTCAGGCTCCACTCACCTGGGTGGTCAAAGTTGAACTGGCCCTTGAGCGCCTTGGACTTCTGCTCAGAGGTGAGGACCCGGTAGAAGCTGTCTTGGCTCAGTATCACCACCTGCTTCTGGCGATAATCCACCTCATTCTGGCCCAGCAGCTGGACGATTCTGGCGCAAACCGACGACTTCCGGAGATGAAGCAAGGGGGAAACCAGAAGAGGAGGCTGATGCTAATGGACACTACTCTGAGGAGGAGCCTGGTAGCCTTGGGGGAGGGAGAGGGCAAGACAGTCCCATCCTCAGCTGACGCTTTGCTCCTTAGCCAAGGAGTGGAGCACTCACCTGTCTCCGACTCCTACTTGCTGGGGGGAGCCGACACATGACTCCCTCTCTGCACTCACTAGACCCATTTTCCCAGCAAGCCCAACACCTTCTAGCTGCCACAAATCTCCACTATCCTATTCCTCCTCCAGTCTCTGGCTTGTCCCCTATTGCGGGAGTAGTTCCAGGGACTGCTCTGCGCTTTCCTCAGCATGAAGCCACGTCACTTGCTCCGCTGCCCTTGGGGTTCCCATTCAGGTCAGGGTCAGTCCTCACTAAGAGCAACCGAGCAGGCCTGCAAGGAGCAGCAGAGGCTCAGGGAGCTGCCTTCAAACCGGCTCCAAGAGCCGTGTCTGTGGGACACGAGGTGGCAGGCCCCATTCTCCCCTCACTCACACGTGGAAGTCTGCGGAGTTCTCCTCTCAGCAGCCGTTGCTGATGTATCGGAATTCAGGCTCTCCTGGGGGAAGCTAGCAGGCAGAAAGTCTGTACAGAAGTCAGTTCAATACCCTAAATAAAGCCCAGCAAAATGTAGTGGATTCTGTACCAGCCAGAACACACGAGCGCCTTTATCAGAGCTCTCCCAGCCCTGCTTGCTGCTGCAGAAAGCACATCCTGGTGCCTCTTGGCACAGAGGCTAAAGAAGCTGTTTCATGAGCAGCTCGGTTTGTATTGACACAGGCCACAGGGCTCCGGCTGACATCCTGCCCATTCACACTGACAGGGAGCAGAGCAGAAGAGCCGTGCAGCTGGGGGTTGGGGATGGGCCCCATGGAGGGGCTGCTGGGGATCCCAAACCGTTTGTAGGGAAGATGGCTGAAGTGACCCTTTCAGATATACCCAAGATCTGGTTGTTGGGATGCAGATTAAGCTAGTCTGGGAAGGGTCCCAACAGCAGGGGGAAGGAGACATGTGGCTGGTGCAAGTCCCCAGCTCCATGCCTGCTGCTTCCTACCCAACTGACTCAACAGGGAAGCAAGTGACATGGGGGCACCGGAATGGAAGGCAGCAAAGAGGACACCAAGTGCAGATGCTGGGGGATTAGGCTGAAGTGTGACCAGGTCCGAAGATTAAAAACTGAACTAGCAGGACAGAGGAAAGCTGCCTGCCACACTTGGCCTGTTCAGGCAGCCTTTTGGCAATGCATTCTGGGTACCTATGCTACAAGATGTTGGCCACTGCATCCAGTTGGTAGGCATCGGGGGGGAAAATCAGGAGCTATTGCTTGACTCCCCCCCCCCCCCCCCCCCAACGGATTCAGCCAGCCTGCTGCCTCGCCAGCTGACACTCCTTCCCCTTCCTGCAGGCTGACTGCCCTCCCAGCCACGTGCCCCACGTTTCCATTCCTGCCCCACAGCTTCCAGCAACACCCCGCCTCCTGCCATGCACTGGGAGAGGCAGAACTGCCCTGAAGCCCGGATGAGAGTCACCACTTCAGGTTTTGAAGTGCAGCCTCCTCGCATGCAGCTGGAGCTTGTTTCTGGAGCACCCCAAAACTCAGCTACAACAGCAGCACCTGGGTTTGTGTTTTTTATTCTGAAACCAATTCCAGCTTTAGAAACCACCACCCAAAACCCCACAGTATGAAAGGAAGGTTAGTGGGGGTGGAGAGCACACAGGCAGCTGTGCAGGGGGTCAGGAAAGGGTGCATCCCACTCCCACCTCAGCGACTGTCGGCCAGTTGTGCTTTATACGTGGGAGGTGGCTGCCCTTTCCGACTCCTGCAACCGTCAGCTACACAATTCCTGTCGATACCAACGGGTATTCGCTTATCGAGACTAATTAAAAACAGAGTCCAACTGGAGCATCTGATCCCACCACCGCCCTACACTGCAGGACAGCGCATTTCCTGACTCCAGCCACATGGCTTATCTGCCATCACCCTCCCCCCTTTGCTTTCCCAATCCTTCCCTGCTGCGTATCAACATTGCGCTCTGGGTTATCAAACTGTATCCTACTGCTGTCATAAACACTTGCCACACAGACCCTCAGCCTCCACGGCCTCTCCCTGCAGATAGGCGGCTGCCCATCAATATTGACATTCCAGCCCTGAGAATCATGGTCAGGACATGCTACGGGTAGAGCCCGCCGCCAGCCTCTGCCAGGTTCCTTGTGGAAGTTTCCCATGACCTTTCTGTTTGGGAGTTCGCCCTTTTTGTCAGCTGGTGTCAGTCTGACTACCATGGAGCTACACTTTGTTTACCCAGGTGATGGGGGGGTTGGGTCCCCGCGGTTGGGAATCAAAGACAGAAAGAGTGTGCCAGGCAGCAGGAGAGAACAGATGTCACAGCCAGGGGAACACCGAGGGAGTAACTTCTGGCCTCCCTGCAGTCAGGCAAGAATTGGCTGGAGCACAGGAAAGCTGCTTTTGCCTTCCAGCAGCCTGCTTCCATCAGGCACCAGAAGGGGTGGCTGTCAATAGCCGCAGCAGAAGCAGCACAGTGTGGGCTAAGGAGCCTGCTTCACTTCTCCTAGTGGATTTGAAGGGCTGTCAGGAACAACGGGGGAGGCACCCAGGGGGATTTCCTGCTCTCCAGCCAGGAAAGATGGCTACGGATGCTACCCTCCGATCAACTACTGCTCCGAAAGGGCACGTGTCCCACCCACACAAGGGAGGGATTCAGCGCCAAGGCAGCCTGAGCCTCCAGCTGTGCAGAGTTCCGGTCCGTGATTCGAGCTGATCCATGCAAACCATGCAGGGAACGGTGCTTCCAAAGGAGGGGACCGTGGGGTGGAGCTGGAAGGAGCTAGTTCTGGCCAAGTGAGACTACCTGTTGCAGGAGCAGCAACCAGGAAAGGTCCCGCCAAGCTTCACAGGGAGCTGGGCTTAGGGTCCCAAGAGGGGGACAGACTCTGGGAAAGGAGGAGAGCCACATCGCTCCCCCTCCGGCTGGTCACCAACGGGGTCATTTCACAAGCTGGACTTGTTCCCCCTCCCCCTCCATCACTGCAGCCATTTTCGTCCCTTTGCTCGAGCAGTGGAATGAGATGGCTCAGGTTCACTTCCTCAGTTCTGCACCCAAACAAGCTTGTTGCATTTCAGCCAGTACAGCTGGGAAAATTAAACCGCCCCAAACCCACCCTTAAAACTCCAGTAACAGTGAGGATTCTCTCCCCCCAGAACTACTCGCTCAGCTGTTCACTAATGGGATTGCCCATATCCAATCAAACTGTTGGGGGAAAACTCTTCCTTCCTCCCTCCCCCAAATAATTTTTCAGGCTAACAGGGTACAAGGAGGAAAAGCCCTCAGGAAATTCCTGCCAAAAAGCTGGTGGTGTAGAGAAAAGATCTAGTCCCTCTCTGCGAAGCTGCTTCTGATGGACACCAACGAACGGTGCCCTGGTGGTAAAACTTCAGCCATTGGCTTGAAAGGAAGATTCTGAGAAGGAAAGACTAGAGATACCAAGCTCATAAGCTCCCTGCACATGGGAACAGAAATGCCTCTAGCATTGGGAAGCTTCCCCCTACAAATGATGCAAATCCCAAGTAGAACATACAGGAGACTGCAACTAGGGAGCGACGTGAAAACTCCCTTAGCGATCTGGAAGAGGGCATGACCAGAGAGAGGGCAAAGATGGCGGAGGACAGAAGTTACACATTAGTGAAGTGCTGAGGAAACTGAAGAAATTCAGAGGGCTCTAGCCATGCTCAGTGGATGGGCAGAGAAAATCCAGCGCTGACAGATGCAAGGTAATGCATATTGGAAGGAGTAATCTGGACTTGTACTGCTGGGCTTTACATTAACTAAGCTCTGTGGGATGAGACATTTTTTGACAACTCGACGTGAAGCAGCTGGCAGTAAAAGAATGTCCTAGGATCAATAACTGGGACAGAAGCTATGGTAATGCCTTCTGCAGGGATGTTACAACATGCTTATTTATGTAAACGTGTAGCCACAGAAATTTCCCAGGAGCCAACTACCCTCCCTGCTGCCTCTGTATCAGAGGCAGCGCAATAGGAGGGGGGAGGAGACACACAGAGGGGAAGAGACAGGCAGGTGCTCCTGGGGATCTGGCTTAGAAGCAGCAGCATGAAGGGGGTGGGCTGCGGTGTAACTGTGTATACCTCTAGCCTTCAGAGAGCAGTGTGGTCCTGTTCACCAGTACCCCAGAGCCCTGCAATCGATTCCTGCTACTGACCAGTGAGAGCCTGGGCAAGTCCCTTCCCTTCCCCATGCCTCTGTTCGGTCTACTTGGATTGCAAGCTCTTCAGATGAGCACAAAGCCCCTCCCCCAATCTCAGCTGGAGCCTTTAGGCATTACTGTAAAATACATATAAAGCAGCTCCCTTTATATAAAACGAATGTGGCCTTGTCACCTAGACTAGGGCGTTCGGTTTTAGTCATGCTCTCTCAGAAAGGATATGATGCAAGCAGATGGGCACGTGTCATGAAGGAGTTGGACAAAAGCCACCCACGCACCAAGGAACAGGATGCTTTCCCAGGGGATGGCCTTCCCCTCTTCCAGAATCTAAGCTTTCACTTAAATATCAACACTAGTTTAGTCTTTCGTGGCCACAAAGAAAGCGCCTGTAACGTAACCTGAGTGAAGTCGGAGCCGAGAGGTCTTCCCGAGTCTGCTCTGGGACCCTGCTGCTGCTCAGAGCGACCCCACACTGCAACAGAGCGACAAGCGACTCTAGGCCTGTTCTCTTTTGCTCCTCTTTTTCAGGAGTCCGTGGCAACAATGCACGTGACATTCTGCTAGGACTTGGAGAACATTCTGAGTACCAGCAGGGTACAGGCTGAAGAGAGTTATTGGGCAAGCCCTGCCCCTCCTGCAGCAAAAAGGGGCAGATATTATGCAACGGAAACATCTTCCTCTTCCCTTGCAGACTCTCACATCTGTTTGCAATATAGGCACAAGGCTGGACAATGTTAGGAGGGTAAGAGGAAAATAAGGAAGGAAAATCAAGGAGGAAACAAAATAGGAAATGAATACTGGAGACCGTTCAGGAGGACATGCAACATGGCCTGTAACAGAAGAGGAGAGAGAGGGGTAGAAGGAACTCAGTAATGGCAGCTAGTAAGGACTGGAATACTCCTTTCATTCATTTTACCTGCATCCATCAAATATATTCAATTCCTACTCATGCATGGTATCCAAGCAGCTCTGTAGATGGCCTGATGCTATTCAGAACATTAACATTAGGAGAATGAGTCAAATATCTATCCCATAAGCTAATCCAACCTACTAGCAAGTGAAATGTTGAAGACAGCTATAACATAAGCATTTGGGATTTTTCTGCACTGCATTGAATAGCATCAGGTACAAAGGTGTCTTTTTATGGTCGCATGACACCTGCAAAGCCAAGTTGGGAGCCACATTAACCTCTGAAGTACCAAGCTCAAAGATCCATTTCTAATCATCCCGGCTCACTTAACATTAAGGAAGAGCTATTTGAACTGTGCACCTACTCCAGGTCCAGAGAGGGGGCCCGGCCGCAGAGATAGCGGCACTAATCCTAGCGGAAATGGAAGCAGCCCTGCCTATGACAGGCAGGCATCTTGCTCCAACACCCTTTGGATATCTTTACTCCCGGGCTTCATTTATTCAGATGCCTGGAAGCAGTTGCTACTTAGTATATCCCTCCATCCAGGACTCCTCTAGCACATTCCAGGAGCAGCAATTCCCTCGAGATTTCAGGGAAACTTGGCTTCCTCGCTTTGCTGCCAAGAGAGCAGCCCTCACTCACCAGTAGAAATGTGCCATCAGGATGCCCACGTGAACTCTGGGCCTGGTTCTCTGCTGTTCAGTTTTCAAGTAAATTTGGACGCAAGGCAGCATTTTCTATTCCACAAGAATGTGAGAGGTTTGGGGAGGGTAAGTGGCCGGGGGGGGGGGGGGGGGGAGATTCTGTAGAATCAAGAGGCGCTCGGAATTTCAGAGAACAGCTCTAGGAGGGCTGCCCAAAGAGCCCCAGCTCTGGGCAAGCAGCTAGGACTTGCAAAGAAGAGCTGAGCCAGGCAGCACAGACTTCTGGGGAACCAGGCAGGGGCCCACTAGATTGTCATCAAAAGTCAACATTCCCAAGGGACCTTTTGAGCTTCATTTTGGCAGACCAGCAACAAGCTATACATATGGAATGGGCTAGAAACTACGAACCAGAAGTCAGGCCCGGCGCTCACACCAGCTCCCTTTGTGGTCCTGGTGACATCACATATTCTATCACAAGCATGCAAAGCTAGGCATGTCGCTGAAAGCAGCTTGTCTTCCGCCAACTCACCCAAAAGTGCTGAGAACATAAAACTAGCTGGCCACATTAAAAAAATCCATATTTGGCCTAATTCATTCAGGTGCTTGGAAGCTGTTGCTCCTCCATACCTCAACGTAAAACAAAGCCAGTTTGACATACCTGTATTTGAACAGTCTTAGAATTACACCTCAGTTTCTCTTACCTGTAAAATGGGAGAGGTCCTGAGCGATCACATAGAAATATGGGAGGGTGATGTTTACTGGTTAACCATTCATATCCCTGGATTGTTTGAGAATGTCATGTGGGATTAATGCAAGACCTCCCTCATGCACTGCTTTGCCCACTCCCCATGGTGCACTATGCCAGTAACATTGTAAAAAAAAATTGTCCACAGCAGTATTCTCTCTACTCTTTTCCATCCACATGCAGAGGCATGTGCAAAAGTGCACCAGCAGTAGAAACATTGGGAGTTCTGCTCATCACTCGAGTCTCCGAGCGACTGCACAAGCACCCAGCTTACAGGGAATCCTTCCTTCAAGGAGAAAGGAAGGGCAGCAGGAGTTTCCATTGGATCTTTGGTTCGGAGAAGAAGTAGAGCTGTTGCAGAGGATTTAATAAGCATAGCAAGCAATACTAAGACCAGCCTTGGGAAATCACCTGGTAGGGGCACGAGAGCAGGAAAGGGTGGGACTGTCAACGGGGGGCTAGTTTTACCTCTTCACAACCATCAGAGGGTAATGTATTTAGAGCAGCCCAGCATAGGTTGAACTCAGACAGCGGGAAGGCTTTGTATCCCAGCCAGCTCTTACTAGCGATGCACGTCACTGGAAAACAGACTCTTAATAAAGGAGCTGCGTTGTGGCCTGCTAGGCCATCACATTAGCGCTTCTTCCGTGACCGCTCTAGTCATGAGCAGCAACCCGTGTTCTCAACTGCCTATTCCTACTTCGGCCAGCAACGCTTCTGCAACGTGGGCAAGGCTGGCCTTGTGATTGGACGACTGCCCAGTACACTGTAGCCAAGAGGTAAGGCAGGCCCTGGGTGTGAGGCTCCAGCAGGGTACTTGGGGCTAGGGAATGGGTGGGGAGCCTGAGGGTCGGGGGGGGGGGAAATACTAGTTCAGTGGTCCCCAACCTTTTGGGGCTGCCGGCCATCCAGGGGTGGGGGCTGGCCCTGATCGCTAGGCTGGCACACAAATGCCCCAGCAGGCGCCATGGAACCCGCGGGCACTGCGTTGGGGACCACTGTACTAGTTCATCCATGGCACTATTGTCCCCAAGACCGGCCCTGCTTATGGCCTTCAGAGACATACAATCCAGGGGGCTTATACGGGACTTCACTTGTATTTATTCTTTATAGAAAATTTTAAAAAAAAGTCAATTGGATCCATTTACCAAAATGCTAACTGAACTCCTCTTCCCCAACCCTCGGGGGAGGGGCGGAGGAGGGTGGTCAATTTGGAAAGGAATGCTTGCTCACCAAGAGGAGACATGCTAAAAGTCAGGTGTGGTAAGCCACAGAAACTCTCTCAACTCCCCTTCCATGGTCTCACAGCTGCTTAGTCTCTAGAGAAACTGTTGCCCGTCTGTGACTCAACGGCTTTTTTGCACGCACCCCTTTGCGAGGAAAGCATCCTCGGTTGGCAACACACCAGAGTGAATGAAGATAGCAGTGTGTTTACAAGAGTCCACAGTTAATGCTACTAGGAGTTAGAGGGACTTGTAGCTTTGGAATAGGAAAATCTGTCTTCCTTCTCCCCTCCCATCCCCCAACCTCCTTTCTGCTTCTAACCAGGGACAGTGCACGTGGACCTTAAGAAGGGATCATCAGCCATACTGCTAGCCACAGGGCACCCAGGCAAGTTTATTTGCCCTCATGCAGGGCACCCCTTGTCTCAGGCTCAGTGTGGTGCATATCACTATAGATATTACAGCATTCTTTGTTTTTCCAACAACCCACTTGCCTTCTATCACAGCAATCCAAAATATCACCAAAATTAGAGGCCTTGAGATACTAAAAATGTAAGCATCAATAATCTCTGCCCACTGCTTCTGTGACTGCAAGAGAGCTAGCTCTGAAGTTTGCACTCATCCGCCGAGTTCCTTTAAAGGGCAGCCTGCAATCACGGCCTGGGGAAGTCAAAGCTGATAAAGGAAAGGCCATGTAGTAAGCCACCTGGCCAGAGACAAGAAAATCCCTTCCTTGTTTTACAGCAGCACCTGCTGCTGAACAGGTTTCACTCTGAAGCTGGGAACTGTACCCTAGTGGACTGTAATTACTGGCCTCACCTTGTGGATTCAAAGCAGAGTGCTCTGAGACATCACACTGTGCAATGACAGGCAATGCTACGGAGACAGCTAGAGCGCTAGGCCCATACATGGAAGGCCTTCCACAAGCCCAGAACACTTGAGTCACCAGAAAAGAACCAGTAGGAACAATTCAGAGTTGGTTCCCAGAGAGATTTCCACACCCCTCTTCTCCTTCTCTGGGACGTTTCACTCGGAGAACTTGCACATGTGTATTTTCAACCAGCAAGAGGAACAGCTAAAAGCCACCGCTATCATTTCAATGAAGGCCTGATGTATTAAGTCACCTAAAAATAAATACATAAAAAGCTGAGGGCACATAGCCCTATGCTCTTCCAGTTGCAGCCAGGCATTTAGTGCTCCCAGTAATGAAGATGATTTCAGGAGCATTTCCACCTTAAGCGTATTCACCTGGAACACTTTTTAAATGGACACCATGTGCTGGAAGAAGTCCCCTCCCGGAACACAGAAATAGGCAAAAACAGTAGGCAGAGCAATCCTTTGCCAGGGTTCACCTCTACTAGTAATTCAAACAAACCCACCATAAGCCTCGAGCCAAGCCACTTCTCCAAGAACTCAGCAGTTCCTACATTCTCTCTCCTCCCTTCCTCCCTCCAGTTCTTTGTCAAGGGTGGAGTTTATGGAGTCACATCTGCCATTATGAGTCAGCATCTCCCAGCAGGATTCCAACACTTGCTATCAATCTGGGTCAACAAGAGACCCCCATGTTCCCATCCCATGCAGGGATCACGACCCTCGCTGCCTATCATTCTAAGCAACACTTCAGATTACTGCACCAGAAAGGGTTTAGAGAAGGGTAAATATTTGTCCTTTCCCTCCTCTGCCCGTTTCATTATCTGCGGATAGCCAGTTTCAGTGTTGCCTCTATTTGTTTGAGTCTTTCAAAATACAGTAAAGGTCAATACAATTGTAAAACCACCCAAGTTACCAGAGATCTTTGGGGACGGCATAGTACACAGACACGTGTGTAAGCTTCACAGCACCCAGCTAAAAAGGACCAGAGCACGGGTGAAGTCAGGGGGGCGGGGGTCTATTGACAGAGTTAAACTGGTGTTGTTTTAAAGCTGTTACTCTAGCGGATTATGCCAAGAAGTTGAATATTAGCATGAGGAAAGTGACGAGCTAAGCGCCTCGCTCTGGAGGCAGCTAGAACATCCCCGAGCCAGCTCTCCTAGGGGTGCTTACACATACGAGCTAGACACACGGAGAGCCCAGAGATTCATGAACCATTTGGAACAGCGAGGGTGCTCTCGCGTTAATAAAGTGGAGGAGTTTAGTCTGGGGAAATGTCCCTGGTTACAGTTCACAGCTGTTACTGTCAGCCCGCCAGCGCTGTCTGTGCCCCTAGTTTGTACCCCCCCCCCCACTAGGAGCGCAGGTGCCGGTCTAGCGGGCGCGGTTAACACAACGGCACCGGTGCCAGGGCCAAGCGCGCTCACAACAGCGTCTATCCGCCCTCCCCTGCCAGGCAGGCGGGCCCGCTGCGACGCCTCCACATGGCCGGGGGAGGGGGCGGTCAGCCCGGGGGGGGAGGGGGACACTCATGGGCCCCCCCAAGTCTGCGCCGGCTCTGAGCCCCCGCCGCGGGGCAGCGCCGCCCCCAAGGCAGAAGGGAGGCCGAGGGGGGCGCCCCCCGGCCCCCCTGCCCCACAGACACCTGCTCCTCGCGGGGCCGGGGCCCCTCCGGAGCGAGCCCGCCGCGCCACCTGCCCCGGGAGGCGGCCTTTTGTGTCTGGCGCAGCCCCGCGGGCAGGAAGCAGCCGCTCTGCGGAGGCGCCCGCAGCCCAGCTCGCTCCCGGGGCGGGCTGCAAAGCCGCGCCACCCGCCCTGCCCCCGGCGGCGAGCGCAGAGGGGCGCCCGGCCTGGCTAGGAGCCGCGCCCCAGGGTGAGCGGGGCCTTCTCCTGCCCCTTCCCCCCGCGCACGTGTCCCTGCAGCCCAGCGGGGGCCGGGGCACTCGGGCAGGGCCCGCCCGCCCCCGGCCATGTGGCCGCCGCGCCGCGCTCCCCCGCTCACTTTGCCGCTGGCCGTGCCGCCGCTGACCCCGATGAGGAAGGGCTCCCCGCCGCCGGGCTGGCCGTGCTCCTGCAGGCTCTGCTCGCTGTCCCCTGCCATGCTGCTGACGCCGCCGGCTCGCCCGTCGCCTGGTGGGGCTGGATGGATCTGACGAGTCAAGGAAGGGCCTTTCTCCCCGCCTGCTTCACATCCCCAGCCTGCGGCTCCCTGCCAGGTGCCTGCCGCAGCTGCACATGCTCCCGCCGCGCGGGCCGAGGCTTGGCTTTGCCACCGGGCTGGGGCTCAGGAGCCGCAAGTACCCAGCAGCCATCCCCCTTCCGCCCACTGCCGCCTCCAGCTGCTGCGGAGGACAAAGCGGAGCGTGTCCGGGTAACGCCTCCTCCAACACCTGCGCCCAGTTAACCCCTCTCTAGCACTGAAGCCCTCTGCTCCAAACCGGCCGCCCTGGGAGTGCCTGTATCATGGCTTTGGGGCGCCGAGTCTTCCCAATGCCCTGCCTTGCTATCAGGGAGGATACCCCGATATGGCACTGAATGCATGTGATGATTTCATTCTCATCTTTACCCGCTGCTCTGAATCAGCTCAGAGCAGCCTTTTCTGGGGATGCATTTCCCCAAGCCATTTCCAGAGACCTGCTGCCAGGGGATGCTACTGGAGTTGAACCCAGTAATGTTCATGATGGAACTCATCCCCTTCCCCCCCCCCCCCATCTGATACAGGAATTTATAGGCATAACTTACACACTTCACTTTACACACATGAATACATTTAAGTAGATGAAAACAGCGAAAAGTCCTCTGGCACCTGAAAGATGAGCAAATGTATTTGGGGGCAAAACCTCAGTCTGACAAAGTGGGATTTTGCCCATGAAAGCTGATGCCCCCCAAATAAACCTGCTCGTCTTTAAGGTGCCACAAGACTCCTCATGGTGTTTGCAGATTCAGAATAACAGGGCTACTCTTCTGATTCTTAAAACAAGTAAAGGGTTGCATGATCAGGACCCAAATTCCAGCACTCAGGATATGAACTGCAAGAGGACGTGGGCTCATCAGTGTCATCTCTTCTGTCCCCATACTCCTCAGAGTGTCTCTTGTAATGTCAGAGGGGCCCACCTCTGCGCCAGTTGTGCTCTACCTTCTGCTAGTGCCAAGGAAGGAAGCGCTATAGGCAGAGAAATAAATGAGAGCTTCCTGCAAGGGTAATTTCCAATGGCATTCCCATGACTCCATATCAACTTTAAAACTATGATTGGCGGCACAGTGACAAGCACGAGGAACTATTAAATGTTTGTAACAAACAACACAACAACAGGGCATATCAGTGCCTTTAGTTAGGCTCAGATCCTCAAAGGTATTTAGGTACCTAACTTTCATTGTGAGCAATGGAAATTATGCACCTAAATACCTTTGAGCATCTGGATATCAGCTCCTTTTCCCCATTGGAGCCATCTCTGGAATTACGTCTAGTATCTTTCAGGTCATTTTGCTCTACTTGGCCACATACAGATCTGCCCCATTTTGTTTGCGGCCCTATGTGGAGACAGAGCTCAAAATGTCTATCATGTCTATGACTTTCTGCACTGACCATTACCCATTGCAGATTCTCCCTTCTCTGTAGCCAGAACTGAGTTTCTCTCCAAGAGGCACACCACTGAATTTCCTCACCTATTAGTATTCACAGTCCAGTCTTAAAAACAGCAGTTTTATGGCACATAAAACAAATTGAGGAAGCCATCAATAAACAGATAGGATCCCATCGTGTTAGGATGCTATGAAAAACGGCCAACCCCACACAAAGTCTTACAACATACAGAAATAACATCCCCTATGGCATATCAGAAGAAAGGCTCTATTTCAGCCTAAAGTTATCTTTCGGAATCCCCTTCTGTCTTAAAAAGGTGTGTGTAAAATAATTAGGACCAGGTCTACTCTGCACACTTACGTTGCTATAACTACGTTGCTCAGGAGTGTAACAAATCCATATGTGACATAGCTGCCGCCTCTTGCCAAGGTGAATCAGCTATACCGATGGGAGAAGCTGTCCTGTTGGTGTACTTTCTGCAGTGTTTTAAATGTAGACCTGGTCAGTGTAACAAGAGCTCAGAATATATATATAATCTTTGCCCCCCAAAATAAGATCCAGCTCCTCAAAGGTATTTAGGCACCCAATTTGCACCTAACCTTTGAGAATCTAAGATTAAATTCTTTAATGGAGAAGACAGGCAACACACAATATCAACTTTCAAAAAACACCAATAATGGAAACATGGAAGGGAATCCAGTTCAGGTACCAGTTTGTGCTACATATACAAATTAATACAATTCCCTGTGAACACACTAAAAGTTTACCAAAGCTCACCCATCAGTCTTATGGGATCCTGATCAGCCAAAGTCTTTCCAACCCTTCCACAAGGTTTACATTCTTCTTGGGCAGAAGGTCCTGTCTGTTTGCTGGATCAAAAAGAAGACCCCAAGTCAGTTTAAACACCACCTTTTAATACCAAAAGCCCTTTCTTTGTTGGTGTCTGGAAAACCCAGTTTGAACCATAGACGTAAGTGCCTCTCAGGAATGCTACCTCTTTGGAGATGTTACAATCTGAATGATTCACCTTAGCACCCTCCATCCACCGTTTTCAGTTCCTGAAGGACCCAGGGTAACCTGTCTGCTGCAGTTATATACATAGTGCCCCGCAAATCTGCAGATATCTGCTTTGTATCCATGGTTATCCACAGGGCTTGACAAGCGGCGGCGAGCCCTGCTCTCCAGCCACTTGATTTGGCACGCTGCGCATGCACTGATCGCACTGCGGTGCCGTGCTGGGCTAAAATGTACTTGCCACGGGTGAGTAGATTGCCCTAATTGTCAAGCCCTGGTTATATATGTGCGGTGTGGATATCCATGGCTCATTTTTCCGGATATGGACGTGAATACAAATTTATTTGCGGATATCCGCTTTCAATCCATGGGTATCTACATCCACAAGTGAGGATGCGGATATCCACGGACCACTTTTGCAGATGCGGATACCAATTTTGTATCCACGCAGGACTCTATGTATACAATCCCTGCCCCACAGCAATACATTAATTCATAGAATTCACAACAAACCATTCATAACTGTAATACAATATGCTCCCAAAGATACTGCATGCAGTTGCAATATCTGTCACAATTGATTTTTAGGCTTCTCCATCTCATTAAACATTGTTATTCTGGATTATTTTTCTCCACATGCATTAGGTTGCATTTCTCCAATCTGAATAACATAGTTTCATACTCATGTTTCTAACTTCTCCACAAATTTAATCCAAAGACCACTGAAATCAACCAGTTTTTCCATTGATTTCAGTGAGTTTTGGATCAAGACCAATGTGAGTCATCACATCCAGTATCCTCCCTTTAACAGACTCTTAGGTTTCATAGGATGGCTCATAGTGCTTCTTCCCACATTTGCAGTAACGAGGGGAAGGAAGACTAACAATAAAGAACAGGTAATGGAATATTTATGCAATTTGATCATAGAATACCAGCCATTAATGGGATCAGCAAATGAACTGATTTTAGAGTTTTGAAAAATCTTGACAAATGGGAAGGTATTGAAAGATTGGATGAAAGCAAACGTAATAGCAGTGTTCAAAATACAAAAGGATCTCTTAAATGTAACATTTATTCCTACGATGAGAATAAGAGAACAAATAAGAGGGGGAAATAACCAAATATTGTCAATAAAGAGCTAAGGGTAAAAAGCACAGCTATTGCAAAACAAAAGGGGTCAATTGTGGCTTTGCACAAGCCCCACATATGGACCAGTACATTGTTGTGTTGCCCTAGCAGCACATCAGGAAGCAGATTCTGACTGAGGAAGTCAAAATGACCCATATCCTCTAAGTATTTAAGTGCCTAATTCCAACTGATTTCCATGGGAGGCAGGCATCTAATTATCTTTGAGGATCTGGGCCAATCTGCCTAACAGTCCCCTTCAGCTCTGGTGCAGGGTGGGTAAGGGTGACATGGATCATACCCTGCCCCGGCTTTAAATTCCCCAGTGGTGCTCAGCTGACTTATTCCCCATCTCTTCTTGCCCATATGCGCAGAGGGAAAATATAGCAGCCATTTGAGGCTGGGAAGCAAGCAAGAGAGTGCTTTTTGCTCCTTTATTCTCTTTTGATGCCTTTGTTTTGATAGTACTGTTGCCCCTTTTGACAAGAGTGGTTGGCCAAAGTTTGGGGCCCTGCGGGTTTTTTCCGCTAGTATGGGGTCAGGTATTTCTTTGATGTAATCCTGTTTATTTACAAAGAATGTACAAAGTCGTGTTTCCCAGAACACAGCAGGAATCAAACAGCTTTGCTTACAGCTTCAAGATTCCTTTTGGCAGCACCCATCTTGAAAGCTCTTCCTAGGCTTTTCTCAGGGCTACACACTGTGCTTGTTCAATCTACAGGTGTCTGGACTCCAGAGCCTCTCTCTCCGCCCACATTGTTCTACTTCCTGAGCATTCATCAGTTTCGGTGATGTTCTGCCCAGCCCACAACAGTATTAGGTCTGGTCCATGCTTACAATTTAGGCCAACATAGCTACAATGCTCAGGTTTGTGAAAAAGAACTCTGTTGATGTAGCCACCCTCATTCAGGAAGCTGGAGTTCCTACAGTGATGGAAAAATCCCTTCCATCGCTGTAGTTTGCATTTATGCTAGAAGGTTACTGAGACACAGCTATAGCACTGTGGTTATGTATGGTCTGGTCTACACTAAAAAGCTATATTTACACAACTATGTACCTCAGAGAGATGAAAAATCAACCCTCCTAACCAGAATTCCTTGTAAGCTGTGTAAGCATCGTGCAGGTAATAAGGGAAGCTCGCCAGCCAGGATCTGCCACAGTTGAGGGAGGAGCGCCTCTCCTTTGTCCCCAACTGAGCACCAGAGATAACTGGGGTTGCCCTTCTCCCCAGACCAAGTGCTGCTGCAAGGAGAGAGAGCTGGGAGGGAGGGGGTTCCCCAGGCAGCCTGCCCCCCAAACGTCTCATCCCCAGCCCCACCCTAAAACCCACACCCCCAGCTGAAGTTGTCCCCACCCTGCATGCCAAACCCCTTGGCCCCAACCCCATACATCATCTCCCTATTGGTGCACATAACAAAATTAATTCTGCACCTGTGAGAAAAATTAGAGGGAACACTGGCTCTGTAGCATAATTAAGATAGCCAGAACCCTGGTGTAGACAGTGCTTGGTTAACAGAATTCTTCTGTCAGCTACCCTCTCTCAAAAAGTAGATTACCCGTGCTAATAAAAGAACCCCTCCCATTGGTGTAGGCAGTGTCTGCAACTGTGCTGTTGCTGTAGTGCTTCATTGCCTAAATGCTTAATTGATGTAGTGCTTAAATCATTGCCTTATTTAGGGTCAGATTCTGTGACCCTTAGTCATGGCGTGAAGTACCAGCATCTGAAAATAGTAGATATGATTTCAGTGGCCCCCTCTCATAGCATGAATAAGGGTGATGGAACCTCCAGATGCACAGGGCAGACAAAATCCTAGGTGAAGAGCTGTGAATAAACTGAATGACTCCAGTAGCAGCCTTAGGAGGAAAGGTGGCTCTGAGATACTACTTTCTTGGCACCTCTCTCATTCAAGGGTACCAATCTGCTCATAGCTTATGCCAACAGCATATTACAACATCCTTGTATCCTTCACTGGCTCAGATGTGCTAGCCAGCACACAGAAAGGCAGAGTCAAGTGTACTTTTGTACACTTCTGTTCCAGGTAGCTTGTTGCAGGGTGGAAGAGTCTTCCTCTCATACCTCTGTGCTAATGCATAGTTCAAGTCACAGTGCAGCCCATAGCTGGTGGATGAAGTAGTTGTACTATATTTGACTTTTACTAAAACATGTGATACTGTCTTAGGAAACACTTGAAATTACTTCAAATTGGCTTGAATAGGAATTCTGTCACGTTGCCCGAAAACTAGCAGAAAGACTATAAACAGAGGGTAATAGCAATGTACCGAGTTGTAGGGAGGATTTTAACATGTTAGTGTTGGTTCAGTCTTATTTAATACCTTCATTCTTCACATAGAAAAACCTGTGAATACCAATTATCAAATAATGCAAAGGAACCTATGGTCTGAATCAAACCCGTTTTTGATCGTATCCCTTTGGTATATATGGTCGTGCCAATTTTCTTCCACAATTTGATCTGAGGAAGTGGGTCTGGCCCACAAAAGCTCATCACCTAATAATAATCTTGTTAGTCTTTAAAGTGCTGCATAGTCCTGTCTTTTGTTTCAGCCAGACCAGACTAACATGGCTGCATCTCTAGTACTAAGCTTTAAGCAGACCGGAAATAAAAGTATACGTGGAAGAACCAATTCCTATACAGCTATGGGCAAAGCTGGAGGGCATGGAAGAGAAAAGCCCCCAGAATAACCGGGGCGGGAGCTGGAGGGATGTGTTTACAGGAGGGCTGTGTCTAGACTGGCCAGTTTTTCCAGAAAATCAGCCGCTTTTCCGCAAAGTGCTTTTGTGGAAAAGCGTCCGTGCCAATCTAGACACGAAAACGTTCCGAAAATGCTTTTAACGGAAAACTAAAAGCATTTCCGGAAAATCATGCCAGTGTAGCCGTAGCGGAGGAGTCACAAATCAGGCCAGTGCACACGTGTAGCAGCCAGGGGAGGGAGCCAAGGCCAGGTGCTGAGGAGTCTGCCTGCAGGAGTCCAGGCGGCCACGCTGAGCCGGGCACGTACAGTGAGACCCCTCCCCCCATGGGCACAACCCCACGTGACAGGGACACGCGCTGGGCAGCTCCCGCGGAGCGCGCGCCCCCGGGGCTTAACGGGCCCGTCAGACGCGCCACGGGCTGAAAAGGAGGAGGCGGCGGGTCCTGAGCCCCCCCCCCCCTCAGGCGCTAACCGGGCGCGGGTAAGGCCGGGCCTGAGTAGGGAAAGGCGGGGCGAGGGCAACGGAAAGGTTATTATTGGCAGGCCGCTCACCCAACCAGCAGCTCGCCCCACCCCTGGGCGGTAGGCGGGAGTTCCGCTTGGCGCGGCCGGAAGCGTGGAGGATGTCACTTCCGGAGAGGGGAGCCGGTTGCTAGGCTGCCCGCCGGGGCCTCTGTAGCTTCCGGTGTGGTGGTGTGTGTCGGGGGGGAGGGTCTCTCCCGGGGTCGGGGGCACCATGAGTACCATGTTCGCCGACACCGTCCTCATCGTCTTCATCTCGGTGTGCACGGCGCTGCTGGCCGAGGGTGAGCGGGGGGCGTGACCCAGCGAGCAGCCGGGGCGCCCCGTGGCTCCTCTCTGGCCGGGGCTGCAGCGGTAACTGGGGCCAGGCCTGCCCGGGCCGCAGGGCCTTGGGGTGACTCCGTGCCCTGGTCGTATCATTGCTGAACATGTCCGCTGTGACAGTGTTACACGTGGGGTGGCAGGCGGCCCCCTGTGCAAACTGGCTCCCGCCTTCCCCCTCCCGCTGCGCAGCTGTGTCTGATAAAGAGGTAGCAGGTGGGGAGGAGGCTCCCTGGGAGCTGGTCTGCACAGGAGCCGACGAGTAATCGTGAACGTTAGCCGATAAGCCTGATGGTGCATACGGTTGCACCTTCAGATCCTTACCTGGCAAAGACGGCTGTCTGCTTACTGTTCGCTGCTCTTCTCTGGGTTTCTTTCTCCTTGTTAATGCACCCAAATCTAAATGCCGTGGTACCTCGGGGAAAACTGCAATAGAGCTATATAGAAAGTCACTCTTTTCCCCCCTTATTTTGTCTGATGTTTACTGCAGGTATAACATGGGTGCTGGTTTACAGAACAGAAAAATACAAGAGACTGAAAGCTGAGGTGGAAAAACAAAGCAAAAAATGTAAGTGTTACCTTTGAATCTATAGGAAATATGGCTGTTCTTGTTGTCTCCTTGTTTTCTTCTTCAGGATTTTTCAAAATAGTGTCTGCTCTTGGCAAGAGGTACCTTTCATTTACTCCTGAGGGTCTCTGCCTCACCACAGAATACTTGGGAGCTATACACCTGACTGCTTCCATTCTGATCTGAAGGTACCAGCCCCTAGCTTTTTTATTTTTTTGTCCTTTGCTGGAAGGCAGAGGGTTAGTACTAAGACTTGTTCTGATTTTAATTCCACCCCCTACCTAACTTCCATTGAAGAATGGGGAGGAGGAACAGAGATAGGTGTAAGATTTCCTTTCCTTAGCATGATTAACCATTGATTGTGTATATAGAGTCCACCAGCTGCACTGAGGTGAACTCATGGAGACTGCCTGTGTTCTTTGAGAGGGAGCCCAGATCTGGGGAGGAAGGAGAGAGAGAACAGGAGGAGTTATTGGAAACAAAAAGAATTGTGGTTGGATGAATGGTATGACAGACTAGAGAGGCATAGATAAAAAATTAGATTAAAGGTGTCAGAGGAGATGAGGATGTTTTTGTAGTGGTGGTGGGGGGAAATGACAGAAGAAAGAAGACCTTGTATAAACTCATGCGACTTCTGTGTGTGTGTAGGTTGGAGAAGGAGGGAGGGAAATGAGTTGAAATGAGAAATGGTGACAGAGGGAAGAGGATAAAGAGGAGGAAGAGTTAGAAGGTCTATGATATAAGATAAGAGGAGAGCACAAAAGCATCAGTACAAATAAGTGAAGTGATGGATTTAAGCAAGTGGTAGCTTGACAGAAGATTTGGGTTGGCTTCTGTCTCCCTCTTTCCTGAGCCTTCTGGAGAAGATCAGTTCCAGAAGGTATAAGACAGTGCAGAGGAGCTATGGATAAAACCTACTAGTATAAGTTATGAAAGCAACCTAAATCCTCTGCTGGATTTTCAGGATAATGTCCTACTCATTTGAGTGCTGTGGAACTTAGCAGCAGCTTGTATAGATTAATCTCTGGTATGTTATTATTTCTGTAGAGATTTTACTCTGGTTATTTTGTAATTCCTCCTAACTCATTTTCACGTGTCCACAAAGTGCCAGGTGTGAGGTGCATGCATCAACATCAGTAATAATTGATTATGAGTTACAGCTTCAATGACAGAGTTGAGAAAAACATTAGTTACAATTTCACATTTGATTAGTATTTCTTAATCACAATTTATCCACATATCCATTTTAAAAGGTGCACTTATCTGTCCTAGGAAGCCCTTAACCATTCTTAAGCATACAACTGTAAAACAGACAACTCCTGCCACAGCTTTCAGTCATTTGTCAAGGTACCCATAGCAAGAACCAATAAAACAAACCCTTAGAGATAAGATCACTGGGCTCCTCTGTAAGAGCCTTGCCATTCTATCACAGCTACAGAAAACAGATGAGCCTTGAAAGTGAATAAATTAGGGCTGTTAGATCGGGGAGTGCTTATGATTTAATCTCTCAACAAAACATTCTTCTGGTATATGGTACAGCCTTGTCTCAGAACTCAGCGAGCCTGAAAGTTGCAGGATAGATGTCTGATTATTATCTGACAATAGAAAAAGTTGTAAGACTGAAGTGTGGTTACAGTAAGAATAACAATGTTATGCAATTGTATTTACTCTTAGTGACCTTTGCTCAGCTTGCATCATCCTTGCATAATCCTGCTGGCCTGCTTGTCTGACATGTGTGATTTTAGTTTATAGATAAGTAAACTTCATGATTAACTTTTTCATCAACAACATTGTGGTAAAAGCAGATGAATAGGTTTTGTGCCTGTGCTATTTAAGTTTTATTGACAATTGTGCAAGGTTGGTTTATGGCTCGCAAAACTTTTGTCAATTAGTATCACAGATTCTCCTGTGGCCTGAAAATTTAGGCGTGGTCTTTCTGTTTTGGCCAGGACCAGTTTTCCTTCTATTATTTTCCACCCATGCATGGATTGAATTTTCTTATGTGCAACACCAATATCGAAGTAATGTGTGGATATGCTCTACCAGTACAAACAAAAAAATCTATATATTTTTAAACAGTTCATAAGTTTGGAAGAAGAAAAATATTAAAACAAGGGATAAATAACAAGGTGCACGGGTTAAATGTTTATTTAATGTGAAATCAAATAAAAGAAAATTTAACACTACCCTCGAAGTACAAGTATTTTATCATCCTTTGTAACATCTCAAGCTAATAAACGCACCAAAATGGAGCATACTGAAAATAGTTGTATGAATAAAACAGTGTCCATTAAGTAAAAGCATAAAAAATATGCATCAGAGGCCCAATTTTTATAATCATAGAATCAGACATCTGCCAGAACACTAGCATGCTATGGACTTTTGCAGTTCACAGAACTATCCCTCTTGCCTGCCTATTATCTGCACACATTGCCCAGCTTTAATATGTTAAGCAAATTTGAGTCAGCTAGAAGTAGTCATGCTCTCATTAAAACTATTAATGCACTATTTTCTGACCCTTGAAAGGCGAGTAAAAGGCATTCACTCAGGTTTATACAGTTTCTTTGTCATGTCAACTCTTAATTTGATTAATACTTCACACACATAGAACAATACAAATAAGTAATAAAGCAATGTAGACAGCAAACAAAGCCACAAACAAATAAGCTACTGGCAACACTTGAAAATACAAAGGGAAGTAAGATGCCAGATAGTTGATTACGGGTATTTTAATTGAGCATATAGGCTCCATGATATGCAAGTGCAACAGAGACCTGTAAAAAAATTGGGACACCCTAAACTCCCCCATACCCACCTCATCCCCCTCACCTCTGTGCAGCCTGCTTCCGCCAGCCCAGCCTGGGGCTGGGAGTGAGTTCTCTCTTCTCGGCAGTGGCACCCCAACTGAGACTGCTATGCTGTGAGAGTCCGACTCTCTTTCCTGTCTTGGTTGCCACCAAAGCTCTGCTGGGAGTCAAGATGCCCCATACTCCTTGTCCCCCACCTACCCCAACCCCATATTTTGCCCCCCATCTCACCTTCCTCCAAGTCCTCTCCAAGGTCCAGGACGCACCTAATTAATGGAGCCAATCTGCACACCACTAAGTGCACATCCTTTTACACCTTTGTGCGCAGCCACACAAGCATGCTCCTTACAGAGAACTGTGGTCCTTGCCAGGAATAAAAATTCTTCCATTAAAACCAAACTGATGTACTAATATGTGAGACGGAACTCTGCACTGCTGACTCTGGGAAACGGGACTGAAAATGGGTTTGTTTATAAAGTAGATACGATACAGATGTGCTGTTGGGAGGAGAGGGGGAAGCTATCAATATTGCGTATCCTAACCGTACTTATAACATTTATTATCCCATTTTCATATTGTGGTATTGGCTATACAAACCTGAAACTAAAACTTGGCTTTCCCTTTCTGAGAACATCAGTCAAAAAATTTCTCTGCTCATGGAGGTGATTCCATTTGCAGATTGAAAAGCAAATTTGCTGGATCACAGTATCAGCAGGTCAGCAGCAGTCTAGCTTGTGAATATCTGTTGGCTTTGCTTCTAGCCATTTGTGGAATGTCTGCAGTCTAGATTGGTTGTCTTATTTGGTTTTCTGGTAGCTTTGGTAACTAGGTTTGAACTTGATACGTACTTTCAATATTTTGAAGATAAAAATTATTTCAGCCCTGATTGGATGGGCAGCAAGAATGGATCTGCTTGTGCCAGACTGCTAGGACAGCACTTCTGTCTCTTCTGCACAGGCAGGCATTCTCCATGGAACAGAACAGAGGCCTTTCTGTGTTCTGCATCCCACTTGCAGATAGCTAGGTCATAGTTTCCCATAAAGCTCATTTCATCACACTTGCTGAATTGCAAGTACTGTCTAGAATTCATAATGGCAAATCAAGTAAGAGCTGTTAAATGATAAAATGATATTCTGGCTCCTTGAATCACCTTCGGCAGGCTTTAAAATTCTAGCTCTTGATAGGGATTGAAATTGTTCTTTTCCTCATTTAGGCCTGAAAAACTCAGATTCCTGGTCTTGAAAACATTTATACCAGTTCTTCTCTGTCAGGTTGTGACATTGAACTTATATCATAGACATATATCCCTATCTTGTTTCCTGCATTTTCTTGCCCGTTTGCATGAAGACTTTGGGTATACGAGGGAGGAGAAGGGTTTTGTAGTATAATTCATACAAACAGTGGAGAAAGTGATTCAGTGTTGTCTTTGCCCTTTGCAGTAGAAAAGAAGAAGGAAACGATAACTGAATCAGCAGGACGACAGCAAAAAAAGAAAATAGGTAAGATTTGGGGAGGGGAGATGTGATGCTCCAAAAGTGAGGGGGAAGCTGTGAAGAAAAGCTGCTGGAGGTGACTTTTTTCCTTTTCCTTTCCTCTTCCCCTGACGGTTAAAACCGTAATGCTTTATTTAGGAATGGAAGGAGACTTGGTTCTTGATGGGATAGCTAAAATGTGACTTTCTCTTTTTCCCTATGGAAACATCTTTCAGGGGAACTAGCCTTTTCCATTTTAGGTTGACCTTAGGCAAACCCAGTGGCATTGGATTTCCAAAGTATACTGCTGCCTAAGCAAGATTGGTTCACATGGACCCAGACCAAGGAATATTTTAGTCTTAACTGTTCTCAGATGCTGTCTCTGAGAGCTCATTGCTGTAGTGCATTATCAACGTGCGATAACTGTGGGATTGCTGTAATGTGTGTTAGTGCTTGTGGTCCCTATCTTTTTAGAGGTTAGATTTTTTTTTTCTTTTTTTCTTCATAGCATCACTGTAGATTGGAGTCAAGGATGTTTGTAATAACTGCATCTTTATAGCCGTATGTGTTCAGCTTTCTTTCAGACTTGGTCTCAGCTGTGTTTGTAGCATTTGGTTGTGGAATAATTACAACATTCATTTAATGTGTCTTTTCCCTTAAATTACCGATGTATACTCCTTAACACCATCTCAACATCTTTTGTCTGAGGCTCTAGGAGAAGAAATGCATATGGGCGTAGGTTAGCTGCATTACTCACAAATGTTAAAGGCGTGAGTGAGTGATGCAGAACAGCCAGTTGAGTTAAGGAGAACTTTTATCTGTAATGTTCTAGACAAATACAAAACTTATTTGGACTGTGTTTTTGTCCTTTTTCCTATAAAAGCAGGTGTCTTTGTTACAGTCAGTTCTGTGCAAGGCTCAGAATAGCTATAAAACCTCTGCTTAAATCATTTAAGAGCTTTTCCTAGGTATCAAACTTGGGATCTCTGGACTTCTCCCAGGTTTAGAACCTTAATTCCTTCCCCTTGTGCATTATGGTACAGGCCTTAATTACACAATGACATATCTGTATCCCAGAGAATCTCTGGCTCATTCAGAGCGTAGGATGGAAGTGCATAGTGAATGAAGAAGCTTTTTGCTGTTCCTTCTTATCCTCATTAATTAGTGTGGACTTAGACCTTATTTACAGCTTGTATCCAAACCCTGCTGTGGCCAAGGAATGCCTTATTTCCCTTTGGACTTCTCATCTATTCACTGAAGTATGAGTGCTTCACCAACACCAATGAAATTATTTTCACAATGCCCTTTTGAGCTAGTGAAGTGTCAATCCCACATTTACAGATGCGGTTTCCCTTGGACCTTGTCTACGCTACCAAAGTTTGTCATAAAAAAACTGCTGTTTGGGCATTTTCCCCTCACAAAAGTCACATTGCAGTGTGTATACTCTCTGTTTTGTTTCCAGTTTTGGTGACCAAAAATTTCCACCCCTATGAAGACTCACATTCCTCTTGTTATTGACAAAGAGCCAGAGTAGACACTAGTGTTTTGTTTTGATGTCAAAATTAGTTTAAAAATGTGATACTGTTAAGATTAATTATTAGCAACTGGACACAAGGGGGAGAGATGAGATATGTTACTTCTGCTTCACCTAACATTTCCTATTGTAACCCCCTATAGCCAGCTGCTTATGACTTTGGGGCTTGACAGACCTTCCGGGTGCTGCAGTCTCACAGCAACAGTGTTTGGGGTCCACCTGTTGTGTTAATACCCTGTTACAGAGATGCAGGACTCTGCAACCCCTGCATTGCCACAGACTACCGCAGGCTTCGTTCACATTCCCTCGTCCATATCTCTTGGTTTTCCACATTCCTATTCGACCCCCTATCCTGGCTTTCCCAGGTTGTCTCTGGGTCTGGCAAAGTAGGGGCAGTGCAAATAGCGGTTGAAACGTGACCGCTCCAGTGGCTAACCATGGCATAGCACAAAAGAGCACTCCTGAATCAGGGAAATAAAAACGACTAACTTAAAAAAAAATTGGAGTGGCCTTTGTGTGAGACGTTATCAGGATACGTGAAACTTGGAGTTTGTGATGACTGACATGGGAGGGCATACAGTGTAATGCTTCAGAGAAGAGTATTTTAAAGTGGTCTGTGCAGAAAGCTAGTGCATATTTTACTTAAATATAGCAGAGAAAATTCAATTTTTGTACAAATTGTTCCTTAGATGCTTTTGAAGTCTGAAACGTTAGGATTTTCATCCTACTGTAAGTGCAGCCTTGGTGATCTGACCTTGGAATCCCTGTGGACAGCTCTGTAACGAAGGATGAGCTAATGTATATAGTGCAGCATATCCATACAGCTAATAAGGTTAGATGTGCAAATAACATTCTCAGAGCAACACTACTTCAGTATACAATATGCTGGCACTATCTGATTTTTTTAAAATTTGATTTTCCAGTTGCCATGTACATTTTCAGAGCTTGCAATCTTGGCATATTGTGCATTGAATGTTGACAAACCTCTCATAATTGTTCTGCTGTGTGATTCAAGGACAGTTGGCTGTGTGCCATTTTTCACACTAATGTCTGGCATACAGAGCTGGTGTCTCTCTTGGAACTCTTACTGGTTTGGCTAACAAGGAAGTGAAATCATTCTGGTGCCTGGATTGGAATAACGTCTGTGTTCTTCACCACTTTACAGAGAGGCAAGAAGAGAAGCTGAAGAACAACAACAGGGACCTGTCAATGGTAAGAATGCTGTAAATTAGGGGCAATGCCCACACTAGTGAAGGGCTCAATCTTGAGCTCTCCAGGAGGTACAGGGTCACCCTTAACGTCTAAGGCTCTAAAACAGAGCGAGTAGGTGCTCATAGTCACTTGTCTTCATGGGCTACACCTTTGACATCTGCAAGCTGCAGTGTGGCTCACCGAGTTCTACACTCAGTGTCCCCTTCTCTTCACGCATAGCTTCTTTAATTCTCAATCCCCCTCAGTCTCCATTGTCCTAGTGAGCTGACTGCATTTGTCATTTCCCTTCCCTCCTTATGGTTCCTGGGGACTTCCTTTCTGTATGCGTCGTCACCTCTTGGTTAACAGGACAGCCTCGAGCAATCCTTTTCCTCCACAAGCTCTTCGCACCCGTTGTGCCACTCATGGCTGTTTCAGTATTTGTCGTTCTTCAGCCCCTCTTAATATATATATATATATTTTTTTTGTCCTGGTCTCCTCTCCTACAAGCTGAGAGAGTAAGCGGCAAGGTTGCCTTCTCTTTTGATCCTGAGGCTGCTGCACACCCTCTGTATTCAGTGTTAAAGCCTCTAAGCCCTAACTGCGGGACTTGTCTTCATTTTTAGCTGGAAAATGTATCTGGCATTGCTTGGGTCCTTACCTCAAATAAGTATTGTTTTTCTTCCTTTAAATCGTTGCTCTGGGGTGGGGCTGGGAATGAAGGGTTCAGTATGCAGGCTGCCACGGAAAGAGAGGACAATCCTAGCCCTCTCTCTCTTCAGCAGAGTGTGGCCAGCTTGTAGCCAGTGCTGCACTCCAGCGGGCACAGCTGGGGGAGGGGTGCATGTTCCCTGGCTGGGGGACAGACATGCAGATAGACACGCAAACAGACAAACACTCTGAAATAGAAAGTAGAGAGCTGTCCCTTTCTCCACCCCTGCTGGCCCAGTCCCCATCTCTGGACCCTTGTTGTCCCTCTATGGTCATTCTGCAGCATACCTGCCTTCTGCCAGTCCCTTTCCTTTTCATTTTATGAGAAACAATTGAGTTCCACCCACATCCCATTATCCTGGCACAACCAAACTCTGAACTTGCTTTAAGTTCTAATAAGAGGAAGCTGCATATCAAATTTGGTCATCCTAGTTCTGACAGTTTAGGAGGAGTTCTTGAACAGATGGACTCACAGTAAGATCTAATGGCTTCTTTCTGCATTAGCTGTCAATAATGAACCTCTCCGACCTCTCTGATTGCAGGTTCGAATGAAGTCCATGTTTGCAATTGGCTTTTGCTTCACTGCCCTCATGGGCATGTTCAACTCCATGTAAGTATCAGCTGTGTCTGGCTCTTCTCTCCCCCGCTCCCAGAGTCTTCCAAGTGAATGTATCCCATCCATGCCCTCTCTCCCTTGCCACTTGGACTCATTCTTCTGATGTTCATGGGGTTCCGTTGAGAGCTGCACCTAACGTGTGTAAAATGGATCAAACTGTAGCTCTCTTCCTTTTTGATAGGGAGTTGCAGCCTGCGACTCTGCATGTCACAGCGCTTGGCATGGAGCATTGCGTGCAGGGATTCTCCTGCCTGCATTTTAGCCACAACTGAACGTGCCCGCTGTTCTGCAATATATGACCAGGATGAAAATCTGGCTAATCCAAAATAGCTGTGTGGAGCTCAGGCAGTCTTCTGCAGTCTCAAGACCTTTCTGTCACCTCTGCGTTGGCTGCTTCGTTGCTTTCTAAAAACGGTACTGGCTTTTCCCCCCCAAAGCTGAGACGCAAAAAAAAAAAAAAAAAGATTTTGGACTTGACTAGGATGTTTCTATAAGCTCTACTTTTCATGTATTTATATGCCTAAGTAGTACCGCCAGAATATTTTCTTTGTCTTTAAGAATGTAATACTAGAGCAATCACTGGAGAGCTACAAAATCCCCCCCCCCCCAAACAAACACACACAAAAATGCTGGAGGATTTCAGTCCACAGCAATCATGACTAGTCCTATGTTCTAGTTTGATTGTTGGTCTCTGGATTTGTGGAATGTCTCAAATTTAATTGATCATTCACAAATCTATCCCTATCTGTTGGTTTGTTATCACCTCCCCATCACCAGTAATGCCAGCCTCAGCTCCTTATTTGTCTACCTCTCTCATAATAATCTTCACAGTTTCTTCTGTGCAGCTCTTTATGTGGGACACCCTCTCTGAATTTGACCATAAAGCCATTTTCTGGTCCTTCCCCAAGTCCCAAATCTGCCATCATGCTTACATAAAATTTAAAGGCTGAATGAGTCCCTGGGGGACAACGACACTTGATGTATTTTGGAAAGGGTGAATGTAGTTTCTCTCAGCTTTTTTCTTGTTGAAAATTGGAGCTGTAATACACAGTTTGGGGGTTGTACTAGATGGCCTTCTGAGGTCTCTTCCAATCATCTTCTATGATTCTACAGTTCAGGGATGGGAGGGACAAATGCAAGAAGGCTGGCTTGACTACTAAAAGCAGAAAGCCAGGTTGAGGATCCAGATGATCTATTCAGGATAATCTCTTTGTAAGTTGGTAGGATCCATGGAGAAGGTATGTCTGCTAGGGCAATCTGCAGGTGAATTCTTGACTGAAAATCAGGCAGATAGGGGTGTCTGGTGAGGGAAGTTACCTGCTGTGCCTCTTGGTACTCTCCAAACATGAACACCTTTTCCCATTAGTCCTGAATCTCACCCAGCTCTGCCAAAGAATTCCCTAAAAGAACATGTGCCTTAAAACCTAGGTTACCTGCCAGAAGAGAAGGTAGGTACCTCAAGGTATCACCTCTGAGCTACTCTTATGTCCCCACAGCAGGAATAACACAGACTCCTAAAATACTGGGGATGGTACAAGGAGGCAAACATCCGTTCCTAGCCCTTCTGCCAAACTGCTTGTGAGGTGTAAGCGAAGTCGGCACATGGTAGAGCCATAGCTCTGTGGGAATGCCTTTCCACAGGAAAGAATGCTCATTTAGAAGCTTTTGAAACCAGAAACACCTGTTAGAAAATCAGCACTTGAGGAAAAAATAACTTCACGCTCTGAGTGCACGCTGATGCAGCATGGTACATGCACTGCTTCAAAGGGTCATATTGGTGGTCTGGTTTGTGAAGCTGAATCTCTTCTAGTCTGCTCAAATTCACGCCATCACTCCAGCTCTAGAATGTAGTACTGAATGCTTCCCGCCTCCTAGAGCTGCACAAGTACCTTTTGAATATCTAACGCCCCTGCTCTGAAGAGTGAATGCAGAGAGAGAATATTGTATTAAAAGGAATCTTTCCAGGGCAGGTGCCCACATCCCTTTTGATTACTGATAAATGCAGCAGATTGAAAAAACAGAGTTGGGCTTCAGTTTGTTTTCTATGCACACCCTTCTAGTATATAAATCCACCAGTCTACATAAAGTAACTGTAGGGCTGAGAGAGGAGCAGGGGTAAAGTAACAGGAGTGTTACATGGAAAAGCCTATGTCTGATCTGGCTTTTAAAAAGCAGGTGTCAGAACTTGAGGATGTTGATTCCTAGTCTGTATCCCACAAACCTTTGTCAGCAATTTATCCAACCATTAATCCCTGATAGGTTGGCCTCCAGGAGGGACGCCTTGTCATTGCACAGCATGTGATGAGGGAGGCCTGCACAGTGCAGCCAGTGGATGACTGGCCGTTGTGATGTGGTGGTGTGAGGATGGCAGGTGTGTACGTATATTAGTCTCTCTGGTTTTGTGCACATGAAGGTGAAGCAATGTGACTTTTCTAGGTTTTTGACTTGATCTTGTATCGGGCTTTGTCCTCTTGGAGGCCTGTTTGATTGATTGATTGTAAACCCTTACATCTGTTTTTCTGCAATCCAGGCTGAGTACCACTTCTCTGTGCTGGGTGCTTATTCGGCTTCTCACGCTAAGTCATCTATTTTTTTTTTCCCCCTCCAGATTTGATGGCCGAGTGGTGGCAAAACTTCCTTTTATTCCCCTCTCCTACATCCAGGGCCTGTCTCACCGCAACCTGCTGGGGGAGGATTACACTGACTGCTCCTTCATCTTCCTCTACATTCTCTGTACCATGTCTATCCGGCAGGTGAGTGCTGTGCTGCTTCCTATGGGTGGAGAATGGAGCAGGCATTGATCTGCCACCCAGTAAGTAGTAGCATGCACCCAGTTACCAATTTATCACACGTAGTCTGCCTTTGTTCAAAGCTTTCAGATTAGCCTTTGGTTCCCGTAGGCTTAGCTGTCAAAGGAAAAGTGCAGAAAAGTCTCACTTTATATGAGGTCTTATCTCAGCCCATGAAGGAGACATGGCAAAAGTCAACAGGGTTGCTCCAGAACATTCAGATGAGGCCAGTAGATGATGATGGCTCCAGTTCTGAAGCCAGTGGAGGTGGGCTCGACACGTTAAGCTCATCAAAGCACACACTATTTTGAGAGCATTGTCTCAACTCTGTGGACCCAGGCTCGGAGGCTCATTCCCGGGTGCAGTGTAGAATAGCCCTAACATAAGCTGCCTTGGTACTCCAAAAGGCTCAATCTGCATCCAAAAAATCTGCTGTGGAAGCAGTCTGCATTTTTCTCAAGCGCCTTATTCTCTTCCCTCCCCTTGCCTGCTCAACACATGTCTCTCTCTGTCTCTCTCTCTCTCTCTCTGTCTCTCTCTCTCTCTCTCTGTCTCTCTCTCTCTCTCTCTCTCGAATAGTTTTCCCTTCAGAGTATTCTCTGTTCCTGATCACCAGTGGGTAAAGTAATTTATACAACGGGGGTCTGGTGTGACACAGTGCAAGGCCATTTTAGGGAACACCGTTAAGAATTTACCACCGTAGTAGACTGTGACCCATACAGAGGCCCTTCTGCTGCAAGTAAGAAGCGCTGTCCTTGAAAATGGGAAGCTTCTTTGCGGTTAGGGATAGGTGCCTTGCCCAACCAGTGATGCCATCATTTTACCAGCTGCACTGCGCTAAAGCAGGGTTAACGGTGAAGGAGCTGTTTAACTGACAGTAGAGCTGCTATTAGCATGTGACTAGGTGGGATGGAGTGTCAGTCTGTGTTGGGGAGGACCAGTGGGACTTGAGTGCTGCTGACAGAGTGTTCCGCTTGTTGAATTTCCCCCAGGGAGTGGGGAGAGGCTAATAGATGCTGGAAGTTGGGTTAATGTTGATGCGCTTAGCTGGTTCTCTATTTTTATCTTTCCTTTTGCTTGGTTCTCTTCCTGAATGCTTGCTGCTTATTTCTCCTTGACTCGCAGATCTCTGATGCTTTTCCTCTGGAGGTGCCAAGGGACTTAGAAACTCTTACAGCAGGTCAGCAGAGGAAATTGATGTTGAGCCAGCTTTAACAGAGGGGTCAGGATGGGCTTGGTGAAGTGTCTCAGTAATAGAGTGACAGCTCCTATACCCCCAAATAAGAGCATATTAATGGATCAAACCAATTCTCTCCCTCCTTCCACAGCAGGGTCCTGCATTAAATCAGCGCTCTGTCCAGTCTTGTGTGAAGGAACAAGGCAAACAAATTAGCAAACAGCCATCAACTCCACTGACGTCTTATTAAATGCTGTCAGCACAGCAGGTGCTCAGTGCGGTTTCCCTGGCCTGGGTCTAGGCTAGTAGGTGCAGTGCTGTTGTCTTGTTTGTGGATTCTGTGTCATGCACTGGGAGGCTTTTTGTGTGTTCTGCAGTGACTGCCCCGCAATGACTAGCCAGAGCCTTGCAGTCCCCTGGGGAAACTCTCCTTGCCACCAGTGTGTTCCAGTGGGGTTCCATGCCTTTCTGTTCTGATACCAGTAGACTCTTTTGCACCCCTGAAAGGCCATGTGCAGAGAGAGTGAAACTCGGATTGTGCTGGCTGCTGCATGTTTTCACCGCTCCAGTTGGATATTTGGCATTTTTCAGCTACTGAATTGGCCTAGTGGCTTTTTTACATGTTTAAAGAGAAAAATCCCAAGGTAAATTCCTGTTTTGGCTGTTTCCTACTGTCTCCTGTGATGAAACAGACTGGAAGCAGCACCAAACGAATGGCTAGACATAAGCACTTTGGGTTTTGCTACTAGTATTTGGCTTGTTCAGGCCAAGAAGCCTTCAAGAGGAAATTCCAGGAAGGGTTTTTACTTGTGCTGGGGAGTCCCTGCTAAGGCTCTGGGGTGGGGAAGTAGCAGCATTGCTTTGGGAAGGCTATTTCAGCTGTGCTGTTTCATATGCTGATGCCTCACTAGTTTAACTCTCTTTTTTTTTTTTTTTTAAACCTGTAGAACTGACATGCTTTGTACTCCCAGCACTACGTTACGAGGCAGCTCTTCCTTCTATACTCAAATATTTTGCTTCTAAGCCAGGGGTTCTCAACTTTTTTCTTTCTGGGGCTTTCCCGATATGCTGTAACAACTCTATAGCTCACTTGTGGCACAATGACACTTCTTTTGCATATAAAACCCAGGATCAGCATTAGGGGTTACCAAGCAGGTCAGTTGCCTGGAGTCCCATACCACATGTGGCCCCACAATACTGAGTTGCTCAAACTTCTGCTTCAGCTCAAGTGATGGGACTCGGGGGCCTGGGCTTCAGCCCCATGCAGAGGTACTTTGGCTTTCTGCCCTGGGCCCCAGTGAGCCTAACACTGGCCCTGCTTGGCAGATCCTCAGAAACCTGCTTGCAGTTCCCCAGGAGGCCTGGACCCTGATTGAGAACCAGTGCTCTAAGGTATAGTTTAAACTGGCTGTCATGAAATTGGAAGGTGTAGGAACCCCTGTGTAGTCCATGGGGGCAACGGAGTGCTGCAGAGAAGAGGGGTCCTGGAATTAAATAGCAGGAGGGGAAGATCCCAGCATTTGAGGGGAGGGGTGTAGCAGAGGATCCCCAGAACTCATTGAATGGAGGCAGAGCCTGAATTCAGAGTGTGGATGTCTGTCTGTTTGGTGGGAGGAGAGGACTAACTAGGGGGAGTGACCACTGATTTAAACAGACCTTGCCTATGGGGATGGGGAGAGGTAGCACAGCAACTCTTCACCCAGGCTCATAATCCTGAGCCACCACGGTGTTGAGAAAAGCTCGACTGCTTTTTGCCTGTTACCAGTATCTCCCGAAATATCTAGTTTGCCGTGAGTAACTTCCTCTGCGTTATTCCCATCTCCCCCTGCACGTAAATCCTGTTCGGTAGTTCCTTGTGCCTTCCTGTTTGGAGAGAGTGCTGCTGGGGGAGGTTTTCTACAGGCCAGTGAGCGGCTGGGTTTCAGCTGGGGAAGTCTGCTGCTGAATTGGGTGTGATGTAGAAAGTCAGTTACATCCTCGGCCCCTCCTGCAGTTAGTGCACTAACAGCCTTCAACTGTCCTGTTCGTCCGGTAATAAACCTTTATTGCATAGACGCTTGCCAGTGTTTAGTTTCCTTTTCACACTTGCTTGAATGGTAGACCTGTCCCCTTCTTCTGCTCAAGATGTGCTCCTGTTGGGAGAGGGGGCCAGCAATTTCCCTTTACAGATAGGACAGGGAGCCAAACTGTCCTGATTGTGCTGGGGTAGGGCAGTGGTTTCTGACTCTTCTTCCCCTAGGGCACTTAACCATTTCTGTGTGAAACTGTTATCTGTTCTCCCTGCACTGATTGTGGGGTAGGAAGACAGCAAAAAAACAGATCCGGTGAGGGGGGCGGGACTAAAAAAACAGATCCCGTGAGGGGGGGTGGGACTATTGTGTGGTACAAATATTCTTGCTCCCCTGCTGCTGCCTTCTTCCACTCCCATTGGTGGCTGTTACCATCACTTTCCCAGAGAAGTGTGCATCATGCTGTGGGAACACACAATGGTGCAGCCTTCCATAATGTCTGTGGGAGAAGAAAGGCTGGCCAGAGATTCGGATTTGCTATAGTTTGGATGGCTATTCAAGTCAACTTGTCCATTTGCCACTTAGATCTCCCTGGTGGGAGGAGGGATTATGAGAGCCTGTCTGAGCAGGTAGAACATATGGGGCTGAGTGATGGCACAAGAATTGAAAGGACACAGTGCAAGCTTCCCCTTGCTCTTTGGCCTTGACCTACTATATTCTGTTCTATTGGTGCGCCTCACTCCTGATACTATAGTACCCCCTACTGGTCAGTCAAGTCCCTTTTGCATAGCTGTTCCCTAATATCTGCAGCAAAGTCCTAGGACAAGAGACTCAAAATGGAGACTCCCACAGCAAAAAAATTTTTGTTTTATATACATCTCCTAGTGTTTCTTGTCTAGCAACTATCCCATAAGTAGGAAGGTGTAGTAAGAGCTTTCAATTTACTTAGAGGTTTTCTGCTGTGTTTAACGTTTTTATTAAACTATAGTGTACCTGTATATCATCACAAATGGGATGGAGGCATCCCCTTTTATTAAGGTTCATCACCATTTCCTGTTTTAAGGGCCTGTTTTCAGTTATTCATAACCTTAGAATCATAGAACACCACAACTGGAAGGGAACCTTGAGAGGCCGAGTCCAGACCCCTGCCCTCACAGCAGGACCAAGATCATCCCTGATAGATGTCTGTCCAAACTGCTCTTAAATATCTCCAGTGATGGAGGTTCTGTAACCTCCCTAGGCAACTTATTCCAGTGTTTAACCATCCTGACAGGAAGTTTTTTATAATGTCCAACCTAAACCTCCCTTGCTACAGTTTAAGCCCATTGCTTCTTGTCCTAGCCTCAGAGGCTAAGGAGAACAATTTTTTCCCTCCTCCTTGTGACACCCTTTTAGATACCTGAAAACTGCTAACATGTCCCCTCTCAGTCTTCTCCTTTCCAAACTAAACAAGACCAATTCTTTCAGTCTTCCTTCATAGGTCATGTTCTCTAGACCTTTAATCATTCTTGTTGCTCTTCTCTGGACCTCCTCCAATTTCTCCACATCTTTCTTGAAATGTGGTGCCCAGAACTGGACACAATACTCTAATTGATGCCTAATCAGCGCAGAGTAGAGCAGAAGAATGACTTCTTGTGTCTTGCTCACAACACTTCTGTTAATGCATCCCAGAATCATGTTTGCTTTTTTTGCAACAGTATCACATTGTTGACTCATATTGAGCTTGTGGGCCACTATGACCCCTAGATCCCTTTTCTGCAGGACTCCTTCCTAGATAGTTGCTTCCCATTCTGTATGTGTGAAACAGATTGTTCCTTCCTAAGTGTAGTACTTTGAATTTTTTGTCATTAAACTTCATCCTATTTACCTGAGACCATTTCTCCAGTTTGTCCAGATCATTTTGAATTATGACCCTAGCCTCCAAGGCAGTTGCAACCCCTCCCAGCTTCGTATCCTCTGCAAACTTAATAGGCGTACTCTGTATGCCAATATCTAAATTGTTGATGAAGATATTGAATAGATAGAACTGTTCCCAAAACAGACCCTGCAGTACCCCACTTATGCCCTTCCAGTATGATTGTGAACCATGAATAACTACTCTGAGAACTGTTATCCAGCCAGTTATGCACCCACCTTATAATAACCCCATCTAAGTTGTATTTGCCTAGTTTATTGATAAGAAGATCATGCGAGACCTATCAAATGCCTTACTAAAGTCTAGGTACACCATGTCCACTGCCTCTCCCTCATCAACAAGACTTTTTATCCTATCATAGAAAGCTATCAGATTGATTTGACATGATTTATTCTTTACAAATCAATGCTGGCTCTTACCTATCACCTTATTATCTTTCAGGTGTTTGCAGATGAATTCCTTAATTACTTGCTCCATTATCTTTCCTGGTACAGAGCTTAAATTGACTGATCTGTAGTTTCCTGGGTTGTTCTTATTTCCCTATTTATAGATGGGCACTAGATTTGCCCTTTTCAAGTCTTCTGGAATCTCTCCTGTCTTCCATGATTTTTCAAAGATGATGGCTAAAGGCTCAGATACTTTAGGAGCTGATAGCGGTGTTATTCTAGAATGTATTTCATCAGACCCTTGTGACTTGCATACATCTAACTTTCCTAAGTGATTTTAACTTGTTCTTTTTTTACTTTATCTTCGAAACCTACCCCCTTCCCACTAGCATTCACTATGTTAGGCATTCCTTCTTCATCAGACTTCTTGGTGAAGACCGAAACAAAGAAGTCATTAAACACCTCTGCCATTTCCAAGTTTCTTCTTGTTGTTTCTCCCGCCTCAGTGATCAGTGGGCCTACCCTGTCCTTAGTCTTCCTCTTGCTTCTAATATATTTCTAGAATGTCTTCTTGTTTCCCTTTATGTCTGTAGCTAGTTTGAGCTTGTTTTGTGCCTTTGCCTTTCTAATATTGCCCCTGCATACCTGCATTGTTTGCCTATATTCATCCTTTGTAGTTTGTCCTAGTTTCCACTTTTTATGACTCTTTATTTAAAAAAAAAAAAAAAAAAAAAAAAATCATGCAAGATCTGGTCTTTTTCCATACTTTCTATCTTACCTATGCAGTGGAATAGCTTGCTTTTGGGCCCTTAATAATGTCCCTTTGAAAAACTGCCAACTCTCTTCAGTTGTTTTTCCCCTTAGTCTTGCTTCCCATGGGACCTTACCTACAGGCTTTCTGAGCTTACCAAAATCTGCCTTCCTGAAATCCAGTGTCTTTATTTTGCTGTGCTCCCTTCTACCATTCCTTAGAATCGTTAACTCTATGATTTCATGTGATCACTTTCACCCAAGCTCTCTCCCACTTTCAAATTCTCAACCAGCTCCTCCCTATTTGTTAAAATCAAATCTAGAACAGCTTCCCCCTTAGTTGTTTTTTCAACCTTCTGAAATAAAAAGTTGTCTTCAGTGCAGTCCAAGAACTTATTGGACAGTCTGTGCCCTGCTATGTTAGTTTCCCAACGTTGCCAAGCTTTAAACCTTTGGGCTGAATTTGCCATGCTGTCGGTTATCCCTGGTAGTGCAAGTGGCAGAAGTCTGGGTTGGATGTAAAATTTCAGCTTTGCTGATGAGCCATGTGGGCATCAATATAATGATGCAGGATGGAATTTGTTTTTTGTTTCCAGTTTGCTTTTTTAAAATCCAGGATATTACACACAGGCTTTGTGTTAAAAGAGCATTATTAAAGTTGCTAATCAAAGCACTTAGAAGTTAGGAAATGCCAGAATTAAGGTCACTTGTGCATATGCATTATGATACAGCCTTTAATCAAATGACCACGTTATTTTTTCTACAGGACTCTGCCTCATTCAGTGCACAGGATGGAGAATTCACTTCATCACTGTTTTCTCCTCCTCATTCAGTGTGTGGCCTCTGTTACATCGTGTGGAGTTCCACAGTATAGGAAGCAATCAGTGGAAACAGAGAGCTTGAATAGTTGCAAGTGTCCATTTTTTGTTGTTGGATATCACAGAACTAACTTGAACCAGCCCAAACCAGCTGGGCTGACCCCAGTGACCTAACTCAGTTACTATAACAAGATCTATATCTACAACCCAGTACACAACAGTCTCCGACCTTGGTTACTCTCACTAGTCAAACCCTCCTCTAATGACGGAACTGTTAATCTTCTCAGGGGCTTTTCTGTCATGCTCGGCACTACACTAGCTGTGTGTTTAATAAACATTCCTGATCTTATTTTCACAACACATCTCTGAGATGAGGGGGTATTAGTCCCCTTTTACAGATGGACAACTGAGGCTCAAAGATTTAAAATCAAAAGTGTGGACCAAACTCAGGTGTCCAGTTTGAGATGCTGAGGACCTGATGTGCAAAGTACTTAACAGTATAGTGCTTCGTATGTTCAGAGCACAGCTCCCATTTACTTCAGTTCAGCTGTGAGTGCTCAACACATCAGCAAATCAAAAGAATGGCCATACTGGGTCAGACCCCACTGGTCCATCTAACACTGTATCCTGTCTCTTAATGAGCTGAAACTAGAGCCTTCAGTGAGAATGAACAGAACAGGGCAATTTATCAAATGATCCATCCCCTTTTGCCCAGTTCCAGCTTCTGGTGGGTTTTAAGACACCTGAAGTGTGAGGTTAAGTCCCTGACCAGACTTGCCAAATAGCCTTTGATGGACCTATCCACCAAAACCTTACCTAATTCTTTTTTGAACCCAGTTATCCTTTGGCCTTCAAGGTCTGGCAATGAGTTCCACACATTATCTATATTCATGATTTTATATTTCTCATATCCTATCCCCCTTAGTCATCTTCTAATTTGAACAGACCCAGTTTTTTTTATCCATCCTCAGAAGGAAGCAGTACCATACCCCTAATTAATCCTTTTTGTTGCCCTTCTCTGTTCTTTCTCTAATATATCCTAATGTATCCTTTTTGAGGTGGCATGACTAGAACTGCATGCAATGTGAGAAGTGATATTTTCTGTCTTATCTATCCCTTTCCCAATGATTCCTAACGTTGGCTTTTTTGACTGTTGCTGCACGTTAAGCAGATTATCTGGTTAAACACTGGAAAGTTGCTTAGGGAGGCTGTAGAATCTCCATCTCTGGAGATATTTAAGAGCAGGTTAGATAGACATCTATCAGGGATGGTCTAGATCATAGGTTCCCAAACTGGGGGGTGTGAAGAAATTCCAGGGCGGATGCGAGGCGACCCAGCCTCCCCCTTCAATCCCCCGCCAAGAAAGACCTCGGTCCATCCAGTAAAATTCAGAAAATACCATGTGAAATGTCCAGTATTTTCTGTTTTTCCTGGCTCTGGTGTCCACTGGAACATGTGCAGCTTGGTCTAGCTGGGGCCTGGGGGAGGATGGAGCATCCTGGACAGACTTCAAAATGTCTGCCTTAAAAGGGCAATACCTGCTCTGCTCTTAAAAGGGTAACCCTTTTTTTCCCTCAAGTTTTGCTGTTTTTTTGGTGCGGAGGGCATGAGGATTTCTCAAATTGAAAAGGGGGCATGATGCTAAAAAGTCTGTGAACCACTGGACTGTAGATGGTATTGGGTCTTGCCATGAGGGCAGGGGACTGAACTCGATGACTTCTCAAGGTCCCTACCAGTTCTAGTGTTCTGTGATTTTTAGAGAACTGTCCACAGTGACTCCAACATGTTTCTTGAGAGGTGACTTGCCTGAATCAAATGCTTGGTTATTTTTTTCTCAATCTTAATGTTTCAATAACACTAGTGTGATCCGTTAAAACACTGCTCCAACATTTGAAAATCTAACAATTGGACAAAGGCAGAGAAGAGGTCAACTGCACAAACTTATTTTTGTTGTTGATAGGTATTCATTATTGTACCATGTGTGTCTTAGGAGAGAAAATACTGTTTCCATCTACATCATTAGCATAGAAATCAGCTCTACTTTGGCAGGAATTCAGCAATTCTTCTGGTTGCCAGGTGGGCCACCCAGTTCTGATTGTATTGTGTGAGATCCTTCCTGTCTTGTTTGCAGATCCTTGGGTTCTGATTACAGCCTCCCTTGACAGTGGTTTTTGGAATGTGTGAAAACAGCAGAGCGCTGCTCCTAGTTTTTCTGCCTGTGAGCAGAAGACAGGAAGCTGCTATTATATTTGCATTTCACCTACAATTCATATGCATCTAACGTGACCATCTTAAAGAAAACAATATAGCCAAAGGCTGTTGCCTGCACCAAGAACTCTTATTACCTGTCCATTGTCTTTGACTTAGTAGGTGAACAGGGGCAGATGAGGATTTTGCGGGACCCATGGCAGCACAATTTTGCAGGGCCCCCTTTTGACACAGCGCATGCACGTTGGCACCATGGCGCATGCGCGGGGCTTCTTGAAGCGCGGGGCCCATGGCAGCCGCCCCGCTCGCCTTGCCCTATATCCGCCCCTGTAGGTGAAGATAGAATTAAATTGCAGCTGCAGACTGGAACCCACTCCAACTGTGGGAGAGTTGGTTAGGAAACAAACTCGAGCTTGGGTCCACCTCTAATTACTGTGAATTATGCATATAATCAATTAATCTCTCTGGGTTGCATTTCTTCCTGGCCCTTTTGCATGGATACAAGGTGTATCACACATACACTGGCTAAACTGAGTTGTAAAACTTTGGAGTTGGAAATTGAGAGGTTTGCCACTAGCCTAATGGAACCAGGATTCACCCTATGATTGGCTTCCTTTACTCCCTCCACTGTAACATCACTCTGTTTTTCACTTCCACAGAATATTCAGAAGATGCTTGGCCTGGCTCCTTCTCGGGCTGCCACTAAGCAGGCTGGGGGTTTCCTTGGCCCCCCTCCTCAAGCCGGGAAATTCTCTTGAAGTACAGTCATGCACCTTCCAGAGCAGCTCCCCTTGATATTGGTATCAAAGACAGACTGCTCTTGGTTTGTAACAAGATTGGATTCCACAACTGGCTTTCTGTTCGCTTGAAGCGGCTTTTTGGATGAGTACTGCCTTCCCGGAAGCATTTTTGTATTCGGAGTATTCTACAAGCACCTTGTCACCATTGAAACAAAATTCTTGGCAGGTATTTGATGTCTGTGCAATAAAGGATCAAGCCCCTTGCATTTACAATGTAGTCACCTAATCACATTGCAGGGACAGAGGAACTGTCTTGCTTTGCAAAACTACTGCAAGGATAATAAAACCTTATTGGGAGCCATCATAGAGAAGGTGTGTCAGATGACAAGGATCTGCAAAATAAACAGATGTTTGGACATCCCTGTACCATCATGCTCTAGTACTAATTGTGTCCCCATTCTCTTAGACAAATAGGCTGGAGACCTCTATTAGGAACTCAGCTACAGCAAAACTCAGCATGTTCAGTTCTGTTCACTCTCAAATGTGTGTATGTGAAAATACATCTAAAGCTGCAGCTTGTTTCCTTATTGGTGCAGTACTCAGGTTACGGTGCCATGCTCCAGTTGGAGTTTTGTTGTGCTGCTTCTGAATAATCCCCTCCTCCTCCTGAGGAGTTCAGCTTGGCATTGGTTTATGGAGCATTACACTGCCTATGTTCCAAGTGTCTGCTCAGCTGTAATCTATTCAATGGCAGTCATAATTTGAAACAAACCTGGCCTTTAGACTCACTTTGATTCAAGTTACATAACCTCTTATTTGTTTTTGTCGATACCAGCTGCACCTACTCTTTAAGACCTGGGGTTACGGTGTACACACACAGCATGTACTAGACGTTGAATGCTACTGTACTTTCAACTTGAGTGATCAGTTTCAAAGGTCTCAACACTCAACCTTGGAGCCCAACTCACTTTATGAAGCTAAACTTGTATTGGGTTCATAATGGACGGTACTAGAGGTACTGAGAGGTGGAATGGCTTTAAATATCATCTCTGCTCTTCTTACCATCACACTTTATATACCACTCCCGAGGAAGAAATCTGCCTGTTTTTTGGAAGTATTTACATGGCACCTATCATTCATAGTACTTGGGCCCTAACAACTGAACTAATGTAGGCTATGTCCACATTACAGAGTTTCTCTGAGATGGAGCTATCCTGGAAAAACTGCCATGTCCAGGGAAGCATCTGCTCTTCTGAAATTTTTTTTTGGAAGAACAGCCGTGCTCTTTTGGCTCTCTGTAACCCTCATTTTAGGAGGAAGAAGAGTTGCTCTGAAAAAGGGGTTTTGTTCCGACATTTGGCTCAGTGTAGACTGGCCAACTGTTGGAAAAGCTGCTTCTGAAAAAAAAGGCAGAAAAGCCAGGCCCAGTGCGGTTTGCAACGTGCGCACCTTTTGCCAGAAGCCTAGCGGGGTGGGGACGCAGCCTTGACAATGGGCCTGAATTAAATGCAAGACCACGCGTCTGTGGCAACCTGGGGCACTAGAGCTGCATTAGATCCCGGCCCCGGAGCCCTGTCTCAGGCTGCCTGAGCCTCTCTAAGCGTCGTTTCCAGCGGGGTCCAGCTGCTGAACCCACCGGCGCGCTTACAAACGAAGAGCGGCCGCGCTACTATTCGCAGTGCAGCGCGAGGCCGCTCTCGCGCTGCCCCTCTGCAAGGACCGTTTTTTTTGGGGGGGGGGGGGCTCTCAGGGAACCCGCGAGCAGCGCTCAGCGTCCCCCCCGCTAGCCCGGCGCGCGCTGCGGAGGGGCGCTCGTGCGCCTTGCTGGCAGCGTCGCGGGGCGGCGATCTGCGCGGGGCGCGCGCCGGGGCGGCGAGGGAGGGGCGGTTAAGTCCGTGCGCACATGCCGAGCGCGGGCCCCCCCCCCCCAGGCCGAGCGCGGGCCCCGGCCCCGCTCTGCCTGCGCGGACACGCCTCGGCCGGGCCAGGCCCCGGGCTCGGGTCCCTCGGGGCAGGGCCCGCAGACCCCACTGCCCATGCGCACGTTCCCTGCCCCTTCCCGAGCGAGGGACACAGGGTGGGTATCGGGACGGCCGCTCGCGGGGCGGGGCCAGGCGCAAGGGGCGGGGGCCCCTGGTGGGTAAAGTCGAGCTGTCCGGCTGCCGTGCGGAGCCCTTCGTGAGGTGAGTCCCGTGCTGGGGCGGTTGTATCCCTCCGCCTGCTCCCCCCAGTTCAGGTCGACATCGGGGATTCTGTATCCCTCCGCCCCCAGTGCTGGGGCCCCCTCTGCGGGGCGCCATCGGGGATTCCGTATCCCTCCGCCCCCAGTGCTGGGGCCCCCTCTGCGGGGCGCCATGGGGGATTCCGTATCCCTCCGCCCCCAGTGCTGGGGCCCCCCTCTGTGGGGCGCCATGGGGGATTCCGTATCCCTCCGCCTGCTCCCCCCCAGTTCAGGTCGACATCGGGGATTCCGTATCCCTCCGCCCCCAGTGCTGGGCCCCCCTCTGCGGGGCGCCATCGGGGATTCCGTATCCCTCCGCCCCCAGTGCTGGGCCCCCCTCTGCGAGGCGCCATCGGGGATTCCGTATCCCTCCGCCCCCAGTGCTGGGCCCCCCTCTGCAGGGCGCTATCGGGGATTCCGTATCCCTCCGCCCCCAGTGCTGGGGCCCCCTCTGCAGGGCGCTATCGGGGATTCCATATTTTCTTCTCACTCCCTAATACCAGCATCTCTGCAGGATGTGATGGGGCATTTCATACCCTCTCCCACTCTAGTGTGGACTCCCTACCCTTGGTGGTGGTGTGGGGGCTTTTGCAGCCCCTTCAAATCTTCCTCCGAGCCACTGCCCCTTCTCCCCTTTGCATGGGGTGGTGGTGTTGGTTCCTGGCTCTGCACTTGGTCACTCACACCTGTCTCTGTTTCTCTTTCCCGACAGCCTATTCCTAGTGCCTTTCCCTTTGGATGCTCCTACGGCCCGCCCTGTGGTCCCTCTTACCTCGCGTTTGCTCCTTTGGCACCATGAGCAGCAGCACGGGCACCTTCCACTTGCAGCAGCCGCTCAACTACCGGGCTGGGGCCCGAGTTCAGCCTGTGGATGGAAGCCACAGTGAGGAAGTGTATGAACCAGCTACAGGTAACTGCTTTTCATTCTAGTGGGGAAGGAGAGGCTTGGGATCCTGGATCCAAAGAGGAGCTGCTGTATTCTCAGTAGAAATTGCCTGAAGATGCATAACTTACTAGGGCCCCTGGCCTGGATTGGAATGCAAGATAGACACAGCTGATGAAATAGCACGCTCCATTGTGAGGCCCAGCTAATGCGGTATCTCCAAGTCACCCTCTATATAACTTGAGGAGACCAGGTGGGTGAGGTAATATCTTTTGTTGGATCAGCTCCTGTTGGTGAAAGAGACAAACTTCCATGCTTACCCAGTTTCTTTACTGGTCTCTTTCAGCAAGAGAAATTGGTCTACTAAAAGATATTATCTCCTTGTCTCTCTCCCAGCTACAACAGCGCTGCCTTCAACTTGGATAACATTACAAAGCTCGTCTTACCCATAAAGATGTTTTACTGGGCTTTTTTCCCCACGAGAACATTCTTAGGACAGAAAGAGGAGATACTATCTGACAGTCTTTCTTTCTCCTTAGTCCTTGTTACTGCAGCACACATTGCCAAACCCGTGGTAGTTAGGTGGCCTGGATTATCCATTCTGTTGCATCAGCCTTGGGGATAGTTGGGTCCCAAGTCCTCATGTAGATGGAGATGAGGGCTCTTTCATACTTAACAGAAGAGAGTGAAATAACACAGGTGCTAACCAAATTCCTAGTGTGATGAGGTAGACAAGAAAGTGTGGACTTTCTTATCTCTAGCTGGGTGCCCTGCACTACTGCCACTTTGTGGGGTGCATAGACCTAGCTCTTCCCTTTGCCACCCGTGAATTTCCAACATCATGTGTTGTACTGCCAGCACCTCTGCTCCTCACGTCTGTTGTATTGTCTGAGAATGTCTATAGATGCTGTACCGTCAGGGTCGGCTTCAGGGAAAATGGCACCCTGGGCAACTTTGCATTTTAGTGCCCCTGTGGTCATGGTGCCCCTCATTGCTGGTCCTCCATGGGCTCCCTAGGCTCCCCACTCCCTGCACGTCCCTCCTATACCCATAGCCCTTGTGCTGTGCCCTCTTGGCTCCTAATGCCTGCACGTCCCTGCTGTGACCTTAACCCTTGCACAGTACCCCCTTCATTCCTACCTCCTGCACTTCTCTTCTGCACCCCCGTGAGGAAGCTAGCCCAACTGGATACACAAAGCAGCTGCTAGTGCTGCCAGCTCCCCCACTGGACTGCTTCTGCTTCACCCCAAGCAGCCCAGGGGGTGCACAAATAAAGGGAGGGGAGCACAGGGATGCCTCCGCCCAGGTGGGAGAGTGACAGGCAGACAGGGAGCCCTGGGGCGGAGGAGGGGGAGAAAGCGTGCATGCCTGAGTGCGCAAGGGCACTGAACACTCTGCATCAGGAGATTGCAGGCTTGTGTTCACACAAGCAACTGAGAGTGCAGCTCCAGCTCCAGAAAGGCAGCAGTGCACACAGATCCTCTGTCCCATTGCTCCAGCTCGGAGAGGGCGGAGAAGGAGTCACCCAACATGAGCCACCTGCCCCCCAGCGCAGCAGACAGGACAGTCCCCGTCCAGAGTGGTCAGGGCAGCTCTGGGGAGGAAAGGTGGGGAGGGGACAGGAATAACAATGGCTGCACATGTGGAGCAGGGGGAGAAGAGGGAGGAGAACCCCTGCTCTGGGGAGTTGGTTAGTTGTCCACCTGCCCCCTGCAGCTCAGCTCTTCCCTCCCCCAGTGCTGCTGCTCGCCTGCCTGCTGCCTCCACCAGACAGCTGTTCTCAGCGTGTCAAGTGGGGACCAAAATCCTACTCACAGCCGGGGTGGAAGTAATTTAAATTTCTTACAGATATTGTCATGTTGCAAACCCCTCCCTGGGGGATCCCTGAGGGCAGGAGGTTGGGAGAGGGGGTTATATGACAGTACCGGTAAGACACTAAACTGTGAAGGGAAGTGCAGAGGGCTTGGAGTAGGGGATGGGGTGCAGGAGTCAGGGTGGGGGAGTGCGAGGAGGGACTTGAGGCAGTGAGAACTGGGGATGTGGAGGGCTCAGGGCAGTAGGGCTGGAGATATAGGGGCTGCAGGAATCAGGGCAGGGGGTAGGGATGTGGGGAGCTCACGGCTGGTGTGTAGAGGGATGCAGGAGTTAGGGTTGTGTGTGGGGGGAGGGGCACAGGGCAGGGGGCAGAGAATGTGGGGGGTGCAGGGCTGGGGGTTCATGAGGGTGGGGGGGGGCTGACGTTCTGATTTTCAGAAGATACTGGGCACCCAGTCTCTGAAAGTCAGATCCCTTCACAGTGTCTTAAGGTGGGGATTATCTTGAGATTACTCCCCGCCCTGGGAAAATCCTATTTCCAGCAGATTGCACTTGGGGCTAGAAGTATAACGGTCCTATTCCGATGCAATTTGTCTGTCACATGAGTATTTTAGCAAATAACACTTGGAATTAGTTTCAATACCAGAAGCTGGCCCAGTCCATACCATTCCCAACATGGGCAGCTCTGCCCTGCCTTCAGTAGAATGCCCGTTGACTTCAATGGAGGCTCCATGCAGCACTCCACAAGATCTGACCCTTGATGATACCAACAAACTCTTCCGGTACCTGGTACTGTCAGATGGCCTGTTCAAAATGTATTTCAAACGACAATGGTCTTGGAAGTCTGGGATTAAAAGGCTTTTGGGGGGAGGATGTTTGGAGGGGGCGATGTTCTCACTAGTCCTACAGCATCAGTAGCGGGCGGAGACTCCTTAATCTTAGGAGGTAACAAGTGGGAGTCAAAGCTTGACAAAGTCAAACTGGAAATAAAGAGCAAAATTTGAACAGAAAAGTTGAAATGGTTCTCCACGGGCTGTGGTGGATTCTCTAGCACATGAAATCTTTAAATATGAGATTGGATGTCGTCTTAAAAGATGCTGTACTCCAACCACAAGCTGTTAGGCTCAGTATAGGAAATACGAGGTGAAAGTCTATATACAGGTCAGATTAGATTATCACAATGACTTTTTGGGGCCTTAAAATCTGTTAGCATAAATGCAAAGGCAGTTAGAGACAGAATAAACACTTCTTCTGATATTGTAAACCATGGTCACGTTGGTGCTACTCCTATAAATGCTTGTTGATAGCAAGGTTATTGGCAAAAATCTCTGAATGCAACCTATAAAGTATGAAGCTTCTTTCTTCTTAGGTCGAGTGATGGGCAAGTTTCTCTTCTCTGGGGAGAAGGAGGTGGATCTGGCTGTGCAGAGTGCCAAAGCTGCCTTTAAAATATGGAGCCAGAAATCAGGCATGGAGCGGAGCAGGATTATGCTGGAGGCTGCCAGGATTATCCGGGTACATGGTAGAGCTTTTCTCTTGTGGCGGACTGGAGTGGTCCTGTCCTTGATCCTCCTCCTCAGTTCTTTTAATATCCTGGACATCTTGCTGTTAGCCTGTGCTTGCAGCATTAGAGAAGACCACTAATGCAGTAACACTTAATCAAACTGCATGAATAATGCACAGTTTGAGAGTCACCTCTGATCAGCAGAGATGGTAGATTCCTTTGGGCAGGGCTGGACCCTCCGGTCTCATCCGGTCATTCAAGGCAGCTTTGTTTGCATATGACGCTAGCTTAGTTTTTTGTCTTTCTCTTCAGCTCCTTCAGTGTGCCTGCTTCCCCTTTCTCTTGGGTCTCCCCTTTCCCAATGAATATAGATCAAATTTATGCCTGAGGTTGAGGTCTCTGGGTTGCTTGTCCCACTACTGCAGCTTCTGTGTCCTTGTAGCAAACTTAATTTTGTTTACAGCAGATGGATAAAAATCCATATAAGCTTCCTAGAAGTGTAACCTCTCAAAGTCCAGAACTCCTGTGCCTGCAGGAAACAGAGGGCATTATTCCTGCCTCTGCTTTTGTAACTGTTACACTGCCTTCTCTTCACAACTCCTAGGGGCTTGCTTATGCTTAGCTATGCCAAGCTGTAGCACTTAGTGAAGACGCTGCTAACACCAGTGGGAAGCACCATCCTTAAGATTTATGGGGCCCTACGCAGAACTATTGAACTGGTGCCTCTCTATCTGATGGCAGCCTGGGGTTGAGGGTGACAGTTTTTAGAGAGATGACTTTATAATCTTCAGCAACACACTAAAGAAAGTTTAAAATTTCCTTGAAAATATACGGTCCTGCCGACTAATGCAGTAAATTCAGAAACGGACAGTATATACCTGGCATTGGCAAATGCCTGTGAATGAAGCCATTTACCACTTGAATGGCTCTTTCATTGGTTCAGTGTTCTGCTATTAGCTCTGGCCGGCTTTGTCACTTTCAAATTAACCAGATGGTCTCCAGATGCAGAAGAAGGGGATGGGTGGACATTAAGATTTAGTGATGCCTCAAATTTCTGAGTGCCCTACACAACTGTGTGTTCTGCATACGGGTAAGGACATCCCTGCTGATGGGAGAGCGTCTCCCGTCGGTGTAGTCAATCCATCTGCTTGAGAGTTGGTAGCTGTGTTAGCAGGAGGAAACCCTCCTCTCAGCATGACGCTGTCTATGCTTGGAGTGAAGTCAGTATCATTGTGTTGCTCCAGCAGTGTGGATTTTCCACACTACAGAGCAACATAGTTATACCAGTTTTCAGACAGGTAGCCATGTTAGCAACAACAATAAGGAGTCCAGTGGCCCTTGAAAGACTAATAATTCTATTAGAGTATTATACCAATGTAACTTCATAGCATAGTTTAAGAGTTAATGCAGTAACCCCGTGGCTGTGGTGCATTATTAAGAGTCACATTCTAGGTCAAATGAAAGAATACTTGAACTGAAACGTATACTTGTCTGCTTTTCATGTTTGCCTCTGCTATATTTTTGGAGGGATTTGTGCTAATTTTTTCCTTCATAGTCCAGCTTCTACTATCCAACAGTGGAATCATGATACTAAGGAGGTTAAATTTAGATTAATCAACTAATTGAATAGTCGATGTAATTTGCATTGACTATTCATTTAGTTGATCAGGGTGCTTCTGCCTTTGAAATGTAGCAAGAGCCCTGCTGGCTCTTTTTATATTTCAAAGGCAGAAGTGCCACTGGGAGCACAGCCAATGGGGGACTCAAGCCATCCCCCGCTGGCCCTGCGCTCCCTGCTTTTGAAATGTGCAAGAGCCCTCGCCCCAGCCACCCCACAGTGCTTCTTCTTTTGAAATGTTGCAAGACGTTTCAAAGGGGGAAGAGCTGCTAGTTCTCCATTGAGCCCTGCCCCTTCTCCCCACGGAGACGGTGCTGTGGGGAATTGGCTTTTAAGCCAGCTCCCCCCAGCATTGGATCCTGCTCCCCCCCCCCCCCGTTTGCTGCCTCTCTCTGACAGAGGTGAGTAGTCAAATCACTAGTCAAATGCTTATTGGATAGTCGACTAGTCGCTCACATCCCTACATAATCCCGTCTTCAGGGCAGTCTAGTGAAAAAGAGGATTTTGAACAGTAGTGGTTTTTTTTTTTTTTTTTTTTTTAAATCAATGATTCTAGCTTCTTTACGCCCTTTATGCCCTTGGATTTTTCATTGCCTTGCTGTTTGCTGTTCTTCCCAACTTAGTATCATCTGTGAACTTCTTTAATATTCTCTCTGCTCCCACTTGAAAATCTAGATGATCAATACTTCTAAACGGGGATGTTAAGTAAGAGTAGACCTATGGCAGACCCAGCAGTCTTTGTTAGATGCAGCTCTACACCCAGCTTCACAGGTTGGCAAGCTGATAAATGGCAAGGGAAAAACATGCCTTGTAGAGTGCATTAGGACATCGCTAATGGCAAAGACTGCCTTCATCTGCATAAGGAAAGATGCTAGCATGCTGTGGGTGTTGCAACAGTCTGTCTAATGCTGGTCCTGTGTTGCACTTCTAGGAACGGAGGGAAGAAATTGCCACCATGGAAACCATCAATAATGGGAAATCCATCTTTGAAGCCAGAGTGGACATCGACATATCTTGGCAGTGCCTGGAGTATTTTGCAGGTTTAGCGGGGGCGATCGCAGGTGAGAGCTATGCTAGTCACTGGGCCTCATTTCTGTCCCCAGCTGTGAGGTGAACACCAGTACACTGCAATGATCACTTAGCTAAATGTTGACCAGCCTTAGGGCCACTAGAAAGTCCCTGGCTATTTGGAATAGTGTAGAACTTTGGCTTCAGATACCATGTTTCCTGTCCCAGGTATCCCAACACATTATGCGGTGGTGCATTAGAGATGGAAGGGAGGGAATTGTGTCCCGCTTTAAAACCCATGTGACTCCATTGACTTTAAGCAGGAGTGCATGGGGATTAAACTGAGCTAGAATTTGGCCCAGGGAATGTGGTGACCAAGTAAACAAGGCAGCCATTCTCCACGTAGCAAGAGTCCATTTGCACTCATGCTGATTGTGACGGGGAAAGGCAGCTGGCCATAGCTTTAGTGATATTGCCGGCTTCTTTTTCAAAGTGCAGTGGGATTTTCAGCTTCTACCCAGACAGTGAGCTGTACTCAGATGCTGTACCAAGATTTAATGTCTTCTCTTAAAGGTGGCTCTGCTGGCAATCTTTAAGATGAGAGCACAGCCCTCAATAATATAAGTGGGTGAGACTGTAGTAAAACAGCTCACAAATGGAAGTTATGTTTCTTTTTTGTTTTATATCCAGAGACCAAATTCATGTTATCCAGGCCTAAAAGCCCAAGGTGATATCAGAACCCCATTCTGCTAGGGGCTGTTTATACATGGAGTGAGAGAATTCCTCCTGTGAAGGACTTGCAGCATAAACAGACAAGACAAAGGGCGAGGAGACAGGCTTATTATCTTTGTTTTACAGATGAAGAAATTGAGGCACAGAAAGATGTCACCTGCCCAAAGTCAAACAGGGAGTCTGACAAAACTGATCATCCCGATCTCAGGCCCAGTGCCTTAACCACAAGATCGTTGTGCCCTTATTGGTATAACCAAGTGCAGCTGGTTTCAGTGGGCTTGCGGGCACCCACCTGAGCTGGCAGAGAATTGTCTTTAGTCTCTCTCCTTTGCTAGTTTCTGTGGCATTGTGAGTGTTTCACTCAGTCTCTGAGGTGGAGCCACTCCTTGAGTTAATATCTTGAGTTCTTTGGATAGATCCCGTTCAGTCTAGGGGGCAATTGCAAACCTGTTAGCAGAGAGGGCTTTGCTAGATCCCACTTCGGCAGAGGGGCAGGAAAGTTGGCCTGAAGCTGTCTTAGGGCTGGAAAGGGTTTTGTTAGTTTGTGCTCATCTAACACCATCTGTTCTCATCCACCTGTATTTCTCCCTGCCCAGGTCAGCATGTCCAGCTTCCCGGGGGGTCCTTTGCTTATACCCGAAGAGAGGCACTTGGAGTGTGTGTTGGGATTGGAGCCTGGAACTACCCCTTCCAGATTGCCTGTTGGAAGTCGGCTCCAGCCTTGGCTTGTGGTAATGGGAACTCCCCTTCCCCCCCCCCCCACCCCCATCCCCATCTGTGCAGGTTTCTTTGATGTGGGTGATAATGTGGTGGAGGACAGTCCGGTCAAGGGTTCATGAGCTAAGAGCCGTTAGTGGGTGGTGAAGGATCTGTTTGTCTTAGGTCTGTTCAGAAGACACGCTTGTTTTGGCAGGAACATGACTTAGTTGGGGTTGGTCTTGCTTTGAGCAGGGGTTGGCCTAAATGACCTGCTGAGGTCTCTTCCACCCCTAGTCTTCTATGAGGAAGCAGGTGCTTTTATTGCCTCCCACCAAATAGGTAAGGGTTTCAGTGAGAGTGTTTTGGGAGCCATGTCTGTACACCTCTTGGGATCAAAAGGGACAAAATTGCCAGTTACTCTCCTGTTGTCCGTTTCTTTGCAAATTCCATCCTCCTGCTGGAGAGTGAGATGTTTGCACATGCATTCCCTCCACCTCCCTGTCCCCAGTGTGTCTCAGGTCTGAACACCCTGCTTTCCCCCCTGCTCTTGTGTTGATTCTCCTAGGGAATGCCATGATCTACAAGCCATCTCCCCTCACCCCCATCTCAGTGGTGATGCTGGCAGAGATCTTCACCCAGGCTGGTGTGCCCAATGGGCTATTCAGTGTGGTGCAAGGGGGAGCTGCCACTGGCCAATTTCTGTGCCAGCACCGGGATGTGGCCAAAGTCTCTTTCACGGGGAGCGTGCCAACTGGTATCAAGGTAAAGACCCCTCTGCACTAAGGGTGGGCAAAGGGCTTCTGACTGTGGCACAAATACCAGGGGACATGGTATGTTGCAGCGGCCGGTCCTCCCACAAGCTGCTTGCCCTGGGGAATGGCTGGTTGCATGGGCATGACTTACTGCTAATCTGATGTGGCACAGAAATGTCTGGGAGAAGGCTGAGCAGATGCTATTAGGGTCTGCCTGGCGTACGAGTCGGGGGAGGGCCTCGAAGGCTGCTTCTGCTAGTGTTTTAAACCTGTTCTGACCTGGTGAAGAGCAGGTTCTCTGGCAGGGAAGAAATACAGGTCTCAAAATGGGTAAACCTGGGTCAGGACGTGTTTGAACTAAGCAGCAAGACAACATGTGAGAAGTCCTGGAAACGAATATGTTCCCCTCCAGTCTTGTGAAACGAATATGCAGAGACCCCTTTTTTCCTAGGAGACGGAGGGTAGCAATCACCGTGAGTCACTGGACAGCTGCTTACCTTGCAGTGGTATCTTGGGGAATAAGTAGGATTAAACCCTGAGCTACAGCGAATGCTGCTCCTAGGCATGCAGTGAGACCGTTTGCTCTTCCTGGGCCACGTGAGCCTGGAACGCCAGGACGTCCCAATGGAGCACCAAGCAGTGATCCTCCGCTCCAAACTGACACTGGCCACTTCCTGGGGGGGAGGGGATTTCGTTCATTCCCCTCAGTCTGTAGCTGCTGCATTTTCGGAAGCAAACAAACACTCCTCCCTGCTTCCCCCACCCCCTCCCAGTCTGTGGCAAAGCCTCTCTGCTGCGAAACCAGAGTCCTTGTCCGTTCTGTGAGGCTGGCGAGGCTCCAGAGAGACCTGAGAGTAGAGTAGCACAGCACAGACTGGGTCACTGCTTCTGGTATTGTAGGTATTTTCAGACACACCCGCATGCCCTGCTAGTCTAGGTGATGTGCAGCCTGGGTGTGTCTGGACCTTGCGTGACATTAGTCAATTGCATGTTCTGATTTACACACCCTTACATCTGTGAATTTAACATGCACAGCTCTTTGGGTTTCATCTTACCATTTGAATCCGCAAAAGATCTCTTGACTGCAGCAGCCTGGAAGCAGCACTGAGCACCCCCCAGTACAAAAACCTGTCCCTAACGGCCTGGATGCGCAAAGGGCGGGTATGTGGGCAGGCAGTGAATTGCTCCTCTCACCCCCCTTCTCTAGGGAGTGTGGGTATTTGTGGTCGCTGTGGCCCTTCTGGACCAGACGGGGCCCTTCCTGGCACCCTGGTTTGTTCATCCTGTCCCTTCTCCCTTTGTATTAGATCATGGAGATGTCGGCCAAAGGGATCAAACCAGTCACTCTGGAGCTGGGTGGCAAATCCCCCCTCATCATATTCTCTGATAGCGTCCTGGAGAATGCTGTGAACGGAGCCCTCATGGCCAACTTCCTCACGCAGGGCGAGGTGCGTAGCTCCAAGGGCATGCGACTGCCTCCTGCTTAGTCTCTGCTGGGGAGAGGGCAGCAAAGCTATTCTTGGGTTGAGGGGTCCATCCTGTCTCCCTCCTCATCTCCAGTCGCATCGCCACTACAGCGATTGAGGTCCCAACGTACTCAAGTTGGGTTCTCCCTCCTCGAGCGGGATAGAACTGCCCCGAGGAGCAGTGTATGGATGGAGCCTGGGTAGGAGGCTAAGGCTGTTTCGCAGGCTTGGGGAAGGGCACACAGTAAAGCCCCGCGTGAGACTACAGCAGGACTGGGATCCCGCAGAGCCCACTGCCAGAGGAGCAGGGATTAAAACCAGTCCTGCAGATAGCTCCAGCACACCCTGCTTGAGGGGATCCTCCTGGGTGCTGCCTCCAGCAAGAATCTTGGTAGCGGGCAAATGGGGCTTTGAGTGCCTGCTCTCGTGCCTCTTTCACTCGCTCCAGGAGGTAATGTTGTTCCCTGGGGTGGAGGTGGTCGCTCCGGGAGCTGCTTTTTTGGGTTGGTACCTTACCCAGATCCACCATTCCTGCAGCTTGGCTCCCGGAATCCAGCCTGGCGCACAGAGATCTGAGCGTGAGGCTCTGCTGCCCCATTTGTGGCCTCCTAGCATTCCGGTTACTGACTAGACCAGCTGCCGAGAGTCTGCAGCAGCGAGGAGCTGATAATACTCTGTCCCGCCCCCATACCTATCTGTAAGAGGTTACTTAGCCCCAGGGACACATGAGCATTTTCTGTAATCTCTGTGGCCAAGGGAACCAACACGATTTCTGGGTGTGGGTACTGTGTCTATGGGTGGGGCCAGCTTCACACTCCCCCAAAGGGGCAGGCCCTTGGGCAGAAGGGGTGGGGCTTGGCAACCAGTCCCCAGTGCTGCCTGGATGGCCCGGTGCAGGGTCCCCGTCTGCTGGCCCTCAGAGCCGGCTGGAGCACATGGCTCAATGATTCTAAAGGTCTTGGAGCTCCAGCTGCTGCAGGAGCCCCGGGCACCTGTCCCTTTTGCGCACCCCTCTTGGCAGGCCTGTCTGCCATCAGACTGGCTACATGCTTAAGTGTCCCTTTGGGGTCTGAGCAGCCAGCTCGGATCATATTGCTCACCACTTGGTGGCAGCGAGGGAGCTAAAGTACTTGGCTGTGATGTGTTCAGCGGTGAGGGGCTGAACAACCGGAATCCAGCCTGGCGCACAGAGGTCTGAACGTGAGGCTCTGCTATCCCATTTGTGGCCTCCTAGGATTCCAGTTACTGGCTAGACCGGCTGCTGAGAGTCTGCAGCAGCGTGGGGCTTCCCCTTGGCCCTGGCACTGGCCTGAGCTGCAGAAGGCTGTTCATTTCTGTACTCTCCGAGCAGCCCTGGCGTTGGGAAGGATGGCTCCTAGGCTGGTTTGAGCTCCTCTCTCATCAGTCAGATTGGCACGCAGGCAGCAGCCATGTTGGTGGCTCAGAGGGAGCTGGTGTTGGTCAGAAAAGGAGCGTGAATGTTTGCGCTCACTCCCAATGTGCCTGAGGGAAAATCCTGAGGGGGTTAAACTTGGTACGTTGCTCACTTTGTAGCCACTGGCAGCCGAATCCCATTCCTGGGAGGTAGTGTAAGCGAAACAAGTGGTGCATGAGCTGCTTCCGTGGTGGGGTCACGTGCCACGTGGGGGACCCTAGTGTGTCACATACCCTTCTCCACCCGAACAGCCTGGTATAAGGCAGTGCTGATTTCGATGTCTCAGGTTTGCTGCAACGGCACACGAGTGTTTGTGCAGAGGGAGATCCTGAAGGCCTTCACGGAGGAAGTGGTGAAACGCACCCAGAAGATTAAAATTGGAGACCCGCTTCTGGAAGACACAAGGATGGGGGCCCTCATCAGCCGCCCACACCTGGAGCGAGTCTTGGGGTTCATTTCGCAGGCGAAGGAGCAGGTGAGAGCATCCGGCTTTCTTGGGTTTGGGAAGGCTTGTTGGAAAGAATCACATGCTGGGGAAAGGATTTTCCTCCACTGCTGTTAGAGGGCGTGTTCTCCCTAACTTTTCTAGGCTGAAGCCCTCTCCTTGCTGTGGTTGAATATCTTCCTGGTTAACATGGCACTGAGAGAGTGAGCAACCAAGGGTCAGGTCCCTAACTGGTATAAAGTGGCACAGCTCTGCTGGAGGAATGCTGCTTTGCACCAGCCAAGGGTTGGTCCAGACTTACTACATGCAGGCTAGAGTCCACCCATGCTCTTTGTGCAAACTTCCCTCCCGGTCGGATCTCTGCTGTGGGCTGGGAGGAGAACGTTGCCCTGAATTTGGCTCTCTCCCCAGAACGGGTCTGACGGTCCTGGTTTCAAGTTTAACTGCAGAGCTCTTTGTTTAACATGCCAGGCCAGTAACAGATCACCTGGGCAGATTCCAATTACAGCTTGCTGAGCTCTTCAGACAGAGCAGCGGGAAATGCATTCTTCTAGCCACAGGCCAAGAGGAGGGCTCTGACATACTAACAAGGGACTGCAGCTCCTGGCTCCACCAGCCATGTTTGCCGTTCTCTGGTTACAGATGAGATTGCTGAGCCCTGAACTTTGGACCCTGGCCAGCTCTTAGTAGCAACGCCAGAAAACAGGCTTCTCTGTTGGCTGCCTGTTGCTGCACCTGGGCGCCGTGTTTTCTGGCTGTGGCCTGGGGAGCAGCAGGCAATCTGCGGGCTTTGAGTGACTCTGCACTCCAGGGTTTTCAGTGCTTATTGCTGGGTGGCCTCATTGTTTAAAAATCACATGCTCAAGCCACGGGCGATGAGTGTGTGCGAGCGCCAGTAGAGCAGGCTTCCCAGAATGCATCTGGCTAGTGACATGCTGCTTAGATGTGTGACTAGCCAGCATCTCAGTGTGTGTCCAGACTCTTAGAGGAGCCCGGAGGGGAGAGGTCATCCCTGCTGGAGGTGAAGGATGCAAAATACCCTTGGGATTCCAGCCTGGCTTTACTGAACCATTGGTGCAAGCTGCGGCTGTTCCCCCGCACTTTGTAGGCATGCAGGGAAGGAGGGAGGCTTCCTGCTCTTTGGGGCCTGCCCTGTCACTGAGAGCTGCCTGGCCAGGTCTCCACATCACCACTGGGTGCCAGCTCCTGTTCTTAGTCTCCCAAGGAGTCCAGGGGCTTCAGCTCCCTTAGAAGCCGATTAGACTGTTGCCATTCCCTCGGGAATCCCTTGTTCCTGTGACTGTAGCCTACTCCAGCCACCTGAGGCTGCCTCTTAAGGCCCTGGCTGCTGCGGGCCAGCAGGCCCATTGAGGCGTTGTGCTGGCTCTGACACCTGTATCTTCTGGGATGGCTCGCTTTCAGGGGGCGACGGTGCTGTGCGGTGGGGATCCATACGTTCCTGAGGACCCCAAGCTGAAGAATGGCTACTACATGCGACCGTGTGTGCTAGGTAAGATCCTCTTCAGCTCCATGGAGCTGTCTCCCCTGCGTAGGATGGTGCTAACGAACTCCTGAGCTCAGTCAGACCCTCTGCCTAAAGGGGAGCTGGGGAAAGGCATCCCTCTTCTCAGAGGGACCCAGCTGCCTGAGCTACACAAGCTAACACGTGGTACACTAGAGGCTAAGATCAGTGGTGGGTTGTGTCTCTGGCAGCGACCAGAATCTTGCGCTTCAGGGGAAGGTGTGTTACATCCCCAGTATGGACAACTGCAAGAGAACTGGCCCAAAGGGGGGGGGAGGTGGAATTTCTCCCTGCTCCTGAGCAGATAGTGCTCACTCTCTCCCAAGTTGATATCCCTTTCAGAAACTTTTTCCAGGTAGTTTGGGTGCCAGAGAAGCTAACTCTTCCTGAACTGCACCGGGCCCTGCAAGCAATGTAGCTGATGGATTCAGGCACAGTGCAAGGCAGGCAGGGTTCATAGGTTGATGGGCTTTGATCGGGCACAGGGACATAGTGGCCTTGACAGAGAAGTGCTTCGGGTTGGAGCCCAGTAGAATGATTCGTCAGAGGGACTGGCCATGTCATGTACAGCTGGGGTGGGGCTACGGTTATACATACGGAATTCACTGCTGCAAGTACAAGTGTGCTGCAATGCTTTCAGGGGACTGCCAGGACGACATGACGTGTGTGAAAGAGGAGATCTTTGGGCCTGTCATGTCCATCCTGCCATTTGACACGGAGGAAGAAGTCCTGGAGAGAGCCAATAACACCACCTTTGGGCTGGCAGGTGGTGTCTTTACCAGGTACAGGTTGGGGGGCAGCACTCAGCCCTTGCAATGCCCTAGGCATAGGGGAAGTCATGGTGGCAACTGTGCACCATGGATGCTCTTGCCTAACAGCCACTGAGGAGCAAGATGGCTCAGATAAGGACAGAATACTATTATTTGTAGTATAGTAGCACCCAGAGTCCTGGGAATCTTTGTGAGAGATGCCATACAAAACCTGGAACAAAAGGCAGTCCTTGCCTCTAACTCTTCGCTGGCCGTGTAGTCTCTGGTGTGGTTTGTATTCCCGCTGGGATCGGAGTCCCCTTGTGCAGACAATAGGAAACAAGGCCTGCCCCAAGGAGCTTGTAACACACAGTGCACCATGCCAAGAGCATAGACCAGTGTTTCCCAACCAGTGGGATGAGTGCATTTAGAGGTACGTCAACACAACTGAAATTTGGAGAAATCTTTGTTTTAAGTTTTACAGCGCTTTATTTTTGTACTTTTTTACACCCAAACATTTCATTGCCCACCCAGCTATGATTAAGTTGTTTAAACAAATGTGTTGTAGTGGCAGAAAAAAAGTTCTGTCTATAAACTGGGGGTACTTATTTTTTTTTTGGTAAAGGGGTACTTTATAAAAAAGGTTGACACACTGGTATAGACCTTGTAAATAACAGTCTTGTCTCCCTCCTCCTCCCCCCCCCCAATCCCAGTTTCCTAACCTATCTCTAGCTGCCACTCCTACTCCTTCACAGCCCAACCTGTCTTCCCTGCCATGGGGGAGAACTCTGCCTCCTTTTGGGGCTCATGCATACAGTGTTCAAAGGCAGCTCTTGCCTGCTTTCCCCTGCAGTGGTGTGGGAGAAGCCTGCCAGCCAATCTAGTCCTGCTAGCTTGTAATTAAGTTCTGCACTAGGTTTCCTGGCAATGGGGTGCTTCTCTCCTAGGGATCAAAGCCACTGCCTGCAGCCTTGAGTTGCATGCCCTGGTCCACAGCACTGCTGCTGGGCATGAGGTGTGAAGGATGGGAGGATCAGCGTGGAAGGGAAGGCTCTTGCTAACCCTTGTTCTTCTCCCCCAGGGATATCCAGAGGGCTCACAGGGTGGTGGCTGCTCTCCAGGCTGGAATGTGCTTCATCAACAACTATAATATCAGCCCCGTGGAGCTGCCCTTTGGAGGGTACAAGATGTCAGGTGAGCAAGGCACCGGCTCTGTTAACCTTATTCCGATAAGCTGGAGGTTAGTCCTTACTCCTGTGATGACAGGACCTGGCGGTGTCTTCCTCAGCTGGGAGATTGGGATGGGGGGCTGCTATTCTGAGCACCTATCCCTCAAGTCCCCAGGCTGCAGTTAGAAACGGGCAGGAGGTTGGTGAGGGGGCTGCTGTGTTGCATACAGAGAAGTCACCGGAGAGTACTGGACGTAGCCTAACCTGGCTCTTAGCTCAGAGCTGACTCAGCTACTCCCTCTAGGCACAACTCGAAATACTTGTCTCCAGCGGGGCAGTGGTCTGTAGGGCTGTGCTCTGACCCTATCGCTGGAGCAGGCAGTGACAGCAGGGTGGGGGCACTGCTGTCTCACTCCTGGGTGTGGTGTTTCCCCTCCAGGGTTCGGCAGAGAGAATGGCCAGGCAGCAATGGAGTACTACTCGCAGCTGAAAACCGTCTGCGTGGAGATGGGTGACGTGGAGTCGGTGTTCTAAGGACGGGCTGTTCCACGCCACTGCTGCTAGCTCTTTCCAGGGGCAGTGCCAAAGGGGGAAGCTGGCTGGGGGCAGTGTGCTGCAATCCTACTCGCTTGTAAGGGAGGGATGGGTGTGTCTAACATTGGGGGGGAGGGGGGGGTCTGAGTGGCCTATTCTCCACAACCTGCTTGGGAGAACCTAGGACTCAAATTGAAGTGACCTTGATTCTTCAGCAGCTGTCTACTGGAAATTACCCTTTGACTAGCTATTTGGGCAGGTTCTGACTCTCCATTGTGCCTGGAGAAAACCTACAGCGATGCCACAGTCTGTCAGCAGAGGTTTCCTCCTTGCACACTGAGCCGGGAGAGCTGTGGTAGGAGCACGATTGACATCTCCTAGACTAGTCCTGAACAGCAGTGCCCTTGGGCAAAACTACTTCCGCAGCGAGGGCTACTGCTGCAGCACAGGGCCACGTCTGTAGATGGGTGGTAGTGGACTGAGGCTCAGTTGGGCCTTTTTCCAAGTACAGTTCATTGAATGGCATCCCCCTGCAGCTGTGGGTTAGCGCTAGGGCTCCAATCTAGTTTTGCCCAGGGTCATCATCCCCCAACATCCCTACAGTTAGGCAAGCTAGTCTTTATGTATGCACGCAGTTGTATTTGCTCACATAAAGGAGTGTACAAAAGTGCTGGTAATGGCCTTGTCTGAAAGATGTTTGTGGAAGAATGGGAGCTGACACCCTGCGCTGCCTGCCCCTTGTTAGTACTGTAGAAGTCAAGACAGGGTCACTTGCAAGGCAGTTAGAGAAATGCTACCAGCTGTGGGGTAAGGACGAGTGTGCAGCGGGGAACAAGAATGGAGCAGGCTCAAGCCATCCAGCATGGAGTTCAGGAACGTTAACTCAGAATCCCACCTACTAGTGCGTGGAGGACTCAGTGGGGATGACTGGGTATTTAAATGCAACATCCAAGGGAAAGCCTCAGACATGGAACTGGTAAGTACAGGAAGGCGCTGCCCCCTGCAAAGCTGCCTCCCATGGCCTAACAGAAACCCTGCTCTCAGAAGGTGGTAAATAGAATGCACTTAGCACAGTGGTCAGTTCTAGGACCAGCAAGCTAGGGGGGCCCAGACAGCAATGCCCATCTGAATGCACCCACCATTAGAGGGACTGAAGGAAGCAGCCTGTAAAGCTGTCTGGGAAAGGGATTAACACTGAAGAGGCCCTGAGCATAAGGAAAAAATGCCTTACATGTAAGAATCACTGAAGGTTTCTATTGTTCAAAAGCTGAGTGCACAACACTGAATAGTAGCGGTTTCCAGCTCCTCCTGACGGAGTCGGGGGAACACCCAGTGTGGCCTGCCCAAGGTAATCTGAAATATCCTGCACCTCTAAAGCAAGGCCAAGAGTGCCTCTTCCCCTAGAGAGAGATTCCAAGGAGCAGCTTAGAAACAAGGATAAAGTTAGTTCTGTTCCCCAGGGCACACATGTCCTGGCCCCACTTCATTTGCATACCTTATCCAAAAGTTTAATGCAAGTTATCCACAGCTGCCAGCAATAGAGTGCAGGGTAAAACACCTCAGGGGCCAGGCTCACTTGCAAAGGCTGCAGTATTGCTACCACGGGCGTAGCTCCTGCTGAGAAAGGGGATCACCACATGCGAGGATCTGGGTGAAGGGCCAGGGTGGACCCATCTTTGGCAGAGAGGGGCCAGAATTTCCTACTTCAGCAGCTTTGTACCATTGCTGTAGTGCCGCTTCAACAGCAGGATCTTGGGGATGAATTGTCAGTGATCCTGCTGTTTATCTAGTTCAACTAGTACTGCCTGCTAATGCCAACCAAGAACTGGCCAGTGATGCTGGGCTAACACCATGTGGGCACCAAGAGCTTGCCTCTCTCCATGGGAAAAGAAAAAAAAACCTTTCTACTGAGACCTGGACACAACTCCACCTTTTCTACTCACTTGCTGTTAGCAACTGGCTGCTGAACTAGTGTTCTGTCTGTACAGTCCTAGCAGAGGAACTAGGTGGCCTAGTTTGACCAGCATGTGATAGGTAAGCAGGCTAAGCTCACACCAGGCTGCACAAAAGTTCTAGTGTCCTAGACTTCTCCACATCCCAGTATGCATAGTACAAACTCTGTATTATTGCCCTGTACTTGAACATGAAAACAATTCCTTCTGCATTTCAATTAGAAAAAACTCAGTAAGTGGGAAGTTATGAAATTTATTATGCAAAAAACACCTCTTCCCAGCAACCCAACAGTTTACACCTTGGAGACTGTGCAGGAAGCTGTGAAGGGGCATGGAGGCTGGCTACTACTTGGAGACCCACTCAAGGTGCTGCAAGGCTGAGTACAGCGTATTCCCCACCAAGCCGATGAGTGCCGCTGAACCGATGGCCCCTCGGTTTCGCTTCCGGGGATCTGCAGAAAGAAACAAAGCGGCAGGTGCTTTAGCTAGTGCAGCAGCCCCACCCAGCTCCTCTGCACCAGCCCCTGCTCCAAGGAGGGTTCATGTGCCTTTCACAAGGGAGCACTCAGCTTGCTGCAGGAACCTTCAGTCTCAGCTGCCCAGGGGGTTCCATTTTGGAGGGGAAGCCAAAACGCTTTTATGGCGCATGGACAATTAAAACCAAGTGGGTAAGACAGCCGCAGGCAGACAGACCCCTCAGGGACAGAGCAGCACAGCGGGTCGGAGTGCTGAATGCAGGACACCCCACAGAGCTTCACTGTGTTACCGCCAGGGAGAGGCTTGTGACGTTTGTATCCATTTACACACGTGCGCTGTAACCCAATCCCTTTTAGGCCTGGGGGCTCCAGCGCTAGATTACAAATCTGTAGCACTCCACACGGATGAGCCAGCAGTGGGGAGGGGGGGACTATGGCCTGCACACCGAATGACCGGACTAACCGTGCTTGGAGAAAGTGAGAGGCAAATGACCTCTGTTGCTTTCTGAATGGTGCCCTATACATGGAGGTCGAGAGGGCTGCTGTTCCCATCAGGACAAGGGAGGGGGATCTGTTTTCCCTACTATCTAAGCAAGCAGACAAGCCCCATGTTAGTAAGGCTCTAACTACACAATGAAATAGTCCCGGTTTGGGCCGGAGATCAAGCTTGTCATGGAACAAGGGGAGGAGAAAGCTGCTCAGGACTAAAGGAACTTGCTTCTAAGTCCGAGGGACCGCCACGTGTGTGGTGGGAGAAGGGGACAACACACACACACACACACGCAATAGCACACTCGTCCCACTTTGGCCATGATGCAGTTTGAAGTAGGACACTGCCCCATGGAGACAAACCTGCCTTTGCAAACTCAGAGCCATGAACAAGGGAGCGGAGACCGGAGTTCAGTCCCGGGGCAGAGCAACAGCTACCATGGCAGCAAGGGTAGCCGTAGTTAGCTCACCCTGGCCCCAGGCTATTGCTGCTTATGCACAGGGACAGACAAGAGCAGCCTGCAATGCCATGTCTTTGCTGTCACCCCATTGGCACAAGAAGCCTTCCGGCACACTGACCTTCCCCTCCCCCCAAAAGAGGCTAGGTGGTCAGCACTGGGTGCCCAGCTCTCCAACGGAGCCCTTTGTCTAGAGACTCACCTCCTGTGTAATAGCCATAGGCATAGAGGACTCTGCCAATGATCCAGGTGATGCCAAACCCAACAGCGACACGCTAGAGAAAAGCAGGAAAGGTTAAGGGTGTCAGCGCTGCGCAAACCTTGCCATGCTCCTTCGGCCACCCTCTGAGGGCTCTGCTTTATAAATATAGGCATAGAGGACTCTGCCAATGATCCAGGTGATGCCAAACCCAACAGCGACACGCTAGAGAAAAGCAGGAAAGGTTAAGGGTGTCAGCGCTGCGCAAACCTTGCCATGCTCCTTCGGCCACCCTCTGAGGGCTCTGCTTTATAAATATGGGGTGCCAGCATGGTAAGGAGTCAGGTAGAGGAGGGATCTGCATCTCCTGTTAGGCTGTGGAGTCCCCACTCAGCGAGCAGCACCCGAAATCAGTGTCCCAGAGGAGCACACGGTGCCATAAAACATAGCACATAGTGGCACGTTCACTCGGACAGGGAGACATGGATGTCACACTGTGCCCTAACATGGATCCTGGTGTCAACAATGTATATGGCATGTGCCCTCTTGCCCATCCACCACCTAACATCCCCAGTGACCTGCCAGGCCTCTAGCCACTAGTATATCGTAACCCTAATTTACCAGACGTTGGTTAACCAAATTCTAACTGTTTTCTTCGTTGTGCTCCAGATCTTTCCCCGACTCAGCATCCTATGCACAGTGCAGAGAGCACTGTCGGGTACAGACGTGACAGCATTAAAGGGACTATGGAGATTAGAAATGGCTAGTCCATACAATGGCAAGGTGTTCTCTGCTCCGTGCTGAGCCCCCAGATTAGTTGGCTTTGCTCAACCCTCTTTTCTGACGCTTGTTTTTTTGCTACTTTCTGGATTGGAGCCCTGTGGTAGAAGTTGCCTCTCGCTCCACACCTGGGTTGCACGTAATCTCAGCAAGTATGAACACACAAGACTGGCACTTCCCCATTTGCAGACTTCCACCTCACAGGCTACTTTCTAATCCAGTCCTTTCAAACCTAGCCAGGAACGTGACTCACCGGGTGGGAAATTCCGCCCACGGCTAGAAAGAACAGGAAGGAGGGGTAAACTTCCAATCTGAAAAGAGAAGACAGATTTGCACGGATGACGATACTCCAGGAGGGATGGGGATTTTTGGTAGTTTTAAGTGACCAACAGGCGATCTGTTCTCCCAGACCGTCAGGCATTCATCAAGCAGCCAAACAACTGAGACCATCAAAAGGCAGGGCACAGCGTACCCCACCGGAAACAAAGCGCTTCTGTGCCTTAGGATCCATCCACCTGGGCAAACTGCTGGAGCACAGGAACCTCCTCCGGGAAAGGCCAGTCTGACCGGCAGTGGTCCCCTATGGTGTGCGGCAGGACAAAGGCCTCTCTCGCCTACTAAGCACGCGGCTGCAGCAGAGTCTGACCTTTTTCACTGCCCAGCCCAGACACAACAGCAGCAAACCCTACACTCCAGGCATCCTGGTCTTAATCACGTCGCTCTTCAAGGCAGCCCGCTGGCCCACCCGAGGTACTCACGTGTTCTGGTGCGCACGCTGGATGCAGTTGAAGATATGGCCGTGTTCAGGGTCCGTGCTATACATGGTTGGATACTGTGAAAGAGAACACCGTGTTAGCACGCACAGGCGGCCTCCAGCAGCCCTCGCCGCTTCCCGCAGAGGCTGTTACTTCCCAGGGGACTCACCCAGGACAGTCTGAATCTCAATTCTGCTTCCTTGGCAAGACCACCCGACTGCCTTGGGGTCCCAGTTGTGCTACCTCAAGAACAAGCGGCAGGCTGCACTCGGAACTCCTGGGCGCCTTGGCTGAGCAGTGCATGCAGTCTGGGCTAGGACCGGCCAAACTAACTGACCCCAGAAGTTTGCCAATTGCATGACACACATAACCTGCCCCATGGGGGGGAGGGGAGGGAGAAGGCTGCCAGGGAAGAGGCTTCTGTCCTAATGCCCCGTGTGGGGCTAAAGTCCTTGAACCACCATCCTCAGGGTGCTGGAGCAATTTGGTACCCCTACTATGCAGTGAACCAGCCTGTAAATCCGGTATATAATAGAATCCACTTCAAGACAGGGTGCATGGAAGCACCCCCTAGTCCCACCACCCCACAGCAGGCCAGATGCCCCAAGACCCTCCCATCCTCCCCCTCGTCTGGTAGGTGGAGAATGACAAGTCTCTAGGGGGCTCTGCAAGCTGCACTTTAACTGTAAAAGAGCCACAGTTTGGCCATGGGCGAGCTAGAGCGTGAAGTGAATCCTGGCCGCACATCTCAGTGACTGCAAACGCTCCTCAAGGTGACACGAAATGGAGGCTTTGTCCATGGAGCAGCTGCTACTCTGCTAAGACCACTCCCCACTCTGCTCACTAGTGCTTCTAGAAGGGGGCCCATGCCTGCAGCTCTACGTGGCCTCCAGAGGAAAAGCAGCGGCAGCAGCCAGCAGTTGGATGGGCCTTCTCTATGCAATCCCACACGCACTGTGGAGACAGTCCAAAGGATGGAACGGAAGCTAGAAGCACCCCACGCTCCTGCCCCCACAAATGCGGGTCACTGGCTCATCTGGGGGGCTGAGCAGAATGTCCTTAAGGGCTGGGAGCGCATTGCCTCCCCCCAGCCCTGCAGATCCGAGCGCTCCCTTGGCTGCCGATGCTTTCCTGAAGCAAGCTGGGTTAGAACGGTAGAACTGCATCTGGGAGGGTCTACACGATGCTAAGCCCTCTCTTGCCATCTGCCGGCACTGAATTCACTGCTCAGTGCTTCGACTCAGACTACTCCAAATGGGCACGAAGGGACAGTCCCTTGCCTCCACCCGGGGGATAGCCACGCCACAACACAAAGCTAGCCCACAACTTGACACAGGCTGCCAAGTCGTGTAGGAAGGAACCAGCATCAAGTGCAGTCACTGGGGTTTGGGGTTTTTTGGGCCTGACTGATTTTCCACTGATCCCCAACCCCAAAAAGGTTCCCTGCGCTTGCCATACTCCACAGCCTGCCTGTTATGTTGTGATCTAGGTCCCCTGAACATGCCGCTCGTGTGGGGATAGAGCAGCAATGGTACACAAAACCCCAGGAGTCGGATGCTGCAGCAGCCTCGGGCACAATGGCGGGCTCTCTCTTGGGGAGACACCACCCAGCTCCTCCACCCCTTCTCAAGTGTGTACAAATCACGCCCTGGAGGAAGTGTGCAAAGTGCCAAAGCTGCTTCCAGGCACAGTAAGCTCTGCATGCCAAGGCCCTGACTCACAGCGTCAGCTGTTCGTCTTTCCCAGGGTGGATCTGGGGCTGAGTTTGCAAAGGGTCCTCTTGGCTACTGTTCCTCTTACGTGTCTCCTTTGCATTTTACAAGCCCTCCCCCCGCCCCCCCTCTTTTTAAATGTTCCTCTTTAAGATCCTCTCCCTGTCCCCTGCTACAAGTCCAAACTGGGGAAAGACCTACCCTCCTAGCAGCGAAAAGCATAACCAGATAACCAGATAGGGCAGGGACTATTTGCTTGTCACAAGGCTCCTAAGTGTCTCTGTTTTAGACACCCTTCAGGAGACCCCACTCACTCCCAAACAGCTGATCTGCACCATGCTAGCGCCTCAGAGCAGAGACCCGCCAGCTCCCCACCCACCCATGCTCATGGAGGCAGATTGCCAGGCTTAGGGTGGGGAACTGGTGTTTGTGCCACAACATTCTGGCTACGTCTACACTGGCCCCTTTTCCGGAAGGGGCATGTAAATTTCACCAGTCGTCGTAGGGAAATCCGCGGGGGATTTAAATATCCCCCGCGGCATTTAAATAAAAATGTCCGCCGCTTTTTTCCGGCTTTTAAAAAAGCCGGAAAAGAGCGTCTACACTGGCCCCGATCCTCCGGAAAAAGTGCCCTTTTCCGGAGGCTCTTATTCCTACTTTGAAGTAGGAATAAGAGCCTCCGGAAAAGGGCACTTTTTCCGGAGGATCGGGGCCAGTGTAGACGCTCTTTTCCGGCTTTTTTAAAAGCCGGAAAAAAGCGGCGGACATTTTTATTTAAATGCCGCGGGGGATATTTAAATCCCCCGCGGATTTCCCTACGACGACTGGTGAAATTTACATGCCCCTTCCGGAAAAGGGGCCAGTGTAGACGTAGCCTCTAAGTTTGAGAGTTCTGGAAACTGGTTTTGCAGCTAGGTTGGGGAGGGGAGGGAGAAAAGTTCTAGAAGGCAGGGCTGGCCTTACCATGAGGCCAACTGAAGCGGTCACCTCAGGTGCCAGACTGGGGGGGGGGAGGGGAAGGGGGGAGCGCCATAAGGACCCAGAGTGTAGAAAATTGTGTCTGCTGCTGCTGCTGCTGCATATGTAGGTAGCAGAGCAGTCCCAGGAGAGGAGTAGAACAGGAAGAAGGCAGAATTGAGACCTTGCAAAGTTTTGGTCCAAGCGAGGGGGTGTCATTTGAAGGTGCTGTAGTAGGTGGGGAGGGCGGTGGCAGTCTGTGCCTGGGGAAAACATCTAAGCAAAGCCAGTCCTGTCCTATCTCCCCCAGCCTGAACTCTCAGCCCACTGCTGCCAGGTCCTGTACCTCGCCTCGCCTGGGGAAAACAGCCAGGGAGCTAAGCAGCAGGCAACTGGACATGGAGATCAAGAAGGGGAAAGCCTTCTCATGTGCCTCTGTAGGCACTGGAAGGAGCCTGCTGTGACTGGGAGAGAGATGCAGATACCAGGGCTGACTCAGCCGCTCTCTGCCGCGGATTTCACGTTTTGAGCGTAAGAATTCCCATGGGGAGGGTTCTTGCAAGCACCACTAGGAGGCTCACTCAAAGGATAAATGCACGGCGGGGAATCGCTGCACAGGTCTGAATTCCTTCACCTCACTATTTTTGCCCGTTAGGGGCTGGCCTACACTAGAAAATTGTGTCGACCCAACGGCATTACCCGAGGGTTGAAAAAGCCACACCCATGAGTGATAGAATTAAGCCGACCTAAGTCCCAGCACTGTGGACACAGGATCAATGGAAGAATTCTGTTGAGCTCGCTACCACTCCGTGGGGAGGCGGACCCGCGTGGATGGGAGAGCCCCTCCCCTTGGCAGAGGTAATGTGTACACTGCTGCAGTATTTCAAGCGTGGACAACCCCTCAGAGTCAGTGACAACACAACTGCTGTTCTCTTGGCCGACACACCAGAGACCGAACCAAGGACTTCACAGCTCCAAGCAGGGACTTGAGAGCCTGAGCTAAAGAACCAGGCTCTCCAGCCAAGGACTGTAACAGACCCGTCAAAAGGGATACGTACGTAGCACACACGATGCGACACAAGGCTAAGAGCCAAACACTGGAGAAGTGCAGGATTCTCATGACACCCTCTATTTCAAAGTTCCTCATGTACCAGGATCTATCAGAGTCCAGATTCCCATTCACCAAACAGCTCACATAACGAAGGGGCTGACCCACAAAGCCTTGGGTTTCTCCTAATTGCCAGTGTTTCTGCCATACTTAGCTCATGAGATGTCTTGGCCTCTTTCCCTCAGGATAGCCAGGGCGTTCCCTTTGCTTCAAGTTCAGGACCCCCACTCACCTCCACCTTGTATTTCTTGCGTGCCTTCGCCACGTTCACAGCAAGGTGTGTGATCATGATGAAGCCGGCAACGCCAGTCAGGACCACATAGCCGTATTCCTTGGAGAGAACCACCATCTTGACACTGTTGAGAGAGAGGAGTATTCGGTTCCAATGTCAGGGCAGGACTGAGAACCACAGGGCTATTAACCCCCCATTGGTATGAGAAATGGGGATTTACTGAACACAGCCCAGCATCCGTCCAGCCTGGCGACCTGGCTGGCTGAGGGAAGTGACAAATGATGGAGCTTTCACCTCTAGACCGCTTGTTGAACACAGCTAAATACTATGTGAAACAAGTCAGGGTCCTTCTGTCCAGTTCACACTAGGCAAGTGTCCACAGCATAACCATCTCCATCACAACTGCGATGCCTCTCTGGCACTCTCGGTACAGCAGCCATGGATGGATTGGACCCTGGAAACCCAGTGACCCACAAGTGGTCCGTTTGGTCGAGATGAGGAGCCGTTGGCCAGTGCATACAAGGAGATGACGGGCAAAGGCTTGCACCCATCTGTGACTGTGGTCTGCCGTACATTTCAATTGTACCAGCAGAATCTTTTCACTGCAATAGTTCCACTAGTCAAAGCCTTAGTGTGGATTCCTAACAGTGGTATAAAGGTGCCATACTGGTATTGTTTCTTCTCTTCCTATACAGGAATAGCTATACCGATACAACTCCACCCATACAGGGCTGCTTGTTCTGATATAATTGGGAGCAGCACAATTTTTAGGGTAGATAAAACCGGTGTTGGAGCAGCTGCCTGTGGAAGGGTCTACCTGACAGATTTTCAACAGTACTAAATTCACTTGATTGTTCTGAGTAAGTCTTACTAGGAAATATGTAAATTCTACTGTTGCAACTGTCCCAAATTCTAGATTAGGGCCCTTAGCTTCCTCCCACTGAAGTCACTGCCAAGACACTGTTGATTTAAATGGGAGGGTGTTGTACCAGAAGGCAGCAGATACTGGTGACCTGAGTGGGGAGATGTTACAGGAGCCGTAACCTACACATACAGTGCCACAGCAGTCCAGACTGCCTGCCAGAAGGCCTTTCCTCCCACAGCTTCTGAGGCCAAGTGGTCACTCGCTTTCTGCCCCCCCCCCCATGTAAATGTGTAACCACTAAAAATCCAGTGTTACACATTTACACACATACAGGTTAGTTAACATCCCTCATTGACACTAACCCCTCTGCAGCTGCACTGGTGGGATATAGCTTTTGTAAGGCTCCCCCTAGACCATGCTTCTGAGTCTTTCCATTGACTTTGTACAGCCAAACGCAGTGTCAGACATTTAAGAACAGAGACGCTTCAAAACTTGGAGCGGGTGCAGAGAAGCGTTACAAAAACGAGTCTAGGTCTGAAGAGCACTGAGAGAGACTGAAGGAGTGCCTATCCATTACACTTATCAAAGAGAAAGTTAACAAGTAACTTGATCCTGTGCAGAGGCTTACAGCCCCTGAAGAAATCTGTTCCCAGAGGGCTTTTGAGCAGGCCAAGCAGCAGCAAATTCCAATGACTGGAAGTTAAATGTAAATTCAAATTGGAAATTAGATGCAACATTTGAAACAGTGAAGTGATCATCAAGGGATTAACTTGGATACTTGCAGTATTGTGGATTGGAGCCAGGCTCCACCCCTCTTTTACTTCCTGTTTGCATGTAGCTGAGGGTAACAAGCACTACAGGAAATACTGTAAATAAAGTGTGTTCCCTGTGCACTAAGCAGTTCCTATACAGAAGAGGGTAATTAATCAGTGGTACAACTTACCAAAATCTCACCACTCTGAATTAGGGCTGTCAATTAATCACAATTAACTCTCACAATTAAATGAAAAAAATCGTGATTAATTGCAGCACAGTTAAACAACAGAATACCAACTACAATGTAATAAATATTGTGGGTGCTTTTCTACATTTTCAAATATAAAGATTTCAGTTACAACACAGAAAACGAAGTGCACATGTGCACTGTATAGGATTATTTTTAATACAAATATGTGCACTGTAAAAATGACAACAGACATTTTTATTTCACCTCATACAAACACTGTAGCTCAATTGCTGGATTATGAAAGTGCAATTTACAAGCAGCGATTTTAGTTACATAACTGCAATCAAACAAAACAATGCAAAACTTTAGAGCAGCGGTTCTCAAACTGGAGCAAAACCCCCATTTTTGTTTTAAAAATGTCAGGGACCTCCTGCCCCGCCCTTCTGTGGCCCCACCCTCCTGCCCTGTTGCTTGTTCTCCCACCCTTCACTCATTGTCCTCAGGCTGGGGCAAAGCGTTGGGAGGGGGTGAGGCTCTAAGTGGGGCCAGGGATGAGAGGTTTGGGGTACTGGAGGGCATTGGGGTGAGAGTACAGGCTATGGGATGGAGATGAGGCCTCCGGGTTGGTATGCTGAGGAGGGATGGGTGCAGGCTCTTTAAGAGTCTGGGCTGGGGATGACAGGTTTGGGATGAAGGGGGTTGGGATGTGGGAGGGAGGGGTTGAATGCGGGAGGGCATCCTGGGGCTGGGGGTGTAGGGCCCCAGTGTTGCTTACTGCCGCTCCTAGAAGCAGCTGCCAGGTCCCTAGTTGCTGCCTGCTGCCCTCGCACTCACAGATGCTGCCCTTGCCACTTCCATTGGTCGCCGTACCCAGCCAATGTGAGCTTTAAACTGGCACTCGGGCTAGATCAGCGCACGGAGCTGCTCTGGCTGCTCATGTGCCTAGACAGGCTGCCACAGGGACTGGGAGGCTGCTTCCAGGAGCCACATGGAACCAGTACAGGTTAGGCAGCCTGTCTTAGCCCTGGGCCTCAGGCCCCAGGAGACACTCTGAGGAAGGGGGAGGAGTTGAGGGAAGGGTTGATCAGTGGGACCCATGGACCCCCTGGACTTCCCTTGCGGACCCCAAGGCATCCACAGAGCCCAGTTTGAGAAATGCTGTTTTGGCATGTATAAGTCCACTCGGACCTATTTCTTGTTCAGCCAATCAGTAAGACAAACAAGTTTGTTTACATTTACAGGAGACAATGCTTCCCACTTTTTACTTACAATGTCACCTGAAAGCAAGGTATTCCCTATATGCATAAACCTCTTTGTTTCTTGGCAACCATTCCAGAGGACATGTTTCCACGCTGAAGATGCTCATTAAAAAGATAACGTGTTAGTAAAATTTGTGTGTGAACTCCTTAGGGGAGATTTGTATGTTGCCTACTCTGTTTTACCAACATTTTGTCATAAATGTCATGTTAGAGCAGTCTCAGATAATAACCCAGCACATGTTTGTTTTAAGAACACTTTCACAGCAGATTTGACAAAAAGCAAATGATTTTTTTAAATCACACAAACAAAGCACAATTAATTTTTAAATCACTTGACAGCCCTAACTGAATTTTTAGGCGAAGACCAAATGTCCAAAAACACCTAGATCTATGGTGTCCAACCAGTTCTGAAGTAGCCACTATATGCACAGCTATAGCGAACTAGCCACACTCAATCAGCCAAATAGTCACATGCAGCTAGTGGCTGGTGTGTTGGACGCCTAGAAGCAGCTGCCAGGGTTAGATAAATCCACAAGTTATTGGTCTCAATCCTGTTCTCTTATGTGGTAGGAAAGAATAATTCACTGTAGGAACAACTAAATGAAATTCTAAGACCTGTGTTATGCAGAAGGGCAGGCTACATGATCATTGAAAAAGCGATGAGAAGTCCTGTGGCACCTTATAGACTAACCGATTTATTGGAGCATAAGCTTTCATGGGTAAAGACCCACTTCATTAGCTGCATCTGACAAAGTGGGTCTTTGCCCATGAAAGCTTATGCTCCAATAAACTGGTTAGTCTATAAGGTGCCACAGGACTCCTCGTCACTTTTGCAGATTCAGACTATCCAGGCTACCTCTCTGATACTTGATGATCATTGAAGTGGCTCTGTAATTTTGCAATATCAAAGACACAAAGTTAGTTTTATTTCATAACAAATACCAAAACACGTATGAAGAAGAGGAGATCAAAGCTGTGAATCATAATTAAAGAGTATCATCAAATGAAAAAGAGTAAGGAAAGGAAAACGTGCTTCCATACTTCAAAGACAGTTGAAGAAAAATCAGAAAGTTACATGTGAGTATCACTGTGAATATGTTAAATGCATGTTAACCAGATAAACAGTCAAAAGAAATAAGCAAGAAGGAATAAGAAAGTGTTGTAAGGAAGAGCCTGGAGACAACATCTGAGGACAAGTGTGGGAATACTGATAGCAACACAGAGATCCTTTCACCTGATAGAAGGAGTCTCATGTCTGCCTCACAATGGCATAAATCCATAGGTTACAAGAGTGTCTCAGTGACCTTGGCACTGTAACACTGCTATAGATGTTGCTAGCCTGGCTTTTCATCCTGACTCAGCATTGCTGGAACAATCCTGCTAACTGAGCCAGGGCTGAAGGAAACTTTGCTACGTTACAACCTCTGTGCACAGTCAATCGTCAGTCTAGCAGTAACATAATCACAGTTACAGTGCACTGAGCCAACTGACAACAAATTTTACAACCACTGGATAGCAGGAACAACCATGTTCAATTGTAGCAAAGGCTAACACAATGGTAGGTTATATTAAAGTCAATATTATAATAGATACTAAATGCTTGTACAAATCTACACGGAGGTCACACTAGAATACAGTAAAAGAGGCAAAGGAGTTCAACAGGACTCAGGTCTTATTTTTTTATGACCTGCACATACACTGTGTATTTTAGCAACCTTTGACCTCAACCCCACACCCTCTGCTAACAAACCAAATGATATGGTTCACCAGGCTGCAGTCATTCCCCCTGAGTTGCACATACTTAGGGGCTTATCTATAAAAAGCAGTTCTTCCCCAGTAACGTGCAGCATGGATTTAAAATGTAGCAACTATTCCAGAATAAGACTGTCCACGTGGGGCGTTATCCCAGAACAGGGATAGTGGAATAGTTATTCTAGAATAGCCCCAGCCAGTCAATTTTCCCAAGTAGTCGAGATCTTAAGAGACTTGAGACAACTTGAGCTCAAAAGATTGAAGAGGATGCAGATCACTACATATTCCAATGCTCAAAAGCCTGCAGTGGCTCAGTAGGCAACAAATGACTAAAGAAACACAATCAACACTGTAATTAGTGATAACATGTAATAGTCAACTGGACTGTAAATGCTTTGAGACAGAGCCTCAGGCTACGTCTATATTTGCACTTTTGTAGTGGTGCTTAATTCCTCTCCCCATGAATGACAAAGATTTGTAGAAAGCAGATTGGGGGTAGAAGTATTTTGTCAATGCTCTATGATGTAGGTATACCCTGAAGTTAGTCCCCACATTTCTCAGCAAAGTGCACTGCTATTGGTGCGCCTCAACCAGTTACGTATTTTGGCTCTCTAGGACAGTGGTCTCCAACATTTTTTACACACAAGATCACTTTTGGAATTTAAGTGCAATCTAAGATCTACCTCAAATCCAAATATCCTTGCCCCCCTCCTTTGTGCTTCTTGCCCTGTCTTTCTCTGAGGCCCTGCCCCTGCTCACTCCGTCCTCCCTCACTTTTACCAGGCTGGGGCAGAGGGTTGGGGTGCAGGATCTGGTCTTGGATTAAGGGATTTGGAGTGTGAGAAGGGCTCTGAGCGGGGCTTGGGGCAGGCTGTTGGGGTGCTGGAGAGGGTTCTAGGTGCAGGCTCTGGAAAGGTGTTTGGATGCAGAGGGGCTCAGGACTAGGGGAGCAGGAAGGGGTTCATGACTTGGGGAGGGGTTCAGGATGTGGACTCCAGGTGGGCACTGCTTACCTCAGGTGGCTCCTGGGTAGTGGTGCAATGGGGCTTAGGCAGGCTCACCCCTGTCCTGGCCCTGGCCCTGGCCCACTCCCAAAAGCAGCCAGCAAATTCCACCCCAAGTCCTGTTGTGTCCCCTCTCTGATCTGTAGAGATAGGATACAGGGTGGGAGAGGGGGCACCTTGACATCAGCGCCCCTCTTCCTCCCCCCCGCCCCCGTCCTGCACAGGAAGCAGGAGATTCCTGGAGGAACAGCTCCAAGGCAAAGGGCCAGAGATGCACAGCAGTGTGAGGAGGAGCAGCTGAAGTGCTGGCACTAGATAGCCACGTGGCCAAACCAGTCAGGATCACCTGTCAGAGGCTCCAAGATCTACCAGTCGATCCCAATCTACTGCTTGGTGACCACAGCTCTAGGACCAGCTCAGTAAAAATCTCACAGCATTTGACAAACATTAACAAAGTCCCATTAAACACTTCCTAAGCTAGGAGGTAAGGTTATTCAAGAGCATTTCCTTTTAACACCATCACTACAGACCTAGGAGATAACTAGTTCAGGCAACAAGTTTCCAGAGCAAACTCACTGCACATAAATTACCATCTACACGTCATATAATCCTCATAGGCTGGCAGTTTCACAGCAGTCTCTAGTGTCCAACACATGGTAGCCATCTACCATGCCTGATTCACACTCACATGCACAACCTTCATTTCTGATTGTGGCATTTCCCTGCCAGATAAAAAAACGTTAAAAATGTCGGGACTGAGGGACATTGGAGAGTCAGTTGTCCAGGCTGGAAAACTTGCTACCAGGATAACTAGTAAAACAGTGTAATCACAAGACCTGAGAGTGAAAGTGGAGTAATTGTAATAGGAAATCAAGACTGTTCAGAAGCCACTGGTTGGTTGGTCTTTGTTAAGTCCTGTTTAACTCGGACTAACATTTCGAATGAAGGAAGCCTTTGTAACAGCCAGCATCTCTACAGATTCATGTAAGTATTAGTGCACAATCCTGGAGCTAAGCTCTCCAGCAAAACTGTGGCAGATCAGACTGGACAGTCCCGATATTTCTATGGTGACACAAATTGGGCATGAGTTTTGGTCACCATTTTAGGTATGTCTATACTGTACTACAAAAAAAATCATACATACATAAAACTGAATACAGCAGCATTTCTCAGAGCCTGGGTCAACAGATTCACACAACAGGGCTAAAACTAGCTATGTGATGAGGAGGGGAGGCTCGGAGAGCTCCGTCTTCCAGGCTTCACACTCCAGTCCAAATGAGAATGTCTACACCACAACTTTTAGCCATGCAGTGTGAGCCCAAGTCAGCTGACCCAGGCTCCAAGAGGGCTGTCTGGGTTTTTTTTGTTATGTAGACATAGCCTGAAGTTGAAGCCAAGTCACACAGGGTATTCCTGCAGAGGCTGACACAACAGGGTCTAGTGACTATAGTGACAGATCCAGGAATTAGACGCACGCCCACCAGGCTGGAATGTTCGCTGTGTTTGGAGTCTCAGGAGGGACACGTGTGTGTGGCACCTTGAGAGCGCTGCGCTAAGGTCACAGGAACAGGAAGCGGCAGGAACTCCGAGCGCTGCAATGCCCACCACTAAATCCAGATCTCGGGGGTTGCAGCCCGCAGAGACGCTGGGCTCAGCTACCGCGCGGGCCTTTGGTCCCAGGCTGTGCCCGTCTCAAGGGGGCTCAGACCGGAGGGGGCCGGTCTGGGCTTTGGCTGGCCAGCTCGGCGCAGGGACCAAGCCCTCGGGCTAGCGCTCGGCGGCTCTGCAGCAAGCAACGAGCGGAGCCGGCGGGATTGGGCCCCTCCCGCCGCCTTAGAGCCGCCCGCGGGACACACCGGGAACCGGGCAGGAGCCGGGCCCGGCCAAGCGGAACCTCCCCGGGAGCCGGGCTGGGGAACCGGGGCCCCGCCCGCGGCCTCCCCGCCTGGCCCGGACGCGCTCACCTGCCTGCGCCGCGCGGACACCGGCCGGGAACCGGGAACCCTGAGCCGGGCAGGGACCGTCTGAGCCAGCGCCGCGTCCGCCCCGGGCCCCGCCCCCTGGCCCGGATCGCCCCGCCCCCTGGCGCTGCCCCGCCCCCCTCAGCACGTCACCGCGTCACCCGCAACGCCCCTCTGAGGGGAGACACGCCCCGCCCCCAGTCACCGCGTCACCCGCAACGCCCCTCTGAGGGGAGACACCCCCCGCCCCCCAGTCACCGCGTCACCCCCAACGCCCCTCTGAGGGGAGACACCCCCCCGCCCCCCAGTCACCGCGTCACCCCCAACGCCCCTCTGAGGGGAGACACGCCCCGCCCCCAGTCACCGCGTCACCCCCAACACCCCTCTGAGGGGAGACACCCCCCCCCCCCGCACTCCCCATTCACTGTGTCACCCCCAGTCACCGCGACCCCCGCAACACCCCTCTGATGGATCACCCACTCCCCAGCACCCTCTCTGACCTAGGGGGACATACCCTGCACCTATATGAGGCCCCCTGTAATCGCTATGACAGCCGTGGCCCACAAAATCCTTGATAATCACCGACTGCCTCCAAACACCCTCAAGTCACTGAGACTCTTCTGTCCTTCATTGTCCTTTTTATTCACCAGTACACCCAGCTGGTCCCATTTCCTCCCTGGGAAATCTCCCCGCCCCAACCCTATGCAATCTCCAGAGCGCTACCCAAGTTCTGAGACACCCACCTATAACATCCCTCAGACACCACTCACAAAATCCCCCCTTAATCTCCATCGCAGAGGGCATGGGGGCGGGGGGGGGGGGCTGCCCAAACACAAAATAACTCACTCAGCCATTCATGGCCACTGAGGCAATTTCACAGAGGGCACCATATCCATCCTCAAGACATCTCATATGCACATGGCTTCCTATGGATAGGACAGATCTTCCTGGGGGAGGGGTGCTGAGTAAAACAGAACCAGATGCCCCCGAGTCATAACTTAGGTCCTTAACTTGACGAGGGAGCCTGCAGATCAACGGATTCATCGTTTCTGGTGAGTATGAGCGACTCAAAGAAGCCATTCCTGCTAGACCAGGACTTGGTGAGGTAGGGTACTAAGTGCTGATCTGAGCTATGGAGTAGTAATTGTAGCTGGGAAATCAGGGCTCAAATGCTGAAAAGCAGGTATGCAGTGATGGAACAACCATTTACAGCGTTTTAATGGGTTGGGGATTTCCTGCTTTGAGCCATTACATATTCCTGGGCTGAAAGCCACAAAAAGCTCTGTCCAGATGTCACACGGCAGATTTCTTCAGTTACATTCCTGGGTTTCTGCCACCATTCTGACCTAAAAGGTCAATATGTGCAATCTTCCCCCTCACAGAGGTGACCATAAGTCTAAGTTGGCTTCCTCTGCCTGCCTTGAGGACTTCCGAAATGCCACAGTCTGATTACATCACCCTCCCCAGGGAGAGCAATCATGGGGGAATGTTAGCAAAAAGTCCACTTTCTAGAGATGTTGGGAATGGGTACATAGCTGTCATACTTCTTGGAGTGCTCCCAAGTGAAACACTGCAGCCTTTAAGAACAGGAAACATTACAATTCAATCAATGAAGGTGTGATGTATATTTTGCAAGCTTTTGAAAATATTGTCCATAACCAAAACTTCCTGCACTGGGAAACATAGAATCATAGAATCATAGAGCTGCAAAAGATTTCAGGAGGTAATCAAGTCCAGCCTCCTGCCCAATGCAGGACCAATCCCAACTAAATCAATCCATCCAGGGCTTTGTCAAGCTGAGACTTAAAAACCTCTAGGGATGGAGGTTCCACCCCCTCCCCAGGGAACCCATCCCAGTGCTTCACCACCCTCCCAGTGAAATAGTTTTTCCTAATTTCCAACCTAGACCTCCCCCACTGTAACTTGAGACCATTGCTTCTTGTTCTGCATCCGTCATCTTTCCTTCATACTCAGAGGTCCTGCACTTATAGGCTACATCACCACTGCAGTGCTATTTCGGGATACCAGAGTATGCCGAAATAGCTATCCCCTATCTTAACAGCAAGCCTGTTATTTTGGGCTCGCTATTCCAACATCCTTGTAAATCTCATTCCACAAGGAGTAAGGGGTGTTTTGGAATAGCACTTTATTTTGAAATTTGGCACTGTGTAGACAGTGCCAAATGACTAAATAAACTATTTCGAAATAGCATCGAAATAAGATATGCAATTTGCATATCATATTTCGAGTTACGGTGCTTGAATAGAGCACCCATAGAGTCCTTGTAGTTGTCTGTAAAGCTAATAATTAATTTGACCATGGTAAGAATGTATCAATCAATAGCAGGTGGGTTTTTTTCACCATAATAGGATGATTACCAAGTTTTTGATAAAAGCTCATCAAAGGAATATTTGAGTCTTAAGGTGGAAGATGAAATGGAATGTGGAGTCCTTTGACACCATTTAGAATGTCTTTGACCTTTATGCAGAAATCTAATATGACAGTGCAAAACCATCACCAGTTGCTAAAGGAACTAGTGACTTCCAATTTCTCCATTTGTGAGTGCCCATCCCCAACTTGAGATACCTTGAACTGGCGTGATGTTCAAAAGGCAGGTGCTTATTCCGTTCTGAAAACCACGCCCTTTTAAGGTGACTCAGGTTGGGCACCCAAAAACTACGGTACCTAAAATCACTAGTCATTTTTGAAAATTGAAACCCAGACCTGTTATATTTTCCTCAACATTTATAGGAAGTATCATTTTTCAGGTATCCTTTGAACCAGTTTGATCTGAGTTTCTTTCACAGTGTAGAATGAGCACTTTGACATATGGTCTCTGAATGAGTATATGAGTCCTAGTGTGTCGTCTTTGTCATTGATGCATGTTTAAATCTCGCTTTTCATTTTTAAGATATGAGACATCAATTAGCTGAACAGTAGCCAAGACTATCTGATTATTTTCTGTTTAACCTCATGGGCCAGATTATTACCATTACTCACGTTGAGTTGTATGTTACTCCACAAGTCATTCCATTGAAGTCATTGTGAGTACTCATGCTGTGATTATTCAGTATGAATAAGAGTTTATGGCCTCATTGAAGCAGCTCATTCTGTTACAGCAGGGATTCACACAGAAAAAATTATTCCGCACATGGATGGAAAAAAGTCCGCACACAGATGGAAAAGAGTAGAGCGAACATTGATCCCGAAGCACAGTTTGAGAACCATTGTATTTCAGTATATATATTTTATCAATAAAATATTTTATCAATAAAATATACTTTCTTAGCACTTTGGGGTATATCCTCTTGTGTATGAGATTAGATTTAAGATCATCAAGTGTTATTTCCAGCTATAGGCTCATGAGTCGGTTTTACAGTCTTATGTACAGGTCGTAGTATAATTTGTAATGAGACAGTGTGTGAATTTTGACCAGGATTGTTGACATTTTCTAATGCTTGTCCTTTTTCCTCAACAGGTGCAGCTTTGGATCAGCTCAGGAGGCCAGAGTTTCGTATGTGGAGTTGCTTTCCTTGTTCAGTGTAAGATGATTCTTCTTTTGGCAATCAACAGCACTTGTGATACTAAGGATCTTATATCTGTACATTTTTCATCTTTTATATTCTGTATACATAACTCGGAGGTGATTTGTGTCTCAATGCCTGTCATTTCTGAGGATTCTGTCACATGTAACTGGTAGTTTTGAACACTCCCGTACAATATGAAAAAATTCCAACTTCACTATGTCATCTGATAAGATATTTGGAATTTTGGAGCTGGATTCTCCCATCCTCTAAGTCCACAAGCAGTGGAAAACAGGGGAACGCTCTCTGGAGAGAAACCTCTTCTGCCTTCTACACTAGCTGCTCCTCACCTCACCCTTTACCTAATATGAAGAAGGGGGTGTTCAGGTGGGCAGGCTTAGGCAGAGAGGGGATTCAAGCCTTCCTTCAAGCACTGATCCAGGAAAACACTGCAGCATGTGCTTAACTGTAATATTGACTTACAGTAGTAATAGAAATGTAGCCGTGTTAGTCTGGTGTAGCTGAAGCAAAATGCAGGACTATGTAGCACTTTAAAGACTAACAAGATGGTTTATTAGATGATGAGCTTTCGTGGGCCAGACCCACTTCCTCAGATCAAAAACTTTTTGATCTGAGGAAGTGGGTCTGGCCCACAAAAGCTCATCATCTAATAAACCATCTTGTTAGTCTTTAAAGTGCTACATTGTCCTGCATTTTGCTTCATTGACTTAGAGCTACTTGAATGCTAGCCTTAAGCTAATCAGAAATTTTACTTTGCTGGAATGCTTGAAATCCTTGCTGGATCAGAGTCTTTGTCTGCAATAGCTGAGGAGATGCCTGCAAAAGGTTGGTTTTCCAAATGGTACTTATCTGGCCCCGTGAAGTCTACAAGAATTTTCACAATTAAGTAAGGCACTTCTGAGTTGTAAGTAACGTTTGTCTGAAAGAGAGGACTATCACACTGATATGGGTCTTAGGTCTCGTTTACATGAGAAAGCTGCATTGGTTTAATGTAAGATGTGATGTTAAACTAGTTTAGTTAAACCCATGTAAAAGTCTGTGCAGGCACTGACTTGGGGCTAAACAAGGCTTATTTCAGTTTAGCTTAAGTCAATTAAGAATCTTTTTAAACTAAAGAAGCCCCTCTCAATGCAAACTTAGGTCTAATTCGTTATCTCCTAGCATCATTTCTGTTTCCTAAGTTTCTCCTGCCTCTTGAATATGTTTCAGATCAGTTTGGGATAGATTGTGAACCTATTATTCATACTGGTGACCAATTACACAAGTAGCCCTCCTGAAGTGAGTGGCAATACTTATTTGAGTAACCGCACTGCAGTGTGGGTGAGGGATTCACACTCTATCCCTTTCAGCTGTAAAAGACGGGGCCTGTCCGTAATTATATATGTGCACAAAACACACTCTAAGAAGTGCTACTGCAACACACAGAGTAATACCACGCCACATGTGTTGGGGTGTGTCTAGACTACATGTCTCCGTCGACGGAGGCATGTAGATTAGCCAGATCGGCAGAGGGAAATGAAGCCGCGATTAAAATAATCGCGGCTTCATTTAAATTTAAATGGCTGGCCCGCTCTGCCGATCAGCTGTTTGTTGGCAGATCGGGGCAGTCTGGACGCGACGCGCCGACAAAGAAGCCTTTCTTGATCGGCACAGGTAAACCTGGTTTCATGAGGCATACCTGTGCCGATCAAGAAAGGCTTCTTTGTCGGCGCGTCGCGTCCAGACTGCCCCGATCTGCCGACAAACAGCTGATCGGCAGAGCGGGGCAGCCATTTAAATTTAAATGAAGCCGCGATTATTTTAATCGCGGCTTCATTTCCCTCTGCCGATCTGGCTAATCTACATGCCTCCGTCGACGGAGGCATGTAGTCTAGACGTACCCTTGATGTCATTTCCACAAGACACAGCTTTTTGGTCTTCTTCTTTTCTGCCTGCATTTTCTTCATTCTTGGTCTCTTTGAGTTAGCTCTGTCTTTGCTGATATTTTCAGCTTTTCCCAAGTTAGTCTCTAAGGCAGGGCTACTCAACTTTGGAAGCCCAGGGGTCACAATGATACTCACAGCACATGCGGAGGGCTGCAACTTAAGTATGGTTGCATAGACATGCAAATATATATGCAAATATATGCAAATAGCTCATTTCACACTGACAGGCATGAATACAAAAGATTAAAGCAAGACTACACAACACATAGGCCCCATTTAAGTTGGTTCTGCTGATATTAATAAAATGCAGTGTTTACCCAATTTCCATGCGTATGACAGCACTGTTAATGAGCACTGACAGTCCAGGAATTTATATACTAAAATGCATATCAACAGACAACAATTATATTGACTACTTTTTTGTTTTGGCTCTCACCTGCGGTCCACGTGTTGAGCCGCATGTAAACCCAAACCACACTACAAGCCACAAACAAGCAGGCCATGAGACATATGCAGCCCACAGGCTGCGTGTTGAGTAGCCCTGCTCTAATAGGGTACGTCTACACAACAACATTATTTCGAAATAATGTCAAAATACTGGCAAGCTTGAGGACTTCTTACTCTGACTCCTGTAACCCTCACTGTACAAGGAGTAAAGGAAGTCGGAGGAAGAGCGCTCTATTTCAAAATAAGTGCTGTGTAGACGCTCCTTATTTTGAAATAAGCTGTTTCAAAATAAGCTATGTAATTGACATAGCTCCATTTGCGTAGCTTATTTCGAGTTAAGCCCTGCTGTGTAGACGCACCCTAACAAAGATATTAAGAAAGTCCAGGCCAAACAGCATCCCACTAGACATCTCCTGCAAACTTGATTCATTGCCGTTTATCATTAACATGTTTATTGTCCATCCAGTGGTCTGAAGTGAATATCATATCCAAACCAATCTGCGTTCATCTTTCAAGTAAGATTCTGGTATTGGTTTCAGCCACTCAGAGCTATGCTGAGCTGGTCTCGGCAGGTAATTATCTGTTCCTGGCTGCAACAGTAAGGACATGATAAACATACACATCAGCAGAGGTCACTCTGTAGTGCTCTTTCTGTAACATTTGGCTGCTTCATCTCCAGCATCTTTTGGGGAATAATTTGTGTACCTTTTACAAATTGTACTTAGAGTGCAAGGTCTCTGGGACAGGGGCCGAAATTTCCAAGAATAGGAGCCCACAGTGAGGTTTCTGTGTCCCTATTTAGGCTTGAAAATAAACAACCCGATTTTCAAAAGCATTTAACTCCCCCAGTGATTTCCGTTGGTGCTGCTGAGTGCTAGGCATTTTTTAAAATCGGAACATATAGTCCAAGAGCCTAAATATAAACTGAGGAGCCTGATTTTAGGCCCCTATTTCGGACTGTCTTTGGTCCTGGCTTTCTACATATTCAGTAAGGTTCTTAGCTATGTTGGGGCACTCCATAAATAACAAGTAGTAATTATCTGGCTGGTTGATAGATGGGTACTTACCATACTTTTGGCAGGCATCAATTAATGTTTCAATGGCCCAAGCCCAGAGAGAGAGAGAAACTTAGGGGTACAGAAGAAGGAAGTAAGAAATTCCCAACAGTGGGTTAAACTACAGCAAAAGGATTTTGTATTCCAGTAATCGTGCTTTGGGTCAAAAGAATCACATCTGGAAAGGGAGGTAGATGGGGAAAGGCCAGGAGACCAAGAGAAAGGTACAACTAGTATCAGGCCAGTTCTAGGTGAGTGCTTCTTCATATTCCTCTTCCTCGTCATCCTCCCCCTTTGTAGTGTGGAATTCATAGAGCACTACGCATATCCCAGCCAGCCAGGCTGCCACGGTGCCTGCAGAGAATATGCAGAAGCCAATCAGCCCCAGGAAGGCATAGTCTGTCTCCTGTAAATGGAGGAGACATGTGTAGTGGAGCTTCGACTCCACCTCAGGCAGTGGCCAACCACGAAGAGCGGCTGGACTGTAGCAGGAGATGTTCTTCGGATCTGTAGAGGAAACACAGAAGAAACACTCACTTGAGCAATAGTAAATAGGTGTCCAGAGGCAAGGCAGAAAAATGACTTGTCTTCATGCACATGTCCCTGGTAATAAGGGATGCCGGGGAGGGTACAATCAGTGTGCTTTTATCTCTTAACTGAACAACATCCAGGATGAACCGGAACGCCCCCAAACTTTACTTCTGCATGTGGAGCCAAACGCAGCTCTGCATAAAACGTTGGTGCTCTGTTTGTTTTTTCCTGAGGCATCAGTAGCTTTTAAAAGGCCTGCACGGGGCATTGCTTTTAGTTGCCCATCAACTGCAGCTGCCCTGGAGTCCCCCTGTGCTGGGATGGGTTTGGATGCATGGAACATCCGTCTTATCCGGGCCATCTCGTCTGTATCTCTGGCCGAGGCTCACATGAGTAGGGAGCTTCTTATTTCCCACCCCGCTTGAAAGAGAGGTGCTCTTGCTCCAAGGCACTCAGCCTGGATATGTTACCAGCAGCATTAAAGTTTAACTGCACTTCTCACACTAGTCCCAGGAAATACAAAACCTCCAGCTTGTTACACACACCAAGTGTTGCTGGAAGGTAGCAAAGCCTGACAGGGAAGAGAATGAGAGCTGCTATGGAGGCCTTCTGCCCTCTGCATCAACTATTCACCCACCGCCCTCACACCCATAAGCAGCAGCTCTGGTGCTACTAAGGAGAATCCCTCTCCTCCCCCTCAGTCCTAGCAGAAGCTGCTGCTTCTCCTCCCTCCACCCCACCTGTGAACATCTCCAGCACAGGCTATGAAATCTGTGATGTGAATATGGAGAGTAACCTCTCTCCTAGTGCAAGAGAAACACACATATTAAACCAAAGCCCTTAGCTTCCTGCAGCTGTTGCATGGGGCTTTGAGAGGGATGCACTCTTTTGTATCGGTGCCTATAATAATGCATATGGTTTCTTACAGTTTCTTCCATCTACAATGTTATCGCTATGACTAGTTCTCCATATGCCTGGATAGCACTTACAGGCCAACAAAAGAGCTTCCTGCCCTAAAGGCAAATGCTCAATTAACCTTAACCCTGCAGCACTGAGTACCACCAGCCTCCAGTCTTCCTGTCTTTGCTTTTACTGAGGGTTTACTTGCCCAGCCAATCCCTAAACAAGGACGAGTTGCAGAATCCCCTCTCAGCACTGTGCTGTGTGTAATTTTTAAAGACTAGGGCTTGTCTTTGTTTGGAGTTGGGGGAAAAGCCAGCCTACAGATCTGTGATTCCCAAACCCCCTCTTACTCTTGGGACCAAAACAGCTCTGGGAAAGTGAAATGGAGACCCTCCTACCTTGTGCGTAAGCAACAGCTACAATCCAGATAATCCAGATCAAACTTCTTACTTAGGCAGAAGGAAACCAGCTTGATCTAGGTGTTTCAGGTGACTTAAGAAAAAAATCATCTTTCAGGCTCCAACTAGGGTTGCCAGATGGTTTCAGGAAAAAATACACAACAACAACAACAAAAAACACGCCAGGAAAACGTTCGTTGAGCAAAAAAAAAAAAAAAAAGCACGGTGAGGCTTTTTGGCCCTAACAGGCGTCCGGTGTCTGCCTGCCATCTTACCTCCCTGCGCCGGGCCAGACAGCTCCCCTGCGGAACCCGGTAAGCACTAGTGTTGCCAAGTTGCCTCCATATTGAGCTGGACAGCCTGGGATTTTCACCTCCTGGCCAGGAAAAAATCAGAAAGTACCGGACATTTTAGATGTCTGGTATTTTCTGAATTTTTTTTACCAGACAGGAGGTGAAAATACCGGACATTTCGGTTCAATACCGGACACCTGGCAACCCTAGCTCCAACTTAGGAAAGCACCACTATTCACAACGCTCTTAAGCGTGTGCTTCAGTATCACCGCTGTAAGCATGTGCTCATGGACTTTCCTGATCCAGGACTTCATGCTGTAATTGAGTCAGTTTGCGCCGGCATCCTTGAGAACAAGAGAGAACAGACGGGAGCCCCACAAGAGATACGGTCCAGAGTACGCTCACACTTAATGTTCCCACTAAGTACAGCGTGGGCTGTGGCTCGGGCCCTTAATAGTGAGTGCCGTGCAAAATGTATCTGCATTCAGGGCAGAAGATGAAAGTGCTGTGATAGCTGGTGTGAAATGGAGAACAGAACAGCACTTAACCTTAAGGAAAAAGGCCACGCACTGCCTGGACTGCTCATGTGACAGAAATATGAGCAGGCTATGAAAGTAGAATGATGTCCTGGCATCATTGAAATCGATGGCAAAACTCCCACTGACTTCAGTAGGGCCAGGTGACCTGTCCCAGGTGGAGTCCCGAGGGAACAGGAGCAGACTCAGTTCCATCTTTATGTGTGCACAGAGCAAAATGACCACGTTGCTGGCCCAAAGATTCAAGGAGAGGCACCTGGGGATGGAACTGCAGGGGGTTCCAGGTTAGGCTGGGGATGCATTGGCAGAACTGTGGGGAGCCTGGGGTTGGAAAAGCAGGGTACAGCAAGCCCGAAGCGAGGTGGGAGGCCCCAGGGCTGGAATGCCGGGTACCTCTTGCGTTTTCACGTCAGCGGGTTATTTCACTCGACCGTTAAAAACACAGAACGTTAACGTCCCTAGCAAAACACTGTCAGACAGGGTGGGGTTCAGACATGGGTTCAGGGGAGCGGCTTGCCCCAGAACTGCCTGCAGGACAGAGACCTGGCCCCTGGCCTGCTGACAGCAATTCTGGGATTGCCACCAGGACAGAATGATCCATGGGCGCCCTGCCCCCCTCTTTTGGCTGCAGCCACAAGTCCCCTTGGCTAGAGAAACTCCGAGTGCCCCCCTCCTCCGGCCGGGCAGAAGGATCCCCCACCTGCCCGGAGGATCCGTGTGCCAGCCGCAGCGGCGCCTCCCCTCTCTTCCCTAGCCCTGCCCAGTGGCTCTGGTTGAGGGAAGTGGGATGGTGCAGGTGAAAGGAGCGGAAGGGATTTAAAAGTGCCTGGCGGAGTTCCCGGCGGCCACTACTGCCACCACGGTAGCAGCTGGGGTCCCCAGGCCCTTTAGATCAACCGGGCCTCTGGGTGGCCCCTTTTCCCCTCCCTTGTGGTTGGGCCTGCGTGGCGCTGTGCAGTGATGACAGACCACAGTGGCACTAGCAGGGTTTGAAAGGCCCGTTTCTTACCTCAAAGCCGGTTCTTGGTTGTTCACTTAGAATGTTGTGGTGGTTGGAGTGTGTCTGTGTGTGTGCGTGCAGGGTTGTTTGTATGCTGCGGAGGATTGCTCTCTAGGAGTGCGTAAATAGCTGGATAAATACAAGGGAGAGCAGTTACTGAAGCCAAAGGCCGGTGCTGGCACAGGAACAAAAGGATACACACTGGCCATCAACAAGGTTAGGCTTAGAAAGTTTCTATCAGAGGAGTGAAGTTCTGGAACAGCTTTCCAAGGGGAGCCGTGGGGGCAAGCCCCTACCTGGCTTCACGACTGAGCTGGATAAGGTTAGAGAGGGGTTGGTATGCTGTTGCTGCCTACCGCGGCATCTGGCCCAGCTGCAACTCTCCATCCCCAACGGTCCGGGGTAGGACACTCTCTGGGGAGGGCTCGGAGTTACTGCAGAGAATTCTTTCTCTGTTGGCTGGCTGGTGGCGCTTGCCCGTATGCTCAGGATCTAAGTGGTCTCCGTTTTGGGGGTTGAGGAGGAATTTTCCCCAGGTCAGATTGGTTTTTTTTTGCCTTCCTCTGCAGCATGGGGCAGGGGTCACTTGCTGGTTTAAGCTAGTGCAAATGGTGGTTTCTCTGTAACGTAAGACAGGAATTCAGCTAGAGGCTCGGAGTCTATTACAGAAGGGGGCGGGCGAAACTGTGTGGCCTGTGACATGCAGGAGGGCAGACTAGTCGAGCATGGTGGTCCCTTCTGGTCTGTGAGTCTGCGAGCTGGGCATGCATGGATGCCCTGGTACGTGTTTGACAGTGTGTGTGTTGTTAAGGGCCCGATCCACGACTCGGGTAAATTGGCACAGGTAACTTGACGTCAGTGGACCTATGCTACTTTACCCCAACTGAGAATCTGGCCCAGAATGTGCAAGGATAACAGCGAGATTGGGATACAGAAAGCAGGGCCATCTGCTTTGTTCCAGCCAACTCTTAGGGTGCCTGGGCTGGCCCCAAAGTCCTCACCTGGGAAGCGAACACCATTCTCTTTCATCCAGAGGGCGAAGTCCAGGAAGGAGCAGTTACAGTTCCAGGGGTTTTCACTGAGACCCAGGGACTTGAGATTGGGCAACTCCTTGACAGTGCTAGTATCCAGGAACGTCAAGCCGGTCCGGCTCACGTCCAGGTGCCTCAGCCCGGTGTTGTTGGAAAAGGAGTCCTTCTCGATCTCCGCCAGATTGGGGTTGTCCGACAGCTTCAGCACCACCAGGTTACTCAGCTGGGAGAAAGTGCTCCAGGTGACCCGGGTGAGGTTGTTGAAGCTGAGGTCCAGGTAGACGAGCTTGTTGAGGCTGATGAAGGCGAAATCCAGGTCTTCGCTAATGACGTTCTCCCTGCAGTCTAGATAGACCAAGTCACTTAGGAAGTTCAGCTCCACCGACGGCAGGTAGGAGATGTTGTTGGTCGCCAGAATCAGCTGCCTCGTGTCCAGAGGAATGGCTGTGGGGAACTCTTGCAGCTGCTGCCCCGTGCAGTTCACGCCCAGGTACTGACAGGTGCACTTTGCTGGGCAGTTCGGGCTCTGGGCCATCGCTCCCACTGCAGAAAGAAGCACCAGCCACAGGGGGTCGGGGCCATGAGGAGGGGACATGACCCGGCCCCTCATTGACTGTAGCTCCTCGGCGCTCTCAGCCCGTCCGAGGGCGCAGGGGCAGAGGCCCCGCCGGGCGGCCGAGCAGTTGTCTCATTGCAATAAAGTGGAAGAGGAGTGGAGCTGCGAGGCTGTTTGGAAGCTCTCTGTGTCCTCGCTCAGGCAGCGCCCTGGCAGAGCGCCCACTTGGCTGCTGCGCCAGAGCTCGCTCGCTTTCGGGGCTGGAAAGCAAAGAAGAGCTGCTTGCAAATGGGAACATCTTCAGGCGGCGCCGGTTGCCAGTTGACACCTTTGTGACGTCAGCAGCTTGCAAAGGCAGCCTGGCTTCAGACAGAGCTTCCCAACCTGGCCAGTGGCGCCTAGGCCTCTGAGGGGGCGGGGGGTGTCTACAAACGTGCCTGTCTCTGTCCGGAGGGCTGTCCCTAGTGGGGCACGGGGCCTGGGGGGGCCAGGGCAATCCCCCCTCCACCATGGGCCCAGCCCCCACCCTGTTCCTCCCTTTCCTCCAAGCCTCACCCCTGCTCTGTCCCCTTCCCCGAACCCCCTCCCCTGAGCGATGCGAGCTGGGGGCTTACAGGGCCTTTACCTAGTAGATGTGGAAAGCAGAAAGGGCATTAAATAATTTAGCGGTGTCCATGTCATCTGTTCTGTGCTCTCCTTCCCCGTTAAGTAAAGGGCCTTCACTGTCCTTTGACTTTCCTTTCCTTCTATGGAATGTATAGACCCTCTTATTGCCGTTTATGTCCTTTGTTGATTGTAACTCATTCGTGCTTTAGCCAATCTGATTTTCTCCCTACACGCTTGCACTATTATTTTGAAATCATCCATCGTAATTTGTTGTCGTTTCCACTTTTTATACAATTCCCTTTTGATTTTCAGGTCATTAAAGAGCCGTGTTGGTCTCTTACTATTCTTCCCGTCTTTTTGCTGGCCCAGGATAAATAGTTATGGTTTCTTTCATATTATCTGTTTCTTTCACTTTTATTTCCTTTTGTAAGAGGGAAAAATTGCCACTCACATGGGAGAGATGAAGCCTCACATGTCACTATCGTCCTACTGGTAAATCAAGACAGACCTATCACATTCCAGTCACCCAGTGACTGTATATTGCTAACTGTTACGTGACTGATCCTGTATTTCTCTTACTTCCTCTTGCAGCTGCCCTCTAGTCCTCCGTCAGTGGTGGGGTGGGTTTGAATGCATGGAACATCCGTCTTATCTGGGCCATCGCACCTGTATCTGTGACAGGGGCTTACATGAACAAGTAGCCTGTTATTTCCCTCCCAGCTAGGAGAGAGTGGTTCTTGGTCCAAGGCACTCAGCCTGCTTAGGTTCACCCGCAGCATTAAATTTTAACAGCGCTTCTCACACTGGTCTCACCGAAGAAACACAAAACCTCCTGCTTATTTCACACACAAGGTGTTGCTGGAAGTCAGCAAAGCCCGGCAGAGAAGAGAACGAGAGCGGCCTTAGCTGACGTACAGGGCTTCTTCTGCCGTTTTCTTTGCACTCTTCATTCACTCCTGTCTGGCAGCTGGCATGATGCTGTTGGGAAAATCCCTCTCCCTTCTAGCTCTTTCTCCTCCTTTCCCTGATCAGAATGTCTCCAACACGCACTTGAGATCTGTCATTTGAATATACATCTCGTATTAAGCATAAATAACTAAAATCCCACTTTCCCACCACTATTGCTCTGGGATGTGTGGCCAGTTCAGCCAGTCCTCTGGTAGAAACCTCTTGTGTATTGGTGCCTGTAATATTGCACGTGGTTTTTCACACTCCCGTGAAAGTCTCAGTGCTTTGTCTCGCACAGACAATGGTATTGCTTGGAATACGGGCTCCTGATACATTTCATAGGTGCGTAGAGCACTTTCAGACCGGTGACCGAGGAAGCCTCCTGCCCAAAATGGGTTACAGAATGTATAGTTGAGTTACTCAACCGTAACTTAGTGTTGTAGTAACACCTGCCTCCAAGCTCCCTTTCTTGGTTCTTGCCTTACTTGGGTCTGAGTCAGCAAACTCTTGCTCACACACCTGTGGTCTGCAGAAGCACCACTTCGCATTGTACTGAGTGTTATTTAGGGTCAAGACCTTCTTGAGGACTTTAGCCATGGGCATTTTACATGTTTAAGAGCCCATCTCTAGTGCTTAGGAGTGTTTCTGTGTGTTTATATAATATCTACAGGGGAAGTTTGTGCGTATTTTGTTTCCCTTCCTTGAATGTATTGACCATACAAAAGAGACTTTCAGATGCATTTTCACTCAGGGAGAATTAAGAGACTTAGTTGCCTTAGCCCAGCCCTTAATTCTGCCATTTCGTAAGTTTTGAGTGCTTGACTTTGCTTCCTTAATCAGTACGTAGTACAGTGCCAAAAGCCGAGAAAAAACACAAAGAAGCATTAATTTCCCCTAGGCAGGGCTTGGTAGGCGGCCGTCTTCCTCAATTTCTGCTCAATCTCCTGCTCTCTCTCTGCCAGGAAACAAATGAGTTGGGGGATCTCTCTTTTTAGTCCCTTCCCTGAAGCCTGGCTCAGGGGTTACAGGGCAGGATGGATTGGGCCTGGTTGCATGGAGATTGATCCCAAAGAATTAAAAGTGTGTTTATGAACTCTTTCACTGTCCAACTTTAGGTAGATTTGGGGTGATTTTAACTTGGTTTTACTCAGTAACTTAGCAAGCACTCAAACGTATTAATTGAAATTAGGTGATTGATTATAAACAAGAAAGAACAAGAAATCAAAACAGGCGTTTATATTCAGACGGTGGTTGAATGATTATGCAAAACCTTTAAAGCCTTTCTCTGTTTGGAGGCGAAATATCAGACTCATATTTTCAGAATTATTCTTTGATGGAAGAGAAAGGGTTCACTTTACCCTCAGTGTAGAGGGCAGGCTCTTATTGTGTTCTTGACAGACGTGGCGTAGAGGAAGAAGTTAGAAGACGATTGGTGAATAGGGCTTCGGTTGATGTTTTTGAAACACTGGACTGCTGGTTTGTTATGAATGGAGGCTTTTGGTTGGCAAATCAACCCTGACACCTGCTGCTTGGATCCTGGTGTATTTTTTGGTCGGGGACGTCATCTGATTGGATCTTTTCATCTTAGACCAGGCAGACTGGGATGGATACCCCTTAGTCAGCCTCAGAGTTTGATAAACAGCCAAGAGAATGAGAGCGGAAAGGCGTGGAGGGGAGAGGAACAGAAAATAACACAACAAGAGCAGGGAAAACAATCCAGGCTCTTCCATGCCTCTGAGGTACTAGCAATTGGATATGCCCACGGATGTGCTGAGGATTGGATGTCACAATCATGCAGGGACTTTCAGCACTCACAAGTGAAAACAAAGTTCCTTGAACAAGATTAAGGCCAGACGGCCTTCCGCTCAGGAAGAAAGCCCTTTAGATGAGTCAGGTGAGCTGGGCTGAGTTGTGGTGCTGGCAGACTGGGGCAGGAACTGTTGTGAGGTGGCAGTTGAGAGGGAGAGCTGAACTGAACTGAACAGATTGTGTCTTGTTTGTTCGCCATATCTTTGTAAGGAACCCAGAAAGGGGCAAAGCGGGCATCATGGTTCCTCTTTCTCACTAGTTAGGCCTCATATCTGTCACACCAGTTTTGGTTTTTTCACTCCTGGTTCCCCATTTTCACCAAACATAATTAACACTCCTTGGATGTTTCAACATGGCCTTTTGGGTTTAGACCAGTCCTGTTTCTTTGGGGCTTGATTCAGTGTGACCACCACCAGGCAGATTTGAACCTGGGACCTCAGTGTAGGAGCCTCTAGCTTGAGTTATAAAGCCAGGTGGCTCTCATCTTAGGCTGTAGAGTTGCCTTGTTCTTTTCTCTTGCTGAAAGTGGACTAAGTGCCACTCTATGGGATAGTGACCCACACTAGGTGTGTGGGTTACAACAGCATGTAGGGTCATTAACAACTTGACCTATTTTTCATGTTTATTGTAACATCTTAAGAACTTTGACATACTTCTTACATTTGAGCTTACTGGCCTCATGTCGGACCAGTAGTCACAACAGCCCTGCTTGTGTGGGGTCTCTACACCCATCACACCATTTCTGCGTTAAAGGGTTTAAAATACATTAAGGAAGGAAGCTTGTCTCACCTGGCGACTGTTTCTACGTAGCCTATGACACAGAGAGAATGTTACCGGCTGAGACCCTTCCGTCTGTGAATTGTGACCCGTGACCTGCAGATGTCGGGTCATTGCCACGAGTGGGGATGGTTATGACAGGGTGGTGGGAGTCTCCTCCTTCCCCAAGTGGGAGGATCATGTGGTGAATCCTCCATCGGTGCTGCGGGTCCCCGGGCAGCCGGTTGCATTCATTGTCAAGATGGAGGAAAGAAAGTCAAGTGACAGCACTATACTTGGGAAAGTAGCCGCCCATGTCCCCGATCTCATCGTCTATGGCGATTTCTCCCAGGATGTGCCTTTCATTGAGAGTTTTGATGGGGTATTGCTTTTTGCAGACATCTCAGGTGGGTACAGAGATCATTAAGGGTGAGATTTTTAATAGGGCCCAAGGAAGTTAGGTGGCTGACTCCCGTTGAAAACCAGTGGGATGTATGTGCCTAAAGGTTTGCCCACGTGGCAGGTTATAAGCTGGAGTGTGACTCAACAGCAAGCCAGCACTGTGTGGACGATGCTACAGCAGCGCGAAAAGTCCCAGAGCGTGGCTTGCTCTCAAGCAGCAGGGTGCTAAGCTGTGCCCAGGGCTCAGCAGTGTCCCCCTGACCAGGTATGGGGCAGCAAGCTGGTGTGCTGAAGAATCAGACCCTGGTATCTTGTACAGTAACTCACCCTGCAGTAGCCCTCTCCGAAAAGCCCACCCTGCAGCAATGGGAGGCTTAGGCCCAAGTCGAGCTGAGGTCACAGCTGAAATGGCGAGAGACTTTCCTCTGTGTTAAGAACATAAGAATGGTCAGACTGGGTCAGACCAAAGGTTCATCCAGCCCAGTGTCCTGTCTGCCGACAGTGGCCAGCGCGAGGTGCCCCACAGGGGGTAGACTGAAGACAATGATCAAGCAATTTGTCTCCTGACATCCTTCTCCAGCCTCTGACAAACAGAGGCAAGGGCACCATTCCTTGCCCCCTGGCTAATAGCCTTTTCTGGACCTAACCTCCATGAATTTATCTAGCTCTTATTTAAACTCTGTTATAGTCCTAGTCTTCACAGCCTCCTCTGGCAAGGAGTTCCACAGGTTGATTGTGTGAAGAAGAATGTTCTTTTGTTAGTTTTAAACCTGCTACCCATTAATTTCATTTGGTGTCCTCTAGTTCTTATATTATGGGAATAAGTAAATACTTTTCTTTATTCACCCTCTCCACACCACTCATGACTTTATATACCTCTATCATATCCCCCCTCAGTCTCCTCTTTTCTAAACTGAGAAGTCCCAGTCTCTTTAGCCTCTCCTCATATGGGACCTGTTCCAAACCCCTCATCATTTTCGTTGCTCTTTTCTGAACCTTTTCTAAGGCCAAAATATGTTTTTGAGGTGAGGAGACCACATCTGTACACAGTATTCAAGATGTGGGTGTACTATAGTTTCATACAGGGGCAATAAGATAGTCTTCATCTTATTTTCTATCCCTTTTTTAATAATTCCTAGCATCCTATTTGCTTTTTTGACTGCCACTGCACACTGCATGGACGTTTTCAGAGAACTATCCTCGATAACTCCAAGATTTCTTTCCTGCTTAGTTGTAGCTAAATTAGCCCCCATCATATTGTATGTATAGTTGGGGTTATTTTTTCCAATGTGAATTACTTTACACTTATCCACATTAAATTTCATTTGCCACTTTGTTGCCCAATCACTCAGTTTGGTGAGATCTTTTTGAAGTTCTTCACAGTCTGCTTTGGTCTTGACTATCTTGAACAGTTTAGTATCGTCTGCAAACTTTGCCACCTCACTGCTTATCCCTTTCTCTAGATCGTTTATGAATAAGTTGAATAGGATTGGTCCTAGGACTGACCCTTGGAGAACACCACAAGTTACCCCTCTTTATTCTGAAAATGTACCATTTATTCCTACCTTTTGTTTCCTGTCTTTTAACCAGTTCTCAGTCCATGAAAAGATCTTCCCTCTTATCCCATGACGACCTAATTTACACAAGAGCCTTTGGTGAGGGACCTTGTCAAAGGCTTTCTGGAAATCTAAGTACACTATATCTACTGGATCCCCCTTGTCCACATGTTTGTTAACCCCTTCAAAGAACTCTAATAGATTAGTAAGATATTTCCCTTTGCAGAAACCATGTTGACTTTTGCCCAACAACTTATGTTCTTCTACGTGTCTGACAATTTTATTCTTTACTATTGTTTCAACTAATTTGCCTGGTACTGACGTTAGACCTACTGGTCTGTAATTGCCGGGATCACCTCTAGAGCCCTTTTTAAATATTGGCATTATGTTAGCTGTCTTCCAGTCCTTGGGTATAGAAGCTGATTTAAAGGACAGGTTACAAACCACAGTTAATAGTTCTGCAATTTCCCATTTGAGTTCTTTCAGAACCCTTGGGTGAATGCCGTCTGGTCCCGGTGATTTGTTACTGTTAAGTTTTTCAATTTGTTCCAAAACCTCCTCTAATGACACTTCAATCCAGGACAGTTCCTCAGATTCATGACCCACAAAGGACGGTGCAGGTTTGGGAATCTCCCTATTATAGCCCTTTGGGCCATTTTGCAGAGTCGTCTGTCCTTAAGCGCCAAAGTGTTTGGGACAGGAGTAGCAGGGGACACGGCAGCAGCTGCTCAGGCCTGAGCTGTCGACGGCTGTCTCCATGCCGGAGCATCACACAGCTGTTTCGATACAATGGGGCCAGGCCAGTGAGCTCCTGGGAGATAAGGAGTAGGAGTTTGACTTTATATTACTGCCAGGACAGGTTGGATGTGGCAGGGGTGGCTGGTGTGGTTGTAGAGGGGGTCGTTTCCTGAGGTGTGAAGGCATCATGTCCAGGCGTGCGGCATTTCCGAAGCCCGGTCGGCGATGAGGAAAGCATATAGAGCAGAGACCGGGTCCTCCTCTCCAGGCTGAGGCTCTCCTAGGCCCCGGAGAGAAAGTTACTGGTCCATGCTCCTGGGTGGGGTCCATCATCAGCCAGCACTGCTAAGCCCCAGATTGTCTTGGCCGATGATGGATGGGTGCTGTCCGCCAAAGGAGACAAACTCCTCCTCCCCTTGGCACCTCCTCTGTCTTGCTCAGGGTCAGCAGTAATCAGGAGTTCCTAGGAGCTGATCAGCTCCTAGCTTTGGGCCACCTTGGTGCTAGGGCAGTGTGTCTAGGTATACATGCTGGTGGTGTGCCATCTGCACACTGCGGGCACCTGAGTGTGCCACCCTGGCTGCATGGGCAGACTGGTGCATCTGCCCATGACTTGCAACGGCCTCAAGTGTGAGCGCCCGGGTTGCGGTGAGTGGCCGGCGTTGTCTGGCCGTGTGTGTGGAGCGTTGGCTAGGAGTAGCCAGGGCTGGCTAGGCCTGAGGACTCTTTCGCGGGTGCTCTTGGCCCTTCTCAGGGCTCCTGGCACAGAATTCCCCCTTCGGCATGGCAAGGCCACACGCAGCCTGTCTGAGGGCCGGGACTCAGAGGCTCCACAATGCTGGGCTCCCCCAGTGCCGGCTGTTTGTGTCACAGGCTTCACGGCGCTGACAGAGAAGTTCAGCATGGACACCAGCCTGGACCGCGGTGCTGACCAGCTTACGCAGACCCTCAACCATTACGTAGGAGACATTGTGGAGGGTAAGTACCGGGCTGCTCCATCCCGCCTGGGCCAGGAGGGAACTGAAGAAATGCCCATCGAAATGCTCCAGGCCCTTCTTCACTTGGGTGGCTTCTCTGTCACTTAGGGAACCTTGACCCCCGCAACAAGGAGCCATGGGGGGGAGGGGAAGGGACGGGCATCCCAGTGCCACCCCCCTGTGAGGAGCCTCTGGTGGGCCCAGCTGCTCTCCCCTACCCCGACAGAGCAATTCCCCATGATGTTCTGTGACAAGAGCTGTGTGTGACTCCTCCTGCCTTTCTCTTACCGCAGAGGTGCTGATTTACGGAGGCGATATCTTGAACTTTGCAGGTATTTGCTAGCTAGCGATATCGAAGGAGGAAGCACTGGGGTGGGGTGCTCGTCTAGTCGCTGCCCCCACCTTGCTGCCTCTATCAGGGGGGAAGCAGGAGCTTGTGCTGGGGGGGAGCGGGCTAAAAAGCCGGTTCCCCTCCTGCACTGTCCCTGTGGGGAGCAAAGGAGGCAGAGGCACAGCGGGGAAGCGGCGTGAGTGGAGACTAAAGCAGTCCCCCCCGCTCATGCCGGTTCCACTGTGGGGCCCTCTGGGGCTCTTGCTACATTTCCAAAACTGAAGTGCTGTAGCGGGAACACAGGGCGAGCGGGGGCGGCTTGAGTCCCTGCTTGCCCCATGCTCCCTGTGGCACCCGCCCTTGCCACTTGATAAGAGGAGGCAAGGGATGAGGGAATAGGAGCCAGTGCTGGGGGGAGCCGGCTTCAAAGCCAGTTCGCCCCAGCACCGTCTCCGGGATGCTGCCTGTCTCCCTCCCCCCCCCCCCGCCTCTATCAGTCTCGCACTGGTCCGGGACGCTGTGCCCAGCGGCTCTGGCAACATTTCAAATGCAGCCGCGGTGCGGGTGGCTCCGGAGTTGGATAAGGAAAGAAAGGACTGTTCAGTCCCGGCTCGAGCCGGCTCCTGGAGCTCCCCTCGCGGCGGCCCAGCAGAGCGGTCCTGTCGACTAACCGTACAGTCGATACAATGTGTATTGCCTATACGATTAGCAAGGTAACCGCAATTGAGCATCCTTATTAGAAACAACCCCCTTCCGCTCCCCCCGGGTCTGAGGGAGAGACCCTGATTGCACCGCCTGTAGAACGGAGCTCAGACCCGAGTGAGGGAGTGGGGACCTCAGTGACGGAGCTCACAGTTGTCCACGGGCAGCAGGGGGTACACAAGCCGTAGGTGTACCTGGCACCAGCGGACATGGGCTGTGTGTGTGGGAGGAGGGAGGAGAGCATGCAGCAGGCCTCTGATGGTGGAGGGAGACGTGTGATCCGTGGCCATCTGGGATCCCCGGGAAGGAGGGCTCACTTGTACAAAAGCAGCTGCCAGGGATTACGGAGGGGGACTTGGTAGTCACAGCTGCCAGGAGCACACTGGGGCTGATGCGTTCTCAGCCAGTGAAGGAGGCTGGGGTGGTTAGGGAGCATCTCTGCTGGCCAGGGGCTGGGCTGTCCCCAGTGGTTCTGCAGTGGCTTGTTGAAAAGTCGCATGGCTGCGCCAGCGCGTTCGGATCTGGACGAGCGCTTGCTCCTTCATCTCGGTCCCACTGCTGCCCCCAGGGGATGCCCTGCTCGCGCTGTGGAAAGTGCAGCGGAGCCAGCTGAGCGATATCATCACCCTGGCCCTGAAATGCAGCCTGAGGATCCAGGAAGAGTACGGGGTGCGGGAGACGGACGTGGGCCTGGAACTGCGCGTGAAGATCGGTGCGTGGCTGCGGGCGGCGTCGCAGTGCTTGGTGCCGCAGGGTACCAGGATCATAGAATCGTCACGTCTACACAGCAGTGACGCCGACGCTATTCCGGAATATCTTCCTCCCCGTCTGCCCTGCAGGCAGTTATTTTGACAGAATGTCTTCCTCCGACTCCTGGAACCCCCGTGGTGCGAGGCAGAAGGGAAGCCGGAGGAGGAGCACTCTCTCTCGGACTTCCTGCTCTGCAGACAGCGCCACAAGCCGAAATAAGCTATTTCCACTTCAGCTCCGCAATTGACGTAGCTCAAGTTGTGTCGCTTATTTCGGCGGTAGCCTGGCTGAGCAGACGTGCCCTATCTGTGCATGTTACACAAGGGAATAGGAAGCATTCGCCCCATTGTGCAGCGGGGGAAACAGACATATGGAGATGAAATAACTTGCTCTAGCTCACTTAGTGAATTGATGGCAGAGAGGGCAATGAGCGGTCAGGACTCCCACTCTCCTGCCCTAACCAGTAGGCAATACTGCTTCCTGAGTGTACTCAATGGTCATGTGAAGCCCCACACTCTCTCCTTGCTCCCGGGATGTGCCACTGAGAAACACCAGGCCCACACCCCCTTCCATGTCTAGTGAGCCGGGAGTCTGTGTAGAAGAGGTGAATTGCTCAGTCCTCTGATCAATTTCATCCTTTCCAGCCAATGCATGGGAAAGACGCTGCTGTTATAGGGAAAATGAATTTCTGGTCAGAGAGGAGAAGCTTTTTGGGACTGGCATAAAGAGCATTTCACCTCAAAATGGCTGGTTCACATTCAACCTGTGGAAATGGTGACAGATCTGTTCCCAGCTGGCTGCTCGGTGGCTCACATGAAAAGCGTTGCAGGTCTCGTGGGAGTTCCTAGCAGCCATCTGTGACACACCCTTACATCCAGAAACAGCAGCCCTGTCAGAGAAGCTGAGGACTGAATGGGCCTTCGGGATGAGACTGCTGAAGTGCCTTAGGGAAGCAGTTTGGGGCAGGTGATCCTGCATCTGGCCATTCTACACCTACCCTGTGTCTGAATTGGAGTCCATTTTCCATTGCAAAACAGGTTTGATGGACTTTTTCTCACAAGTCCTGGTAAGAAGCTGCTCAGAGACAGCCGTAGCCCCTTAAAAACAAACTAGGTTCTTATCAGCCTCTTGTAACTACATGAACCATCTGCTCACTGTCTATCTCCCCCCCCCCCTTTTTTCTCTCCTTTTTCCTTCTCCCCCCACTCCCGCTTCCCTTGCTTATTCTTGGATCTGGACTTCCAACACTCCAGTCATCTGAAGAAGTGGGTCGCGCCCCTGAAAACTCATGATACCATCTACATGTTTTGTTAGTCTTTCAGGTGCTACTAGACTATTCGTTGTTTTTTAAATTTTTCCTGTTACAGACTAACTCAGCTACCCCTCTGAAACTAGGTACAGTTAGCACAACAAAAGGAGCCAGACAGTTTATTTATCAGTGCCTGTGTGGCACCTTTCATTAATGCTAGCTGTGCCTAGTTTATTTTTAAAGAGCTATGACTGTCTCTGAGTAGCTTCTTACTAGGACTTGTGGGCAAAATTCAATTCACATTGTTTTGCAATGGAAAACTGGGTTTTCTACTGAGCAGTTTTGCGTATGAAGAGTTCAGTTTTCCATGAAAATTTCAGTTTTCTGTAACTCCCTCCAACAAAGAGCCAAACACTGAAGCATGCAGTGCCTCCTGGGATTTCCAGACGGTTTTTCTCAAACGTGTTCATGTACGTATGTCTTGGTGGGCATTCGCTACATGCCAAGTACCAATTGCCAAACTTCAGTTGGTTTTGAGTTATCTGTCCATGAAGAAAAACATGCCAACAATTATTTTAAGGGTGTAAATGTTACGCTCCATATCGAAGAGTTGAACTTTGTGGAAACTTATGATCAGGTATAATTATAGGCATCCCCCAAGACACTGGATCATGGTTTACGTATAAGAGTTCTAGTCAGGTGCCCGAGGAATCCATTTATGGTCAACAAGCCCAATTCGAGAGTGACACAGCTTGTTCCAAACGTCATAGTTCCATGTAGTCTCTAAACTGGAGTCCAGGATTACAGCACACTGCTTTCTCAGACAGATATAAGCAGACTGTTTAATGGAAACTAATTTGCAACCATATAACGGATGCAACCTCATGACTAGAGCCCTGAAAATCCATGGCTATCCGCTTGATATCCATGGAGAATTTTTGAAGATGTGGATGTAGATACCAGTTTTGTATCCGCATGGGGCTCTACACATGACGATCCAAACCTCCCACCCCGGAAGAAATAGATTGGCCTCCAAAATCCACTTCCAAGATAGTTGAGATGCAGATGTTACAAACAGTAAAGTGTAAAAGCCAACATAACAATCCTGTTTCTCATGTCAGGGCTTTCTGCAGGTCACATCTCCAAAGTCATTGTTGGAGACAATAAGCACCAATATTTTCTGGTAATTGGCCGGGCAGTGGACGAAGTTCGGTTGGCCCAAAGCCTAGCAAAAGCAAGTGAGGTTATTCTGTCGCCAAACTGCTGGGAACTCTGTAACCGGAACATGATTGAAATAGAAAGAATCAAAGGTGAAAGAGCTGTTAAGGTGGGCAGTGCGGCAGGTGCAACAGTGGTACAGAAACAGTGTTGCCTTGCTATCTCGTGTGAGGTACGGTCACGTGCCCCGTTGTCTTGCTGGACGCGATCTCATTCATATGCTTGTGTGCGAGTCTGTTACTGGAGCCTCTGTCCGATGACCGGCTGGGCAGAGGGGTGTCAGAAGACTGACAATGCAAAAGCTAAAAGCGGTGATGAAGGAAGACGGCTTGGTAAAGCGAGGGAAATAGCCTGCACCCTGGCAGCAGGGGCTCACTGCTGGCTTCCTCTAGCCAGGAGTAGCTGGCTGGTAGGGAGTAAGGAGGGTAAGCCCCACAAGTGAGCTCCGAACTGGGTAGTGTAGTGTTGTGCTGCAGGGGACATTGCCAATGACTGTCTCTGGAGACGGCTGGTGGGCCTTTTGGCCTGCTAGCACATAGTCTGTGGCTGTGGGCAGCAGAGGAAGGAGGCCCAAAGCCACAGAGGATGCTCCCTGGGACTCCCAGCCTGGCAGTCTCCACACGAGAAGGGCTTCAGGTGGCAAGAAGGAAGCGGTGCAGAGCAGAGCACGCTAGTGCTCTCTGATTAGGGACCAGGGTTCTGACTTGGGGGGCGTCTGAGCTCAGTGCTGGGGGTGCCAGGTAGGAGCAGGGAGGTTCTGGAGGCCGGGCTGGGTTTGCTCGAGCTGGAGGGCTGCATGGGGGCTGTCTGGTGGCCCGGGCTCAGAGCTGGTCCATTAGTAAAGGGTGGGTTGTGGGGTGGGTTTGTCAGCCTATGGACAGCTGAGGGAAGAGCTGGGGGGGAAGGTTAGTGCCTAAGGGAGGTGGGTGAATCGGGGCTGGTGGAGAGGGTGGTCGGGGTGTGGCAGGACGCAGCTAGATCGGAATGGGAGACATTTGGACTATGAGAGACCAAGGAAGTGGTTACCGAGGGATGAATGTGGATCTCGCTCCCCTGCCCTTTACTGCCAAAGGCCCCAAAGCCTCATCCGGACAGGATAATGCAGAATTCCACTGACCCGTCCCCCGCACCGACCCCAGTGCCCCCTCTTTGCACTCCAACATACGATCAGCCCGCCAGCTGGGGCTTTGCTACCTTCCGCCCCTTCTGCCTGGCACCCGTTCTTGGAGAGCGGCAGCAAGAATGGGGAGGAGAATTAGACCTCAGGCCTTCTGGGAGTTTGGTTCGTATCCTTCTGGAGGTGCTGAGCGAGTGGAGAAGAAACTGAGCCCCGGTCGCACGCCTGTGCAGCAGTAAGCCCACTGAAATCAGGGGGGCCAATCAGATGCTGAAAGTGAAGCAGGTCCATAGGCATGTGCAGGGCTGGGGGCGTGGATAGACACCCAGCAGGAGAGTGACTGTGGAATTGGAGGGCTCTCCGCCCCCCGGCTTCTGAGACTGGACTTTTTTCCATTTGTCGGGAGTGCGGTCTCGTGTTCTGCTCCAGCCAAAAGACCCTTGCAGGTTCCTGCTGTGTCCTCTGCCCAGGGGACGGGGGAGAGGGTGGGAGTGACAGGGATGGGAGTGTGTTTTATTGACTGGGCTCAGGGAAGCTGACACTCCTTTAATTCCGTGTGCCTGTAGGCTAGGTACATCAAGAACCTCCCTGATAATGAGTTTGATGTGTTCTTCTGGAAATGTGCAGAATACCTGCAGCACTACCCCATGAGTGAAAATACCAGTGAGTCCCTCTTCCTTCCCCTCTCTCGACCCCTGGGGGGATGGGATTGTTGGGAAGCTGAGCTTTCCTTATTCTCCTCCGGTGTAAATGCGAGACGGTACACGGACTACACCAGGGATGGGGAGCGCCCTGCGTGGATACAAAATTGGGATCCACATGTGCATCTGCAAAACCGATCTGTGGGTATCTGCATTTCGCCTGCAGAGGCGGATACCCACAGCTGGAAAGTGGGCATCTGCATATTTGCAGGGTTCTAGATACAAACTTTGTGTCTGCATCTGTGTCTGCAAATATGAGTCGTGGAGATCCTCATCCACAGACACCTGCAGATATAAAGCGGACATCAGTGGATTTGCAGGGCTCGAGGGAGGGGGACCCCTGCCCTGTACTCCTTTGAGTTCCTCTGTTCTCCTCCACTCCCTGCCAGCAAAGTAGCCAGCAGCTTTTCAACTCCCTCTCCTGCCTGCTGGCTTCAAGCTGTCCGGGCACTTACGCTGAATTTTCTCCCCTAGGTATCCTGAGATCAACTTCCATGCTGTCACCAAACGATGAGCTGGAGAAGTCCCTCCGGAAGTTCGTGATGAGAAACATTCTGAAGAAGGTACTGCGGAAACTTCGCAGAGGTTTCTTTTTGGGCTCGGTGTTTCTTTTTGAGCACAGCTACAAGTTTTCCGAGTTTCTCCAGATGCTACAGAGGAAAACAGAAGAAACTTTGCACTGGGTAGTCGTGGAACAACTCGTCAGCATGCCAAGAGTTTTCCTCCTCCTTCCTGTTTGGCATGAGGGTTTTGATCTTTTCTGAAACTCTTGGATTTTATTTTAAAAAATCCTTACTATTATAACACTGGATGCTGCCATCATTTTTTGATATCAGTTGAGTTCTTGACTGCAGGCAACGCATTCCACAATCTAGGTGTATAAAAAAGCTTTTTCCTCGGTTCAATTTAAAATTGTAAAGTCTATGGGGACACATTGGTTTCAGCAGCGTCTGCTTGGCTAGCTCCCCCTCTGCCTAGCCCCTCATACTGCAGTTCTCTTCTGGGGAATCATTGTCAGGAGATCAGAGGGTGCATTCCTTCCTGTAGCTGATAAAACAGTTCTGTCCTCAGCACCTGTATCTGAGAGCAGTCAGCCCAGCTGGATTAGGGGTACAGTATGGAGAAGTGAATGCTTCCTGCTCAGCAGAAGGCTGGACTGCTAAGGACATCTGGCTCTTCTCTTCCAGATTGACGACAACCAGCCACTGGAATATTTGTCGGAGCTGCGGCCGGTGTCGATCGTCTTTGTGAACCTGCAGTTTGACGAAAGCGCCAACACCTTGCATCTGTGCAAGGCCATCCACGATGCCAACATGAAGATCTCAGAAATCATCTCCGTCTTCAGAGGCAAAATCAACAAAGTTTTTATGTTTGACAAGGTGAGTGAGAGAGGAGTTCCAAGGCCTTTCCGGCCCGGCAGCCGGCACTGTCCGACAGTCCCCGACGAGGAGGCGAGAGGGACTCTGGCCTTGTCGATAGAGACCGAGAAGGGAGGCAGAGGCCAGAGACCAGGAGCAATGAACATTAAGAAGCTCGGTGCTGAAGAGACAAGTCTGAGGCAATGGAGGGACCTCCCCGGGCATTTGGGGGGACACTGTGACAGCCCTACTCGAACGGAGAGCGGGGGCACAGCGGTTTGCTCTGTGGTAAGCCCCTTCTCCTTCAGGGTTTGCTTTCCCTTGCCTTGCAGGGCTGCACGTTCCTGTGTGTGTTCGGACTCCCTGGGGATAAGCAGGCTGATGAAAGCACCCACGCCTTGGAGAGCGCGTTTCATATCTTCAACTTCTGTTCCACCAAGCTCATGAAACTCAAGTAAGCAGGCTGATGCAGTTCTTCCCGTTGCCTGCAGGGGCGCTGTTGGGCTCTCATGCCGGAGGGTCCCCCTAGCGGGCAGGAGGCAGTGACATGGCAGCTGGGAGACCTAATTTGGAAGTAGCCAGTTTACCTGGGCTGCCCTGTGTGCTACTTGGCCCTCCATTCTGTGCCACTGGAGCAAGGGCACCGCGTGGTGACGCTGTTGTGATGGCTGTCCATGAATCTGGAACCTGCTGACGGCGAACCTGAGCATCTTCAGAGCAAAATCAAAGCCGCCCTCACTGACCTGTCCCACAGGAGCCCACGGATCTCCCGTCTCCTCGTCAGTCCCTGCAGAAAAGAGAGAGCAACGGGGCTTTCCCCAAAGAGGCCAGCTGGGCAGGATTTCAGCCCCGTTTGCGTGGGAATGACAAATTCTCTGTGCTCTAAAAGCGGTTTGCCCCTGCTCTGTCCGCACTGTGAGGAGTAATGGGGGGCCTGGTGACCCCCGCACCACGTGCCTGGTGGGAGTTGGAGCGGCCTGCTGTGCCCAGCTTCTCCGCGGCAGGGGAAAGCGGAGCACCCTAGGCTGGAGCGCTCTGTTTCTGCCGCTGCTGAGAAGCTGAGCACAGCAGGCTGGGAGAGGAGCTGGCTGCCAGGGTGCTCTGGCTCCCACCGCCTGCATGCTGAGTATGGGGATTGAGCCCTGATGCCACCCCGCGCCAGCCCCATAATTCCCTGGGACCCCCCCGTCCATTGGACAGTTGGGGCAGCCGCCACGGGGCAGGCATTCATCCTATGGACAGAATGGTTCTGGAGACCAGGACCGGTGTCCCCTTTTGAGTCGATAAGCGATGAAACCAAACCCCACTCCCTTTTCACACCGCCGGCACTGACCTCCTTGGGTCTTCGTGTAACCGGACTCCCCTGCGCTTCTAGGCCGCCCCTCCAGCGCCCCTCCAGCACCTGCCTTTCCAGCAGGGCGAGTGCAGACGGGCACGCTCTGAGGGCCGCATCTCTGGTCTGCCTGGCAGGAGCCAGTCGGGGTGGGGGGTCTTGTGCTCTGCCCGCTTGTCACTCCCCCCACGGGGCATGCAGCCCACCAAGAGCCAGGTAACAGAACCACTCGTCCGCAAGGGGATTACATTCCAGGCGTGAGTATCCTGCGCGATCCGGGTGCAGTGAGAGTTCCAGTGAAGCAGCACCCACGGTAATTGGCGTGCCGCAGCAGTGGGCAGGGCATTGCAAAGTGGACCATGTTACATGGAGGGAGGGCGGGAAATCCACACCCATCTCACTGCTCCCCGGCCCGGGGGGCATTTTAAACATGCCAGATTTCTACTGCGGGCAGGTGAACGCGACTGTGAGTCAGGCCTCCACTTCCTGCTTTGCACCAGGCGACGGGCGCTGTGCCGTGGCTTTGCGCTACAGGGAGAACTCACCACTCACGGGACCTGTGGCGTGGCCTACGGAATGTGGCCCCTGCCTCGCGCTGAGCCACTGTGCAGTTCATTCACAGGCTTTGTTCCCCTGCATGGGAGCCGGTGTGGCCGAGGCTTGACTCAGCAACCCTTCACCTGTCGCAGTGGACATGAGCGCCCCTCGGCCACGCTCTCCGGGCAGGGCAGGCTAGTTCCAACTGTGATGCTAATGCAGGGACTGTCACGGGTGCGAAGGAAGCTCACGCACGCAGAGCTGCATGTAGCTGAGGCCTCCAGAGCACTGGGAGACCTAGCTGGCTGAGGCGGGGGCCATCAGTACCAATAAGAACGGGCGGAGGAGGGTGGGGAGAGGGTGCGTGAGGGACTGGGTGTTCGGGGCTGCTGACTCCGTGTTGCTCTCATGGCTTGCTAGGCTAGTTTCCATCGGGGTTACCAGTGGCCCAGTGTTCTGCGGAGTCGTTGGCCATCGCGTAAGGCACGAATACACAGGTACAGTCTGTTTGTCTGGTCCTCTGTGTGTTTGGTGCCCCAGGAATGTATGTGGAGGGGTGCGTAGGCTGATGGGGGGCTGGGCTTGCTCCGATACCTATGGCGCTCCCCCCAGGAGGGTGGGCAGGAGCTCCGCTAACCTTTCAGTGCCCCCTTTCTCGCTCTCTCTGCTGCAGTCATTGGCCAGAGGGTGAATCTCGCTGCCCGGATGATGATGTATTATCCGGGGCTGGTGTCCTGTGACGCAGTGACCTACGCCAACTCCCGGCTGCCCCACTACTTCTTCGAAGAGCTTGCCCAGGTGGAGATGAAAGGGGTTGTGAAATGTGGGGAGGTCTATCACTACCTCGGCATCAGTGAGAAAACGTAAGTGCTCAGGCACCCGGAACGGCGAGCCGCTGTTACCGCCCAGCTTTGGGGCTGCTAAGCCGTGTGGCCGGTCTCTGACACCTCAGCCTGCCTGCCATGCCAGCCAGCTGCTCCAGACGCCGCCAGTCTAACCCTTGCCTGGAACAATCCGCGAGCCCCAGGTGCTGAATTCTCCAGTGAGCAGTCCCTCTCTAAGCTCACTGCCTGCTAAGAGATAGACACACACCCGCCCACTAGGCGAGCTGGGGCCGCCCCCTTCACTTTAGTACAGAGCTCTGGGTTGGTTTTATACTAAAAGGGTTTAGTCACACAGCCCACAGGGTTAAGTGATACCAAGCGAGGGAAAAAGAGTCAGGCAAGGTCATAGACAAAACCAAACCAAGCAGGCTTCTGGAGACTACAACGGAATCGTAGCAAGTTGCCCGTTTTTCCCTCACTTTATGTTTCCAGAAGCACTTGCCTTTCAGGCCGAGAGAATCTAGTTTTCGTAGGCTTAAAGCGGGGGCGGGGAACCTTTTTTGGGTCAAGGGCCGCTGACCCACAACAAATCAGTTGGGGGCCACACACAAATGAGAAGCAAAGCAAACAACCAAACTCTCTCGCTGACATGGCCCCCGACTGAGACGCAGAAAGGCCCTCCCCACATGCCCCTCGCACACCAGAGCCCAGGCTAGATTTTGTGTGCTCCAGCCCCGTGAGGGTGGAGGGTGGAGCCCCCAAAACTGGGAGGAGAGCCCTGAGCCTTGGGGGTCAGGTCCAGGCAAGCTGCCCCCAGGCCTTAGGTTCCCCACCCCTGGTTTAAAGGGCACTGTACTCCTTAGTGAGAGAGGATTAAAAGGTCTTTTTGTTCCCTTGCTAGTACCCAAAGTCCATTGTCTCTGCCTATAGAGCCAGGAAGGCTTCCTGGGGTACAGATGCAACCCCCTGGCACAATTGTTAAGCAGTCTTCTCTCCATGTAAATATGAGAATATGTAAATATACTTCCAATGTCTTCTGCTGGGAACCTAGCAGGTGAGAGAGGGGAATAACCGTTCCTTTGCCTAGGGCAGACGGTGGGTTTTATGCTGTACTTCCTAACCCCTTTTCATGACTATGTTTCCAGCCCTCGTCTAGAACTCTCTGCATCCAGCCTGGGCAAACACCACACAAGGATTTTTGGGGCCAGGGTGACACACAATACGTTTCACGACACCTTTGCGATCTAGTTCATGACAGCAGTGTGTAGGGCCCTGAGTATGTCGGATCTGGTGTGAGTTAGAGACAGTAGGAGGGCTTCTGCCAGTTGGCATTGACTCCCCGAGTCACACCCCCATTTTACCCCAGGGTGCGTGGGGGCGATGAAAGGGCAAGTTTCCTTTGATCAACACAAAGTGGGCGAGTGCTGTCCTGGCGGTTCAAAGCCACAATGTGCATCATGCCTGCCTAACCCAGAGCATCATCTTACCGCTGATTTAACAAGTTTCATCTCCCAAAATCCTGAACTTCTCCACACAAGTTGGCTGCAGGCAACTCTTTGTCAACAAGACAAACAGCTGCTTGGTCAGCAAAGAATAGCCCAGTGTAAGGATACCTTGAACCGGCATCTCTTCAATCAATCCTTATGTCTGAGAGGGTGGGTAACTGTGGTGTCTCATTTGCATCACCTTCCCACACCTCCATCAGTTCCAGTGACTAGGAGACCGGGAACAGCATCATGGAAATGAAACAGCATTCAGTGTTTCTCCGTACACCTAGAACAGCCTTGCAGTTCAGGCTTAGGGGCACGGCAAACTAAGAAAGAACAAAAGTAAAGTCTCCAGACGGAGTCCCTCCTTTGGAACATGCTGCATCAGAAATGTAAAGGCGCAGTGCAGAAAAAAACAAATTCATAGCAATCCAAAAATAATGTCAATTGTTATTGTGTTCAGAGGACAAGTTTGATTGTGTTTTGTTTTTCATATATCCTGATAGCTCCTTTCACCAACAGCTGTTTCTACAAGACCTGCTTTGCTCTCTTTGTCCAAACCTAAGGCTCCATTCCTACAACTCCTCTATTTGGAGGGAGCCCCACTGAAGTCAGTGAGAGGCCGCATGTGGGGGGCAATTTGCAGGAGACTGGCATTGTTAATGTATAGCTTGATAAGGAAAGATTTTAAAAAGCAACACAGTAGCACAGAGCAAGCACCGATTTCATCCACCTTCTTACCTATTAATGGCTTACTTGCTTTCCCCATGGTACATTGATAGAAACATTCCCCTTACACGGCCTTTGTCTAGAGTTAACTCATTCTGCTTTTTTTTTTTTTTGCTTTCCTTATCTTTTCCCCTGCAAGCTTTATTGAATCTGCCTATTCCTGCTTCTCTCGCCCATTTGCAGTACAGAATTGTTTGTTACCTTCCGATCCGTAGCAGCCTCAAGATGCCAGTCTGGTGGGCATTGCATTGGTCATTTACGGAAGAATCCTCGGCTGTTGTGTTTCATTTCCTTAGCTCTGCACCTCTCACCGTTAGGCTTGGCTACATCCTTCCATTACACCAAGCTCACTAGGCCCCTTAATGATTGATGCTTCGCTAGCGCTCCTCTGAAGGGAAACCCCATGACATTACGTCACCTCTGCTTGAGATTCTGGGTGCAGGAGGCTTGGAATAGGGAACCCGTCTGGGACGCAGGGCTTCGGCTAAGAGAGAGTGGGACCCACTCAGGTAGATTCCGGCCAGGAGTATTTCTGCTCTTTAACTGCAGCTTTCCTTTCTCTTCCTCCTTGCAGAATGATTGGCAAGGCGTATCTCACCAAGGAGAGGTCCGAGTACTATCCCTTACTGGGTAGGTGGACACAGCTCGTCGGGACTCCTGTCCGTTTGTCACTAGGGGCCTGCGGAGCAGTTGCTTCTAGGAAGAGCCTGCCAGGGGAATAGGGCAAAAATGTCTGAGGGGGGAGCTATGGAGGCTATGAAGTGACTGACCAGAAGGACTGTACCAGAAGTGTACACCTTGGCGGTGTTCGGGGTGCTTTTAAAGACTGCAGGTGCCGTCCGTAGTTAGCAAAGAATATGGAACCCATGTTTACAGTGTTGCGGCAGCCGGTTGGTCCCAGGAGATGAGAGAGCCTAGGTGGGAGCTGCTGGCGGTGGAAGAGACAAGCTTTTGCACAAAATGTTTAAGTGCCCGCTTCATTTTAAGTGGTCTCCTGCTACGTGTGTGATCCCCGTACACTTAGCACTCTGTTCCACGTCTGTTCAGCTGCAACGCCCTGGCTCCCTTCCCCAGAACGGAAGAGGAGCTTGGTAGACTTGAAAGCTTGTCTCTTCCTCCAACAGAGGTTGGTCCAATGGGGAAGATACTACTTATGCTCCCCATTTTGTGTAATGCAGGCCCATTCTTATCCACTCCCTTTTTGTCTTTGACTAGCATCTTTTCACTTCACTGACAAATGGGGTTGAAACCAAATGCCAGATCCAAACCCCCCAATACTGGGTGAGCCCCGACCCGTCTCTAAGGTTTAATCCAGTTGTTCTGTACAAGCTGATACACTCAACTACCTTATGTCTCACTTGGGATGAATCTCCTGGTTGGCAAGTGAAAAGGAATCTCCTGGTTGGCAAGTTATATTCCCTGTGGCTGCTCCAGTGAATGTAGTTGAGGGGTCTGTAACAGGCAGGCTGGCTACGAATCTGAAGAGTGACACTGGGTATGAGAATGCACAAGGAGTTGTGTGAAGATAGGGATCGTGTGGTCACACTTCTTTGGCCAGGTCTATACTAAAGAGGAAGGTTGAACTATGATATGCATCTTCAGCTACGTTAATTACGTAGCTGGAATCAACGTACCTTAATTTGAGCCAACGCTCCAGCTGGCTTCCCTTACTCCTTGAAGGAGCATGAGTACTGGCTGCCAATGGGGGCACCCTCTGAGTTTGATTTAGCAGATCTTAACTAGACCCACTAAATCAAATTCTGGAAGATCGATTGCAGCAGCATCGATTTTCCCCCTATTGAAGACATGGCCTTTGTGTTTGGGTGGGAGAGTAGCTGCAGTTGGTTTTGGAGAGAGGGAAAACTGTAATTACCACGACGAGGGGGGAGAAAGAGATTGATAAGGACTGCAGCAGAGGTGGAAATGAACCAGTGACTTACGTATGCGTTTCCTCTATGGGGGAAAGAGGTGCAGCCACTGCTAAGAAATGGGGGAAAGGGACTTGCATTGGGGAAGCTTTGTCTTTGCTTTCTTAAGTCATTCTGTCTTTCTTAGGTCGGGAAAAAGAGCTTGAACTCTATAATAATTTACTGAGGAATTTTGTGGGGTCTAAAGAAGGCCGTGTTATAATATATGAAGGCCTTATGGGCTATGGAAAGAGCCAGCTACTTGCTGAAATTGCCTACTTAGGCCAGGAGGCAGGCCACAGGTAAGTGCCTTTAACTTCACGGTGATGCATCTTACCCACTTTGATACACCTGTGCCCACGCATCTTGGCCCTGAGCTGTGACAAGCCTCCAGAGGGGGCAGGAATTCCAAATAGTACAGAGATTTTGGGAGGCTGGCACAAGCTGAGACAGCCAGATGCCCGTCTCTCTGGCTGCAAACAAGTGGCTTAAATGCACCCCACTTAAAGTGAGGAGCTTTTAGTAACTTCCTCCTCTAATGCAAATATCTCACATAACAGCCAGCAGTCACACGGGAGAGAAAACACCACGGGCCCAGTGTACCTATCAGCACACGCCTACTGCTCGAATTCTTCGTTTAATAAATGAGGCAATCGCTTGTAGTTAGGTGGTGTTGAAAGGCCCTGTGTGGTAGCTGCCTCAGAAGCTGAGCACGAAGGGCTGAAGGACCCTATTCCATTATTTCTCCTTCACTCGGAAGCTTTGTCTATGTGGCTAGCTGTCCAGGCAGTCAAGGGCAGGTTTGTGTTTCTGAGTCTTTCTCTGAGGCTATGTCTAGACTACACGCCTTTTTCGAAAGAGGCTTTTTCGAAGGATTCTTTCGAAAAAGAGCATCTAGACTACAACCAGTACTTTCGAAAAAGCAAGCCGCTTTTTTGAAAGAGAGCACCCAGGCAGTCTGAAAGCTCTCTTTCGAAAAAGCACAGTTTGCATTACATAGCGCCTTTTTTCCAAAGAGCACTTTTGAAAAAAGGTGTTATTCCTCATAAAATAAGGTTTTCCGTGGTCGACAAAACTGCCACGTTCTTTCGATTTACTGTCTAGATGCAGGTAAAGATTTTTCGAAAAAAGGCCACTTTTTTTGAAAAATCCCTGGAGTCAAGAAACACCCTGAATATGCTGGCTCTTCCTTACTCCCCTGTAGAACGTCCTTATTTCTCTTCATGTTAACCGCACAGGGTTGTTGCTATGGAGCTGACAAAGGTAAATGTCAAGCAGAACTTTTTCACCATCCGGACTCTCATGGCCATGTTCCTGGGGATTGACACCTGCAAATCATACGATGCAAGACAGCGCATCCTCCAAGGCAAACTCCGAGGTGTGATAGACGAGACCTACTACTGCCTCCTCAATAACATCTTTCTCATTAAGGTAATGGAGAAAGTTCCCCCTCTCCGGGGAAGGCCTGCCTGTGGAATGGGGGTTGGTTAATCACCTTGCTTCACCCTCAGTCTGCATCTGTCCTTCCTGCCCCGAGCTTGCCCGCTAGATCAAAGGCGTGAGTGCTCATGAAAGTCAGCACGGTCAATATATTTGGGATAGACACAGTGCAGGGCCTGGCTGCAGAAATGTGTGCTCCCAAATCTGCTAGTGGCATCGTGCCATGGATCTGATTCTGTCCACTGGGCTCGTCCTGCACCCTGATCGTTACTCCCACCGTGCGGAGGGGACTGGCTGTGCGCACACAACTGCCCAGCCTCACTCTGAAAGGACCCGCCTCTTGGCTTCCACAGCCCCGTCCATTGTCAGTCACCTGAATCCCACAGACTTCAGCATGGCCCCTCTGCTGTAGGCCCCCTCCCACCCAGAGCAGGACTGAGAGCAAGGCCTTATTTTACATGGTCACCAAAGAGTGGTCAGAGGGTAGCTTTGTTGTTCAGCTGGACGTAGATGAATGATCTAGATCGAGACAGGCAAGATATGGCCCACGGGCTGGATCCGGCCCAGCAAGCCTTTTAATCCAGCCCAGAGCCTGCCCCTGTGGCAGGCTGCCCCCGCCCCCAGCAAAATCTCTCAGCTCCTACTGGCCAGAAACTGAAAGCACATGAAGCCTCCCCCAGCAAGGAGAGCCATAGGAACAGCCTCCCAGACCCTGCCCCCCTTCTACGTCCCTCCCCCAGGCTAGACCCCACCCCTTCCCATATCCCAACTCCCTCCCAGATCTTGCCCCCCTCCTACATCCCTCCCCCAGGCCAGAATCCTCTCCTGCACCCATACCCCCTCCTGGACCCTGCACCCCAATTCCCTTCCCCAGGTCACCACCCAAACCCTCTGCACCTTCCTCACCCCATCATAGGTCACAACTCCCTCCCAGATCCTGCACCCTTCCTAGATCCCTCCTTCAAGCCAGAATCCTCTCCTGCGCCCATCCCTCTTCCCAGATCCTGCACCCCAAACCCCTGCTCCAGATTACAATCCCCTCCTTCACCCAATAAGCCCTTTTCTGGAAGATCCCTTATTCCTACTTCCAAGGGTTTATTTTCCGCAAGAGCCCATCTAGACTGGTGCTTTTCTCCGGCAAAACCCTGAGCCGGAAAAAAGCGGCAGCCATGTTCATGCAAATGCCGCGGGGGATATTTAAATCCCCCGCGGCATTTGCAATTCTAAAGTGTCTCATTAGCATCCCTTTTACGGAAAAGGGTGCCAATGTAGACACAGCCATGGAGAAACTCCATGGGCCTAGAATTTAGTTCCAAAGGAAAGCCAAACCATCTTTTAAAAAGTGCACAGACATCAGATCCCATACCCAAGCCATAAAACAATAAAACCTGATGGATTTATCTAAACTTTACCCTACTTACAGAAAGTGAAGAAAAGGTCTTTTCTTGGAGGGAGACAGTGTCTGTCCCCCTTAATAGCTGGGGAGAACTGCCCCCAGAACAAAGCAGGGAAAAACCAAAAATTCCTTTGTCCCAGTTTGAAATTCCTACCTACGTTCCTATTGGCCACTCCACCTGGCTAGGTAAGGGACACAGTTAACCCCGTAGTCCCCAGGCTGCTGGCTAACCCTCATGATCATGACACCCCCCATCAAAAAGTATTGCCCTCCCCTGCCCTGTCTGATGCAATCCTTGTGTGGAAAGCATAGACACAGAGATGAACGTGTGTGTGTGTGTGACAAGGCTGGACATCTCCATCCGGGCTCTTCCCAGGAATGTGTATGTCACAAGCAGTGACCCTGCCTCTCTGGTTCACTGGTCTCATGTTTTTCTGAGCAGTTCCCCACCTCGGCAGAGGTTTCCAAAATGGATAATGAAACGAGGGCAGAGGAGATGGAATCCTTTCTTGTGAAGATACTACAGAAGGTGAGCTACTGTCTTCACCAGGAACCAGAGAGAGGCACCTGGAGCAGCATATTCTGCTAACGAGCAGCTCGTTAGCACTCCGTGTTGCCTGGCCATTTCCATATGTTCTGCCCGGGTATCTCACTCCAGCCCTAGCTCCTGTTACCTGCGCTCTCTGTGTCACCTCTCAAGTTCGAGGGTGGGAACGGTGTCGTTCTGTGGCAGCGAGTGCACTTCTGGACCCCTCTCGGGCTCAGAGTGACGTTGTGATGACAGTACAGTCGCATACGGACCCTCTGCACCAGAGAGTCTCAAACCGCATTGCTACATGACCCCAGGAGCGGGGACCGGAGCCTGACACTCCTCCCGGGTGGGGGGCAGGAAAGCCAAAGCCCGAGCCCCTCCCCCAAGGGAGCAGGGGCAGATGCTTGAATGGCGTGGGGCGAGGAGAGCAGGCTAGGAGGTGGGAAGCCCTGGGAACCCACCTGGTCACCTCCCTAGTCAGCACAGAGGAGCAGGTTAAGAAGAACTTGGGAGCACTCTGCCGGAGGGGCCGGGGATCCAGGCCCGCCGATGGGTAGGGCAAAGGGGGCTGTTTCCCTGGGACCCAGGGTTCTTGGCCGTTGCTGCTGCTACTGTGGCAGCCGGCGCCTTAGGCCCTTTAAATCGCCCCCGGGGCTCCGGGCCATGCGCTCCGTGAGGCTCTGAGGGGGGAGCAGGGTGCCGGGGGCTGGCGGCCCCAGCCCCACCCCTTCTACTGGAGGACCCGCCCCTGTTGGGAGTGCGGAGCCCCCCCTCTTGTCCAGGCCCCTGCACAGCTCCATTGTATGCAGACCCGGGTACCCGGCCCAACCAACACGAAGGAGCGGCAGCTGCTCTTCTGCACCTGGGGCTGGAGTAGCTGTCGTGGGGTGGGGGTGAGGGCTGGGGGCCCTGGCCTGAAGATGTACCTCTCCAGAGCACTCCCTGAGTCAGGTGATTCTTTCCCTTCTCAGACAGTGGAGAAAGACATTCTCATATTTGTCATTGACGAAGCCCACTTCATTGACTCCGCCTCCTGGGAGTTTCTGGACAACTTGCTCTCCAGCATCCCTGTGTTCATGGTCATGTCTATGTCTGCTCCCAGCCGCCACGCTCGGCTGCCGTGCACCTCTGCCACAAGCATCATCAAGAGCCCCAAGACCACCTACGTCCAGCTGCGGGAGCTAAAGGCCTCGGTGATCCTGCAGAAAGCCTGCCAGGACCTCGGGGTGGTCAGCATCCCCCGGGAACTGGAAACGTAAGTGACAGGCACCTGCGCTGGGCTCCGAGCTGCGAACCTGCCTTTCTCCGCAAAACAGAGGGGGGGCAGGGAACACGCAGCTCCTGGCCAAGTGACTCACGCCGTAGGGTCCATGCAAGCAGGGGCAAAGCTTGTTCCTGGTTCTGTCACTGGCTGGGTGACCTGGAGCAGGTCACGGCATTGCGCAGTGCCTCAGTTTCCCCATCTGTAAGATGAGGATGATGACCCTGACTCCTTTGTGAAGTCCCTCGAGAGCCACTGATGGAAAGCACCACAGGAAATCCAGGTATATCCGTTATTAACCTAGAGCTCTTGGCTTGTCCCTGCCTTCTAATCATCTGGCTTGCAAGTCCATCCCAAGCTGGTTGCGTGTCTGGGCATCGCTCCATGCGTTTGCTCCCTCGGCAGGGAGCTAAGGTGGCACCCTCCATCCCCTCTGTTGTGGTGAAGTGCGGGGAAGGCTAAGATGTTAACTTGACCTTTGTTTTCTGCCTGGCCATTCAGCAGCCAGCTGTGAGCCTGGGTGTGTATTACAGAGACACCCTGTCAACTTTCCCTCAACGCCAAGGAGGAACATACAGTGTGAGCGGCCTGAGCCCTGAGGGGGAAGTGGCTCTGCCTTGCGACCAGACTGACAGGAATGTGACCAAAGTCCTTCAGGGCCAGAATTCCTTGCGGATCGTACAGGGCCCAGCCCACGGGGGAAGGGAAAGGCTAGGTGTGCTGCTAGGTTTCCCGCCAACAGGCATGGCTAGAGACGGTGCCAGCTCTTTAGGTAAAGGGGTAGGCATAGGAAGGGAGCAAAGACGAGGCCGCAAAGGCTGAGGAAATGTGGGTTTCTGTCAGGGGTCGCCCCAGGAATCAGTGCAGGCAGGGCAGTGGTGGCATGTCTGGCGTCTCAGCCTGCCATGGTGCTGCAGTGTGGTTCAGTCGGCCTCCCGGTTGGCTGGCTGGAAGCTGAGGAGGATCCTAAATGGGGCCGTGGGGACAGGTGCGGGAGAAGAAACCAGCAGAAATCTTCAGTCTCCCTTTCGGGAGGCAGCCTGGGATCCAGCTGTCAAGTGATGAGGCCCAAAGTCCTGCCCAGTCCGGGTGAAGCCTGGATGTGCTCGGCGTAATTCCCAGACACCCCCCCCCCCCCAAAAGGTGTAACCCTCACAGGAGCAATGCCAGCAGATCGAGGGACGTGACTATTCCCCTGTCTGCAGCACCGGTGAGGCACATCTGGAGGACTGCGTCCAGTTTCGGGCCCCCCACCACAGGAGGGATGTGGACAAATTGGAGAGTCCAGGGGAGGGCAACAAAAATGCTGAGGGGGCTGCAGGGCATGACTTACAAGGAGAGGCTGAGGGATTTGGGCTTATTTAGGCTGCAGAAGAGAAGAGCAAGGGGGGATCTGAGAGCAGCCTTCAGCCACCTGCAGGGGGGTTCCCAGAGGCTGGAGAGAGGCTGTTCTCAGTGGTTGCAGATGGCAGAATGAGGAGCAATGGGCTCAGGTTGCACTGGGGGAGGTCTAGGTTGGAGATTAGGAAAAACGATTTTTCCTAAGAGGGCGCTGAAGAACTGGGCTGGGTTCCCCAGGGAGGGGGTGGAGTCTCCATCCCTAGAGGTGTTTAAGTCCCGGCTTGACCAAGCCCTGGCTGGGATGATTGAGTTGGGGTTGGTCCTGCTTTGAGCAGGGGGCTGGACTCGATACTCCTGAGGTCTCTGCCCGCCCTCTGGTTCTACGATTGGGCTTTATGGGAGAACAGAGGAAGGTGCTTGAGGAAGAGGCCGGTTGGGGAGCTGTGATGGCTTAGAACTCTGCAGGCAGCTGCAGCCGCCTCTGCGCTGAGTTATCAGAACATTTCGGCTTGACACGGTTCCAGTGTTAGTAACCTACTTGCTATTAGCTACAGTCAAAAAACATGGGCCATATCTAAACGTGGCCTTAGATAGCTGTTGTCAACCGCCACAGCTGTGTTAAATGCTGAGCTTCGCCCGGCTCTCATTTGAACACTAAGACGCTTTCCTAGGAGCCTGCCCTCTCCCCCACTGCTCATTAGCCACACGGCACACTCTGTACCTTCCATGTGGCTTAGTAGCAGCCTCCTCCATTCCACCTGCGGCCTCCGATGCTGTGAAGGCACCGGTCACCTCCTTGGCTGCCAGCCCCATCCTCGCACCACAGCCCCTGTCGCTAACGGCCAGTGACGGTTCTGCCTCTCTGTAGGTTCTTGGTGCAGAGGAGCCACGGCATCCCATTTTACTGCGAGGAGCTGCTGCGGAACCTCCACTTGAACAACATGCTTATCTTCCGCCTGTGGGAGGAGGAGGAGGAAGTAGAGGATGAGTGGGAGGGCCTTTTCAGTAAGCACCTTGCCATTAACACCTCCAACACAGCCCGCTGCGAGCCGTTTGCGGGAGAGCGGCTCACCCCCCTCCCCGGCTGTTCTCATTCTCCCCAGGAGCGCCTGCCAGCCTGGCTCTGGTTGCTGGAATTCAGGGCAGGAAGAAGGGAGCAGGGGGCAAGACGGAGACACATTGAGGGGAGTGGAAAGAGGAACACAGGCTGGGCAAAGAGGAGAGACTGGGAGGGGGGAGGCGGCAGTATGCGCTGCGCAGGGCGTTTCTAGGCAGCCGTTGAATGCTGGGTCCGAGGCTTCCATTCCTGGTTCTGGAAGGGGAGTGAGGTTGAGTGGTTAAGGCACAGGGGCGAGTTAGAACTCTTGGATGCTATTTGTCCCTGACAAATTTCTATTCCTGTTCCAAATCTTTCTGACATTGAAGCTGCTCAGACAGGGGGCAGGGAGGAAAATAGGCCTTTTTGACAAAGCTGCCATGGAACCCTTTGACGTCGAACTTTCCAAGCTGAGGCAGAGACCAAGCACGGGGAAGTTCAGGCCCAAAGCGTAATGTCGAACACAGGTATAAGTTGTGGAGAAAGAGGGCTTTAGGCAATTTGTTAGCAACCTTAAAAGGTTCCAGCTAGATCAATGTTTCTCAAAGTGGTCCATGAAACCACCCTGGGAAAGCTGCTAATTGGCTGCGCCGGTTTGTTTACTTACTCACTCCTGTTCGCTGTTTGTAGCCAAGGTGAGCCATGCTGGGGCGGCCAGTGAGCATGTGTCTCCAAGTGGTTTTGCAGACCACTTTGAGAAACACTGAGCTATACACTACCTCTCTAATAGTGACTAGCTAGAGCTCCCCAGGAGAACATGCCGCTACCCCTTTAAATGAAAAAGCAACAGATGTAAAACATGAAAGAAAACCGTTTTTTTACTCAGCACACATTTCACCTGTGGACTAATTGACACAAGATATTATGGAAGCAAAATATCTTCCAATGGGAATGATACCACTTGCAGTTATAGTAGTTATATGAGAAATATAGAGGATAGACACTTGGCCCTAGTCCACTAGGACTTTATTTCGAGATAACCCCCCTCAGGTCAAATTTATAAGCAGGGTGTCCACACGACCAAGCCCGTTATTTTGAAATAACAGGCTGCTTAATTTAAAATCTGTCTTCCTGCTTTTCATCAGGACTAATGCTAATTGCGAAATTGTTATTTTGAAATATTGGTCGTGTGGACGCTCTGGTGCCGCAATTTGGAAATAACTACCCCCCAGAGTAATTCGAACTAATGGCTCCCCTGTGCTTCCCGGGGCACTAAAGTCCGAGGTAGCGCGTCCACAATAACAGAGTCTGCCTTGGACTAATTTTGAGGCTTCCCTGTAGTGTGGACATTTTGTTAAATCGGGAGTTAGTAAGTCAGATTTATTAACTTCAAAATAGTTTCCTAGTGTAGACATGGCCTTAGATAGCTGGTTAATCAGGCCTGCCGGTGGGGGTGGGGAGCAAAGGGGTCAACTGACCCGGGGCCCAGTGGCAGCCGGAGCCCCAGGTCTTTGAAATCACCACCAGAGGGCGAGCTGTGTGGCTCTGGGGGATGGGACAGTTACACTGCACAGAGGGTGGTCTGCCCCTGGCCACACCCCTTCCACCTGTGGCCCTGTCCCTTCCAGGAGCATGGAGCCGGGCCCAGGGGCCCGAGGAAGCTGTTGGCTCCCCAGTGATTAATCAGTATCGAGAGAAAGTACATGCCCCAAGCAAAACCCTGCACGCCTATTCCTGTTTTTGATTATTAACATCTGATGAATATGGCTGGCTTGATAAATAGGTAATCAGAAAAATACAGTCACCAGAAACAAAACGTCCTGGGCAGGGCAAAGGTGACGTTCTGTAAAGCAGAGAGATCTGAGGATTCTATTGCTACATCATGCTTCTTTAACATAAAAACGGTTGTAAATATCAAAACCGAAATGATGCCAATTCCATGGCCATGATCTTGTAAGCCTTGTAGAGCATCCTAAATAAATAAGGGAGAAGAGAAAACTAGCCTGTTCCTTCAGGCCATCAACGAGCCATTTACTTCCTTAGGACAGGATGGCACTTCCTCCGCATTAGTGCCTCGTTTCCCTAGGGAAGAGGAGTTGCAGCTTCCTCTTACCATCTGCTGGGGATGGGAGGCTGGCCGGGATGGGGCATTGGTATGATTTAATCTGGGAACTCCTTTGGCCGGGAGCCAAGCATGAAAGCTTTGACCCTCAGAAGAGCAGGCCTCAGAACGCTGTGAGCAAGTAGAAATGCGAAGAACCCAGTTTGCATTCTGAGTGGTAGTTTATTCCCTCCCTCCCCGCCGGCTATAAAGCCTGTTCCCATGAGATCTTGCCAAGTATAGTTTTGTTCTGGTGATATTTAAAAAGCAAACAAATTAAAATGTGACTTCTTCCAATTGCTTTCCCCCCCTCCTCTTTCTCTCCGTGCAGCCAATGCCATCAAGGTCATGTCCTCCAAAAACCAATCCATTTCCGACTTGGACAAAGAGTTGTACATTTGCACCCTCCGTCAGAATGTCAAACTGCAAAACATTATGCTGCCGCCTACGCTAAAAGGTGAGGTCCTGAGCCTGATGTCTCCAGCCAGAGGAGGCCCCATATTTCTGTTGGCTAAGGGCAGCCGTTGAAGGAGGCCTGGGAGCATGCATGCTGCAGACAGCACAGGTTTGAACTCCGGAGCAGAGCGGAGGAGTCTGGGCGTTATAGAACAGAGCAGTTCTTCGTGATAGGCCGGAAATCCGTGCAGTGGTTCCTCGCTCTCAGGTGGGGAGGGAGGCCATTCCGCCTCACTACAGGTGGGCAGTAATTAGTAGGTCTAGGGGACTCTGACTCGCGAAGAAGAGGGAGGGGGCAGGGCACAAGAAGTCCACAGCCTCCTGGGTAGGGCAGAGCAAAAGCAGGCAAGTGCAGGCTGGGGGGAGGGGATTGGCCGCAGGGGATAGGGTGACCTGGGACTATCCTGCACAGGGTACCTAACAGTGGCGGGGATCCTGCCAAAACAAGCTAACCCATTCTCTGGCAGAAAAAACCCAGAGTAGAGTCTGGTTACCCTGAGCCTCTTCCTACTGCAGTCTGGGTCTAGAGCTCTGGAATCCAAAGATCCCCTGTCTCCTTGGGGTAGTTGGCCACTGGCAGTCCCCACAGCTGCTTGGAGCATTTGTCCAATGGTGGTCCTGGTGGCTCCTTGGAGTACCTGTCTGTCTCCTCCGACCACAGAGTGAAGATCCACTCAGAGCCTCGCCTGGGATCCTGTTGACATCCCAGCTGGCTGGAAGAGACATCTGCTCCTTCCAGTGCTCCAGGCCCACCTGGGGCCTGTGGCTCTCCTTTTATACTTCCTGTCCTGCTCTGGAACTTCCAGTGAGGGGGGCAAACGTCCTAGCTGTCAGGATGGTTTAACACTGGAAGAAATTGCCCAGGGAAGTTGTGGAATCTCCATCACTGGAGATATTGAAGAGCAGGTTGGACAGACACCTGTCAGGGATGGTCTAGGCAGTGCTTGGTCCTGCCAGGAGGCCGGGGGACTGGACTCGATGACCTCTCAAGTTCTCTTCCAGTTCTAGTGGTCTATGGTTCTGTGCTAGTCAATTTAGCTCCACCCACCAAGGGAAGTAGAGTGATCCCTCACTTTTCAGCTTGGAAGGAGCCCACTCCCCCTCTGGACAGTCTTGGAGGTTGTATTGTAAAAGCTTCTCTCCTCCTTTTGCCCCATCTAGTCCCTGAAGACTCCGGTCTGCTCTTGGGGGTCATACCAGCCTCCAGTCTAGTAGTCAGGACAGTAGCATGGGAGCCTCAAGCAGTGGAGTCCTGACGCTGGTCTAGGAAGCCACTTTCTGACTTGTTAAAATGACAGATGATTAAGCATGAATATAAACCTGTGTTTCTTAAACTTTTTAAGATGGAGGAACACCAAACAAAAGGTTTTTTTAAGAGGAACACCAAGGACTTTTTTTTTGTGCTCAACAAAAAGAGGCTGGGGAAAAGTTATTGAGCAAAAAAAAAAAAAAAAATCAGGGGAAAGTTATTCAGGGGGGGAAAAATCGCCTGTCCCTTTAAGGGCAGCCATTTTGAACTCTGTTGTTCTCCGCGGCACACCTCCGACTGCCTCACCGCACACCGGTGTGCCACGGAGCACAGTTTAAGAAACACTGCTATAAACCCAACCCTCCTAATCCAGTCTACGGTCAAATCCAGTTATCGAGCAGTCGTGGTGGATCCTGGATCAACTCCTGGGCAAAACAAATCCAGTGAGTGAATTCCCCATGACTGCCCATTATCTGTAGTGGCTGGTGAAGGCAGGTTCCAGAAGAGACCACTGAGGAGTTGGCTTCCTCAGGTCAGTTCATCTGCAGGGTAAAAAGGACAGGATCCAGACAGAGCATCCATGCTCCCAATGGGAAAGCTAACCAGTGCAATCTTATTGTCTCGGTCTCCAAGGAGCACCCATTGGTGATTTACCGGATGACTTGGTTTGGCAGGCATTGCCCTGGCTGAGTTGGACAACATGAGTCCGTCGGAGCAGATGGTAGTGAAGTGCGCAGCTGTCATCGGACTGACTTTCACGACTGATCTGCTGTTCCATATCCTTCCCGAATGGACCAAGCGGAAGATGAACCAGACGCTCGCAGCCCTGGTGGAGTCCCACGTCTTCAGGTGTTTTAATAAAAGAAAGGAATCCCAGAGTTCGCAAGCACAGGACATCTCCTCCTCGGAGTTATTTGTGTATCCCGGGACTGTGAGATCAACTGGGCACGAGTCAGGTAGGGTGGAGCTGAGTGCGCAGACACCCCCCGCTCCATGTCTGTGTTCCGGGCGCTGTTTCCAGAGTGCTCTGTGACTCCTGGTGAGCCGGCATAAAGTGCCAGGGCTGCCTCTGGTAGCCATGGACTGAACAGATCAGTCGGGTTTTTTGCCTGTAGTTTTCTGTAATTGCTTGCCCCTGAAATGGCTCCACTTCGACTGCTGCAGCCTACCCAGCGGAATCTCGCGTCGCTCTTTGAAATAAACCCCCAAGAGGCATGTTTCAGGGTGCCCATTGATGCGTTTTTCTTTTTTAAATTCTATACAAAAAAGCCCTTGGTGGTTGAAGCATTGGGAGCGCTGTTGTAAGGTCACCTGCTGGGGTGACTCTAGAGAGAGGCAGTTGAGCCCAGGGGATAGAGAACTGACCTGGAAACGTAAACTCGACTTCTGCCTCCGCCATTAACCTGCTGTGTGGCCTTGGGCAAGTCATTTCACCTCTCTGTGGTTCACTTTCTCACCCTCTCCCCCCCCCCCCCCGGGTGTCTGACTGCTGGTTAGATTATAATCTCATCGGGGCAGAGCCTGTCTTTATTTTGAATTCAAAGGAACCCTGAGTTCCGTAGAGATCTCTGTTGAGTTACTTTAGTACAAATGATAATTAGCACAACGTGGCAGCTTATACACTAAAGCACTAAATTAACCACTATTTATAGTCATTCCAAAAACCCTGTCGGGATGAATAGAGGATAAATAGGTGATAAAGCCGGCTGCTGTGGGCTCATATGTCTTACCCAAAGTTTTTATTTTGTTCTGTTCTCTTGGGTGCTTCACCTCAATTGCACCAAACCCTTCCTATGGTGTCTAAGGGCTTGTCTACACACAGGCTGGTACCCGGCACTGATTCATGTCTTCTGTTGTTTTGGTCAAGTCCGGCACCAACAATAGGCACAGGAAGTTATTTTGCTGCCCACTGGGGTACGTGTAACCAAGCAATGAGAATCCATATCCACCCACTCGCTGTGGCACTCTGCCGCACCCCCACCCTCGTTGGTGGCTGGCCAAATCTGGAATTTGAGGAGTCTGCTACACCCATGGCTAAGGGGTGCATTGTTCACTCAAGCAGTAACATCTCCTGTTGCCCAAAAACTTGTCACCTGGTTGCACCCCCTCCCAGACTCATGTTACAGGAAGTCTGGACCTTTCTGTATGTGCTGGGGCTGGGCCAGCCTCCCGCAATGACAGTCACGCCCAGAATTCTCATCCTCAGCTAGGTCTCGGTGCGGTGCCCAGGGAAACTGAGGCACACACACAGGGTTACCACAGGGCAGCAGAAATCACCTGCAATGTAACAGAGTGAATCCAGTCCCTGCGTGGCCACAGCAATGGTTGCGGAAGAAGCGGTGCCTTGTGTGCTAAATCCACATTCTCTTTCAGATATCCGCTCGTCCGTGTACAACCGCATCAAGCTGGAGCAGCTGGTGATGCAGTGCGGGGCCATGGCGTTCTGCACGCCGCTGCTGCAGGAGGCGGCCTACGAGGTCTGGCTGAAGAGCCAGAAGAAAGCCTTGCATCTCAAGTGCATTAGCTACCTCGAAGGGCAGGCCCACAAGTGCCGGCGCTGCGGGGAAGGGGACTTCATCGCCTTCCACCGCCACACCGTGGAGACGCTGCTGGAGAGCATCGAGTCGCAGGAAACCATTTCGGAGCTGCACACGGAATACCCGGTCAGCGAAGCAGCCTCCATGATCATCCGTGAAACCCTGAGGAAGCTCCACGCACCCTCCTTTGAAGGTAAATGGACGCGCGCGTTTCCCCAGCGCCCCCCCAACTGGGCTCCCCAAGGGACTGTGGAAGGCAGAATCTTACAATAAGGACACCTTCTGCTCTCATTATGCTTAGGTGCACCAGACACCTTTGCTGAGCCCCTTCTCCTCCACTGGCCCTGTTCGCGCCGCAACCCCTCCCACCCCAGGGGAAATCCAGAGGGGCATCCTGCCCCCCTGTCCACGCTCCTCCAGTCTCCTTATGTTTCCCTTTCCATGCCCCCTCATGTTTCTGCTCAGCCTGTGGGCCCAGGGGCAGGAGCTGACAGGCAGGAGCACTTTCTGGGCTGTGGTGGGGGCAGCGTGGGGCGACAGAGGTGTGGGGCAGAAGGACTAGGGGCAGGGAAGGAGGTGGCCAGGGCCCTGGCGATGAGCAGTTGGTGAGGTCGAGCGGGCCTGAGGACAGAACTTAGGCCAGCTGTGGGGGCGCTGAGGCGGGGGCAGCGAAGGAGCTGGGGTTGCAAGGAAGTGATCCAGGGAACTAGAGTGAGGTGAGAGGGGCAGAAGCACATGGCTGCCGTTTACAGGGTCTCTGGGTTGGGACATGGAGTCAGGGCCATCACTAGGGGGGTGTAGGACTTGGAGCAATCCTACCAGTGCTCCAGGTGTGGGGCCCAGACTAACCTGTGGCTGCAGGCTCTGCCCCTCCTCCGCTGTTCTGCCCTGCCCCTGGCCTGCCCCCTCGCCCTCCTCGCAATGCAAGCTGGGGGATTAGTGGGGGGCCTGGTGTGGACTGCACTCTCCCCGACAGCCTGCCCCACTCCACTGCCCGTCTCAGCCCGACGTGCTCTGCTTCTCCGCGGTGGCAGGAAGTGGAGCGCCCCGGGGCCAGTGTGCTCTGCTGGGACGGGAGGGTGGAGCAGGGTAAAGCGGAGCAGGTTGCCAGGTCGCTCTGGCTCCCACTGCCATGATGTGTGGGGGTGACCCCTGCTGCCGCCTCGCTCTAGCCCCCCAGGTAATCCTCCAGGCCACCCTGGGCCCCGTCCATAGAACTGTTGAGGCCTCTGCCGCAGGGCCCGTCAAAGCGCAGGGCCTGGACCCCCCCACCTGCCACCGAGGAAGCGGCTGCACCGTGGACTTCGGCCCCCTCAGAAGGGGGGAAAGCCGAATGTGACACAGTTGGAGGGCCGTGACCTGCAGAGGGCGCTGTGCTCTTTGGGGCCACACACGTCCTGAGGCAGATGTGGCAGCCACCACACGAGGGCGCACTGGCAAACTGAGCTAGTTCCCAGGACGACCAGCAGGGGGTCAGGGCGGCGAGTCGAACTTTATCACAGACCGTCTTTGTGTTCTCTGTCGGTCCGGCGCCTGGTGCAACGGCCCCCTGGCTTCCGCTGGCCCTGGCCACGCACATAGCGAGGCGGAGTGGTTCTAAAGCTGTTCATAAACATCGGTCTCTCTCTCCAAGGGACAAAGAGGAAAGTGGCGACTGCTAAGGCTGTCCTAGCCAGCACAAGCTCCCCTGAAATTGTCCAGAGGATAAGTGAAGGTAAAACAGCCCATTGCATGCAGAACTTACCGTGAGCGGGAGGGGGCCAGGCAAGACCACCAGCTAAACTCCAGAGAGCGGCAGGAGAGGAAGCGGGAGGGAATGGGAAGTGGCTGCTGAGGGAAAGAGAGTGAGTGAAATAATAGGGTGGAAGGATGAGAGAGAAAACACAACCTCCCCCGCCACCAAAGAGGGAGGTTTGGAGAGTGGGGAGGGTCTGGCGAGTGGCGGGGGAGTGTAGTACTAATAGCACAGCCTCACCGAGGCTGCGTCTAGACTGCACTCTTATGTGGGAAAAAGAGGAGCTATTTGCGCCATACAAATGATGTATCTTTTTTTGATTGAATTTCAAAAGAGGCTTTTTCGAAACTTGGCGCGTCTACGTGGCTGTACACGTAGAGCGAGGTTTACAGGCATGGCACAAAGCCCCTCTGTTCCTTCAGAAAAGGGTTCGAAAAAGCGGACTCGTTCCTTGGCTGCGTCGTTGCTTTTTCGGGATACTTCTGGTAACCCGAGAAAGCAGCGCAATCTAGACGTAGCCCTAGTGGGCCACCCTCCTGCCTGGCAATCACCTGGCACCAGGGCCTTTTCTTTGGCCCCATCAGACAAAGTGGTTTTTACCCCCAAAAGCTTATTTCCAGATAAATCTGCTAGTCTTTAAGTTGCCGCAGGACTCCTCTTTGCGTTTGCCAAGGACTTCCTACAGTATTTATGCCACACCTTTCACCGACATGGCGTTTAAGAGTTTGTACGTGGCGGGATTACTCCCCCACCAACGAAATGCAGCCACCTCTGGGGCGGAATACTACACCTGCTCTGTATCAGCAGCGTAACCCAACAGGTGTTTGGAGGAGGAGCCGGGAAGAATAATTATTTCCAAGGACATCCGGAAGGGGGCTTGTGGAGCCAAACGTACATTGCTGCAATTACGCCAGGACGATCAGGGTTGTGATGTCTAACTTTAAAGAAAAACGCTGTGGAAATTGTCACAAGCATAATTGGTCAGCACCTGAGATTAGCGTGTCATCCCCTCGACAGTCGTACCGTGCTGCTGAGGGTCCCTTTGCAGAGAGAAATGACTGGGCTATTTAGGTTGTCAGGTACAAAAGAACAGAAAAGAAAATGGCTGATGTCCAATGACAAGTCTATTGGGACAGTAGCCACTTTCCTGGAAGCAGCCCTGTCGTTCTCAGCAGGGTTGCACTGATGGACTGCTGGGGGAGTTGCGAGAAAAGCTCATCACGTTCACTTTCCAATGTGCAAAGGCAAGTGATGGCTCAAAGGCACTTTTCTTTTGTTCTTTTTCCTGTTAAACAGGTCCACAAATGGCTCAGCTCATTGCACCCAAAACACCATCCTCTGCAATTTTGACGACACCCAGTGCTGGTAAAGTTTCTTCTCTCTGCAGGCAGCATGTACCAGAACCTATTGTCTTGAACAAAGGATGTGTGTGGCAGGCATCCGATTCCTTAGATCCCCGTTTTCCCTTGTTTTCTTAATTTCAGAGACCAATGCTTCTTCTTTTTCCAAGGACTTCTTAGAACCACAAGACATTAAGAAAGGTAAAGGCCTGCGTTTATTCCTGGAATGTAAGAGCTCAGCCACAGGCTGAGCCAACACAGCAGTGAGAAATTAAAGACCAAATCCAAGCTTGACTCTAACAGCTTCTAACTGAAAGAGTGCGGTGCGTGTCTCACTCCAGTCATAGCTCTATCGGCTATAGGACTGCCACTGGTTTCAAAGGGGGCTGCATCTTTGTAACGGAGAGCCAAATGTCACCCCTCAGCATCAGCTAGCAGCATCAGCTAGTAGCCTTACAAATCCAGGGTTGAAAAATACTGTTAAAAAGAAAGCAACAAACTGAAGTGGGTGAATAGAAGGAACTGAATGTCTCCCCCTTCCCTCTGTCTCTAGCTACAAACCTTACAGTGGAACATCTGTACTGCTGCAGCTGCACTGATCTAAGGTCTTGGGTAGCCGCTCTATGCTGGCAGGAGAGAGCTCTCCTGTTGGCATAATTAAACCACCCCAACGAGCAGCAGTAACTGTGTCGACAGGAGATGATCTCCCACCGACTTCATGCTTTCCATACCGGTGGTTTTGTTGGTGAAACGTACGGTGGGGGATTTTTTCATGCCCCCAACTGACAGAAGTTTTGCTGATAAAAGCGCTAGCGTAGCCAAACCCTAAAAAGCTGCACTGAAAAGAATCTGGAAGAGTTTGACGAAGTCCTTTAGGAGCTAGCAGGTTTGGGCAAAATCCCCACCTGGATTAGCTCATCTATTGGCATAAATGGGGGTCGCTGTGCCGACATCAGTGGAGCTAGGTTGATTGGCGCCAGCAAAGGACCTGGCCCAGAAGTAGTGCATGTTTCTCCCCTGGAAGCTGTTGGCATTTTGAGGATATCTGGGCGGGTGGGTGGGGTTCTTCCCATTAACTGCGGCCTATGGAGTGGCCTGATCTGGCCCATGCTAAGTTGCAGTGAAGACTTTCCTGGTGTCATGGCAACACTGTAAATAGCTGCCCCGCAGCACCTTTGAATTTGATCTCGTAATCTTAGTGCTAGAGAAGGGTAAAAGGCGGCTCCTGTTCCAGGACATGTGATGACGCACTGAACTGGTGGTTGGTTTTCTTTCCAGAGACCCTAAAGGCACTAAAGAAACACAAGATGTTGCCAGAGGACATTAAGTACGGGAGCAACCTCTTCCTTCACCAGACCGTTTTACAAAGCAATAGATTCCTAGGGGCTCCAGAGGTTGTGAGTGGCATAGATGGGTCTGGCTGCTGTCTGGCGGGGCAGGCGTTATCCGGTGGGGGGGGGGTGAGATACCCATGGAGGCTGCTCTCTTAGCATGGAGCAGCCCTTTGGGAATTTCAGTTAGCACCCCATGTATCTGTGGCACAGTGGGACCAGAGCAGCAGCCCCTGATTTCTACAGCAGCATCCATCTACCCTCGCGGGGAAGTGCCCACGCACACTTCTTCCCTCACCCCATCGCTCACAGCTGAACGTTCTTGCAGTAGAATCTGTCCATGAACGTGGGATTGGTCTGACTCCACACCCCAGACCTTGTTGTCTGCCCAGCCTGGCCCACAGCTCCCTTCCCCCGTGGCTGCCAGGGAAGCGGGAAGCTGGGCCAGACTGGGGCAGAAGCTGAGCTCTGGGGTGTGGCTCAGTTTCTCAGACCTTGGCTGTTGTGCTCCGCTCATCCGCCTGTGCTGATGCTAGTTCCGCCGGCTTGGTGGTAGAGCGCTCCAGCTCTTCAGAGGAGGCCTTGTCACCAGTGCACTGTCTGCAGGGAAAGCCAAGGGTCCTCTGAAGCACCTCGCAGCACGGCTTTCCCGAGGACTCACCGAAGGCAGATCTACTGGACACTTACCTAAAAAAGAGCTACCGGTTTTCTGGGAGAAATCCATGCTAAAAAGAGCTGCTTTCTGCATCCTCTATAAACAGGCAGGCTGCTCATGTACAGGTACCACTGGTGCCAAAGATCTCTGCTCCGACTCAGGAAAGACAGATAGACATGAAAGCCCCATATTGTCCAGGCAAGCTACGGTTTCCAGGCCGGCTGCAGATGAGCCAGGGGTGTGAGATTCAGCTCAAGCAAGTGTTTAGGTCACGGTGAGGTAGTGGGGACGGCTCCCACCGTCCTCTTGCAGCGCTGCTGTTCAGTCAGGTGCATTTTAGCAGCGTGTGTGCTCGGATTTCTCTCAGGTGGGGTGAGTGACAGGAAGCGCGCCAGGCTGGCCTGGGGCTGTTCTGTGGAGGAAGGTTCCATGGAATTCCCTTCTGGAGTGAGGCAGAGAGAGGGCAGCATCCGAGCCACAAGCGCAGAGTCCCAGGGCTGGCCAACACCACAGGCTTGTGCCAAGTGGGGAGGGCTGGGTTCCCCACTGTAATGATGTTGGGATCTCAGTTTTCATTTATAAGGAGTTTGTTTCCAGCCCTGCCCCTCCACCCCCAAAGGCCATGAGACTCCAATGGGTGGGCTGTGCCAAGAGCCCCACATGGCTTTAATCTTGCCCTGCCTAGCAGAACACCATCATCTTCCCCTGAACAGTGCGCGAGAAGGCACAAGAGGGAGGGGGTCAGAGAGCACCATCCCCTAGCGCAGGAGAACAACATAAAACAGCATCGGGGGATTGGAACGCTGGATTCTCCCCCGCGTGCCCACCAGACGAGCCTTGTGACCCGGGAATCCTGCCCTTTCTCTGCCTGCCGTCTTGTCTCTGGCCAGAGCTGAAGAGATGGAGAAGGAGTTTCTGGAGGGGCTGGACGAGATCATCCAGCAGTCTGACAAGGGCCGGGAGAAGATCCGGCACTTGGGATCCTGTGAATGTGAAGAGATCGTGGAGTCCGTCTTTGTGCCCCTGGCCCGGCACTGCATGGCGAGGGGAGACTACGCCAGAGCCTTGTATTTCTTGTTGGAGTGTGCGGCGGCTTATTTACATCTGTCGAACAACTACATGGTGAGCTGCTTTGCCCCCTTGGCCCTGACATCCGTGTCAGTTCAGGCGCGCCTCCATGGTCTCCCTCTGACTTTGCCCCATTTTAGCAGGCTGTCCCGATTTCCCCGAGGAGCCAGCATCCTTTGGTTCTTTCCCAATGGCCGTGTTAGGCCTACGTCTTCTTTGTCTTCCCTTCCTATTTTGCCAGAGAAGCTGAGCTGAGGAGCAGAATTTTAGTGTCACAGATGTAGCACACGGGAGTTTACAAGCAAAATTCTGGGCTACGTTTAAGTGCCCCTTTTGACCCGCGTAGTCAGTCAAAAGTTGGGATTCTCTGAGTTGTTTCTGTTAGAAGGAGAAACTGAGTCAGGTCTTGCAGTGATGCAATCCTCTTTATTTACAACATTCTAGTTCCCCGAACACTCTAGGAATCCAATAGCTGGAGACAGTTAATTGCACATAGCTCCACTCCCCTTTCCAGACAGCTCTGCCCACACACGCTCTCACCTTTCTCTCTGGGTAACAAGTTCTTTCGCAGTCGTCCTTGGCTTTCTTCTGCCCTCTCTCCTTCCCGTGCGCCAGCGGGGGGGCCGGGTAGGAGACACGGAGCTGCCTCCGCCTGTACAGATGGGATTCCCCTGGCCATCTCCCGGAGCAGGCTGGGGAATCCAGCCCTCTCTCTTCAGCAGGTGGCGGGGTTGGAGAGGCGTGCGTTGCCGGGGGTGTCCCATTCATCTCTGCACTTTGCTTTGTTTAAGGCTTTTAGCAATTTGAATATAGCAGAGAATCTGATCAAATCGGTGGATTTCAAAGCGACTGTAATTAACCCGTTTGAGGAAGCCACCTTCTGCAGCCTGAAGGGTGAGGTAAAGAGACAGCAAGGCCCTGAGGAATCTCTTTGGGTATCTAGTCGGGATCATGCATGGAAGATGATTGCAGGTTTCCTGCGTCTCCCTCCTGTGTCCGTACAACCTCACCCAGAACTGAAAGTCCAGACTGCTGGACAGGCTCACATGCCCCCTTGGCTTAGGTAGCACCGCTGTGCTGCCTCTCCCAGCTCAATTCATTAAAGGGTGGAGGTCACAACAGTTTCAACGAGATTTAACCAACCCACTTCCTACCTCCGCCTTGGCTCCAGCATCGATGTCATGCTAGAAAATGGCATCAGAACGCGCCGTTGACTGCTAATTTTACAAACCGTCTTTGTCTCCCTCTCCCTTCCTCTCTGCAGGTCTGTTATAACATGGGCCAAATGAATTTGGCCAAGAAATTTATCAGGAGGGCTTTGGTTTTACTGAAAAGAAGATTCCCATATATCTTGATTGGAGTCGTCTTTAAGACTGTGCTGGAGGCGTCAAAGCATGCGTCTCACCAGAAGAAGCCGTTCTTGTTTACTCGCTCTCGAGGGTAGGAAGTAGAACCGGAGTAACACCTAGCTGGGTGGATTTCATCTTAGTCCCTGGTTGGCAGTTAGATCTTGATCCGGCAGACACTTAAGCACATGCTTAACTTGAAGGGTGTAACGCTCATACTTCAAATTAAGCATGTGAAGGGTGGGGGCTTTAAAGCCTGGTGTTCACATACTGAGGCTACATCTAGACGGCAGCGCTTTTCTGCGATACAGGAGGTATCCCAGAAAAGCAATGACGCGGCCCAGGAACGCGTTCGCTTTTCCGAAAAAATTTTCAGAAAAGCAGATGTGTTCTTTCGCCATCCCTGTAAACCTCGTTCTACGAGAGAGAAAGGAGGGCTTGAAAGACGAGGTTTTTCCCGAAATTTGGCACCGTGTAGATGCGCCAAATTTCAAAAAAGCCTCTTTTGAAAGAAAAGTGGAAAAATATACGCAAATTGCGGTTCACAACTTGCATATCTTTTTCCGACTTTTCTTTGTAGTCTAGACATAGCCTTAGTGAAGGAGGAATTACAGGTACTTGCATTCCCAAGAGAAGAGAACTTTAAAGCAAGGCTTTTTCATACGGTTGATGGATTTCCATTCCAAATGTCTAATGAGTGTGCAGTCCTCCCACACTCTCCTCCGTCTCCCCCCGAGCCAGCGTGGGCAGGGCCTCCGGCCAGGGTCTCCTCCCTCAGTCACCCGCCTCCCTCTTGCTTTCCCCACCTCTTGCCCCAGACCCCTCATTCCCTCCACCCCAAACAGCCTCCCACCCTGTCTCTTTCCTCTCCTCCAGCCCTCCCGGCGTCTCTTCCTTTCGCCCAAGCCCACCCGCCCCGAGAGTCCCCCAAGCGTTTCTTCCTAGCTTGTGGGCTTCAACGAATAAATCGCAGGCCGGGTCCCCGTGGGAGCCCACGACTCCAGCGCCTGGGACTTAAGAAAAAACCCAAATGTCATGGGAGTTGACAGCCTGACTTTCCCCAGGTCCCCCTCACAGCTGCCCCCTCTGGTCCTGCGCCCCCTGCCCTCTGCCGGCTTGCGGGATGGTGGGGGAGAAGCGGCTGCTCCAGCCAGCGCTGTTCCCTCAGGCTCTGGCCATGCCCCTTCTGTCCCCCTCCTCAGACAGAGCTGGCAGGGGGCTACAATTGCTTATCCCACCTGGCTGGAACCTAACAGCTGACCTGTGGAGGCCAGGGAAGGGGGGCGAGTTCTCAGCATTGCTGCAGAACGCACCCTCTTGTGCTGCCCCTCCCACAGCCAGACAAAGTGGGGGGAGCAGATATCTCCTCTCCTACCCCATCCCCACCCTACAGTACCACCCTCCACCCACTGAGCCTCCCCCGACTGGTACCCCGTCATCCTCCTGCTACCTCCTGCTGCCCCGAACCTTCCCTGGCTCTGCTCCTCGGAGGAGGGGGAAATGTGCTGCTCAGGATTCCCCCCCCCCCATTTAATTAGTAGTGGCAGTGAGATCCTTGTCCTGAAGCTGCCTCTTGCGTGACAGGGAGAAGAAATTAGCTTTCCTGTACCAGCAGAGCCACTGCCTCTCCTTACTGTGGCAACTCTTCAGCCTGGACACGGCCACCAACAGCAAGAAGTTCTGTCGCCTGGCGGCGCTCATGAAGGTGAACTCGGCAGAGGAATCGGGGGACGAGAGCCAGGTGGGTCCAGACAACCCTCTCTCCAGCCCCAAAGAGGAGGGAGGAACTGGCAGCACTGGAAGGAACTGTGGTGGCAGGACGTCTCCTGCCCCACGGGGTTATTGATGAGGTGGTGAAGGCGAGGACTTTCACAGGGTTCACAAAAGAGCTAGATAGATTCATGGAGGTCCCTCGCCTCTGTTTGTCTGGAAATGGGTGACAGGGGAGGGATCACGTGAGGATTCCCTGTTCTGTTCACTCCCTCTGGTACAGTTGGTGTTGGCTGCTGTCGGCAGACAGGCTATTGGGTAGCCTGAAAGTAGGAATAAGAGATCCTCCGGAAAAGGGCTTATTTTCTGGAGAATCACGTCTAGACTGGCGCTTTTCTCCGGCTTATTCCCAAGCTGGAAAAAAGCGGCAGCCATGTAAATGCAAATGCCGTGGGGGATATTTAAATCCCCCGCGGATTTGCAATTGCGATGTGTCTCATTAGCATCCCTTTTCCGGAAAGGGATGCCAATGTAGACACAGCCCTTATGTTTAATGGTCTGTGTTGAAAGAGAAAAAGGAGCAAAGAAATGTAGGGGTTCTGGTTTATCCCTGTGTCCCTTTTGCACCTACACCAGATAATGATCCAGTCAGTTTTAGACTCTTGTGTTTTTTCTCTTGTTTGGGACATTTTAGATCATTTCATCCTATACGGAATTCTCACTCTGCTGCCAGATGATGGGCTACCAGGATGAATGGATGAAATACGAGCTAATGGCCATCCAGCGTAGCTCTCACCTCCAGGTTATCGGAGGCGGGCTATTAACAACAGTTAAATTAGCACAGTCATTGGCCTATATGAAGCTCTGTTTGGGAAACCTGCCCCTGTCTATTCAGTTAGGTAAGTCTGCTTTCACCATACGTGGTGAAGAGGAGGCCTTCGTGCTAAGGGAGAGACACTTAATATGTTTGTTTTTCTCCACAGGCTATCGAGCCCATGAGATGTGTGTGCATCTGAAGAAACCCAAGCTGGACTGCCTGGTTCTCTGCATGCTCTTCGAAGCTCTCTTTCTGAGCATCAGGTATGGTGCAAATCGATCTTCCCTTGTGGATGGGCTAAGGAGAACAGTGCGTGGAAAAGAAATCTAATAGGGAACTGCGGGAGGTAGATGGGGGATCAGTTTTTCCTAGCAATTGATCAAGTGTACTTGTCAAATTCATTCCCTGCAAACTGTCATGAATTTTCAAAACAAAAAAGTTGTGATTTATTTAGGGCCTGGCTTAAACATAAAGACGGCATTCTTAGTGACACTTGGGTTCCGCAGGGGTCTGGTTTGGGACCGGCTCTGTTCAATATCTTCATCAACGATTTAGATATTGGCATAGAAAGTACGCTTATTAATTTTGCAGATGATACCAAGCTGGGAGGGGTTGCGACTAATCTGGAGGATAGGGTTGTAATTCAAAATGATCTGGACAAATTGGAGAAATGGTCTGAGGTAAACAGGATGAAGTTTAATAAAGACAAATGCAAAGTGCTCCACTTAGGAAGGAACAATCAGTTTCACACATACAGAATGGGAAGTGACTGTCTAGGAAGGAGTACTGCAGAAAGGGATCTAGGGGTCATAGTGGACCACAAGCTGAATATGAGTCAGCAGTGTGATGCTGTTGCAAAAAAACAAACAAACATGATTCTGGGATGCATTAACAGATGTGTTGTGAGCAAGACATGAGAAGTCATTCTTCCGCTCTCCTCTGCACTAGTTAGGCCTCAGTGGGAGTATTGTGTCCAGTTCTGGGCACCACATTTCAAGAAAGATGTGGAGAAATTGGAGAGGGTCCAGAGAAGAGCAACGAGAATGATGAAAGGTCTAGAGAACATGACCTATGAGGGAAGGCTGAAAGAATTGGGTTTGTTTAGCTTAGAAAAGAGAAGATTGAGGGGGGACATGATCGCCGTTTTCGGGTATCTAAAAGGGTGTCTCAAGGAGGAGGGAGAAAACTTGTTCATCTTGGTCTCTGAGGCTAGGACAAGAAGCAATGGGCTTAAACTGCAGCGAGGGAGGTTTAGGTTGGACATTAGGAAAAAGTTCCTGTCAGGGTAGTCAAACACTGGAATAAATTGCCCAGGGAGGTTGTGGAATCTCCATCTCTGGAGATATTTAAGAGGAGGTTAGATAAATGTCTATCAGGGATGGTCTAGACAGTACTTGGGTCCTGCCGTGAGGGCAGGGGACTGGACTCGATGACGTCTCGAGATCCCTTCCAGTCCTAGTGTTCTATGATTCTATGATTACCTGGTTTGGTTCTGTCGTTATAACCACATGCCCTGCCCACTGAAGTCCCTGGAATTTGACAAGTAAACGTTGTCAATGGCAAGGAAAATATGTAAAAGATCACAGTGTGGGGGTAGTTTCTTGCTTCCCAAGTTCTCCACGGCAGTGTGATTTACCCAGGGCCCGACTTATGGTGCCCAGCCTGGCTGCCCGAGGAGGAGGTGGAGGTTTAATACTGAGCAGTCCCTCGGAGCGCTTACTGTGAATTACCATCAGTTAGAACAATATGCCTTGTAGAGAAGGAGGTGGAAGGCACATTATGAGCGTGACCAAGGACCTCCGTGGTCTGTAGAGCCCGGGAGAGGGGGAGTGAAGAAGTCTGGACTAAGTCTGGCTTTGGCTGGGACTCAACGCCCGGCCCTGTGTCAGTGGGCCCACCTTAGCATGGCCCTGCTCGGATCTCACAGCCGCTGGCTCTCTGTGTCGGGACATGGGAGATCTATCCCTGTCCTGCCTCTTCTTTTTCTGAGGCACGGGTGGCTGGGATTGGTGCCTGCACACCAGTCCCGTGCCATGGTCATGCGGTGCTGGGATGTCTTGTCCTTGCTCGGCACCGGGGCACTCCACAGCAGCAATGAAGTGCTCGGCGCTGGGTCCGACGACCCCTGTTCTGATTGGGATTGCAGTGCCGCTTCCCTGGGAATGACCTTCAGCCGCTGAGCTCCGTTTCTTAAAGACCTAGGTCTGAGGGTCTTACAAACTGAGCCGCGATCCCTTTGATGGCTCTCGTCCAGACACTTTAAACATAACGTGTGTGGATCGCTCTTAGGCATGTGTCTGCCACGGGCCGCATGGGCTTTGAAGCCCAGTGACCTAGATGTGCCCAGTGTCAGGGACTAGAGGGAGAGAAGAACGACCCTCCCAAGAGAGAAACTAATGATTGACAAACTACTCCAATAAAACCATCTACAACTATCTACAGCTACTACCTATTAGCTATGCACTCTGAAGACACTAGTGGCTAATGGCTAGCACACTTGCAAAGACAAGCACCAAGATATTCCAGCTAACCGCCACTGGTGGTAAGAAGGAACTGGTGAAGGGGCGGGTTGGTGGGGCTCTGTATCGGGCACCCTGAAGGCGCCGCTCCAGGGGGCATCCAGGCTGACCCTATGGCTAGCTGCTAGGGGAAAAATCTTCTGGCTACGGTGCACGAGTGTGTGTGTACACACCTGAGTGGGATGGACAGGAACACGTCTCGAAGAACAAGAGTTACGAGATGGTACATAACTGATTTTCCTCCTGTCCCCAGCAGACTGGAAGAATGGTCTATTTCTTATTAGACATCCATTTACAACAGCTCTCTCTGGGCCACAATGCCTCCCTCAACACACCTGTTCCCACAACTGTTCCTTCTGCTGGGGCAGGTTTGTTTGCTGCGATAGGTGGGCCACCTGAATTCTATAAAGACTGCCCCTGGTGCTTTTTATGGTCAATACCAGCTGGAAAGGAAACCAGCTATCCCCAGGGGACCTTGCAGACACTTATATGCACACAGGGATACTTTGCACACCTGGGAAAGGCCACAAGGGAATGTCTCTATTCACTTGGGGTCTTGTCAGGCATCTTTGAGGCCCTCCTCCAGAAGTTGTTTCGCCGAAGATCCATGGAGAGAAAAATAGGATAGGTATATGAGTGGAATGATGGACAGAGGAGGAGACGTGGAAAGAGGAAAGGAAATGAAGGGGTAGAGGAGGAACACCCCAGGATAAAATGTGTTGTGCAGTAATGCTCCATGATATTTAGGTACCAAGACTGTGTGCGTGTGCTGAGCTGGCTGGAGGAGTTGGCCGTCGTGGAGGACAGAATCATCGGGATGGCTTGTTTCTTCTCTTACTGCTTAGAACTCTTGCTGTATGCTGGTGAGTACGGGGTGGAGAGGACAGCGGACAGCGGCATGCTTTGCAAAGACGCTCCTGGACAGGGACGGTCGCCGCGGCCACGCGGCCAAAAGTGGTGGTGCCGTTCCGGCATCTCGGTGGTGGTGACATGATGTTGGCGCGTTTTTAGTGATGAGAGCTGAAAGGGTTAACGGAAAAGGGGTTGTGGCTCCCAGGTGGGTGTGTTGATATTTGTGTGACCGTTGAAGCTGCTGGGATATTCTCATACAAATCTGGAACCTTATGCTTGGAGGCGGGAAGCTGTGATGTTGGCTTACAAACCACTCAAGGCTAACTGTGGGTTCTCAGACTTCACTCAGCTGGCATGGAGACATTCCGGACCTCTACCCCAATCTCCTTGCTCCTTGGAGCCCCCGGCACTCCCCACCTCTCCTGAAGTCTTGGGCTCACTGAAAACCTTGGCAGTACAAATACTGACTTGGCAAAAGCCCTCCCGGCAATGATGCAGTTGCACCAGCAAAAAAATCCTTTGGATGGGACAACTTATACCCGCCATGGTGAAGGGCATACGATGTAGTGGCAATTGTCCCTTTTCCAGTATAGCTGCATTTGGTCCTGCTTTGAGCAGGGGGTTGGACTAGATTTTGGTTGTCATTATTTGGCTTTTTCTCCTTCCCCAAAATTGGAAGAGTTTGAAACTCTCTTTCTCCTCGGTAGGTTAAAAAGGTCCTCTTTCAAAAGCACCTCTGAGAGAGACAGGGTATGTCTACACTACAGAGGTTTTTTTTTTTTTTTGGAAAAACAACTGTTTTTCTGAAAACACTTCACTTACGTCCACACTGCAATCGCGTTCTTTCGGAAAAAAAATCGAAAGAACAGAGGGCATTGGTAAACCTCTTTCTACGAGAAAGAAGTCTTTTTCAGAAAGAGCTCTTTCGGAAAAAGGCATGTGTGGATGGGGAAGAGGGAATTATTTCGCAAGAAGAGGAAAGAGGAAAAAGCACAGGTGCCCATGCGGCCATTCCACCCATAGTAATCACAACTTGTACGCAAGATAGCGTCCATTCAGTGTGGACACTATCTGTTGAAAAAGCAGATCACTTTTTCGATGTGTTTTCATAGTGTGGACATGCTCTTTCGGAAGAAGTTTTTTGGAGGATCTTTTCCAGAAAAGCTTCTTCCGAAAGAAGCCTGCAGTCTAGATATAGCCACAGACGGGATGCTTGGGTGAAATGTTATTGATGCTTTCATTTTTTTTCTTCCCAATGCAGGGTTTCTCCCCTTGCACTAGAGACCACTAATACAGCACTTGTGACAGCCCCAAAGAGCTCAGTTAAAACTCCAAAGCTTACAGCATTTCTGTTAGATTTTCACTGAGATCAGAGGATTTTCTTCTGCCAGGCAATTTAGCTACTCCCAAGATTCCTTTTGAGTATCTCTGTCCTTCGGTAGTTTTAGAATACAGAAAAGCACTCTCCCCAGTAACGGCTTCTCTAACGCAAATTTCTTTTACAGGGTTTTCATTTAAACCATTTAAAGAATGCCTGGAATTCATACAACACAATGAAAAAAACTGCATCCTTATGTCTCAGAACAGCATCATGCTGGGGCTGTATTCCTCCCTGGCCATTTGGTAATAGCCGAAGTCTCCTCCAGATTGCTTTGCTGTGTGACTGTGTTAGGCTTTATTTGGTCTGTATGGCGGCTTGGAACTTGGAAACTTTGGGCTGGATTCTGCCATCCGTGCTCATGCTGACTCGCACCATAGTTGAGGAGTCCTATTGAAATCAATGGGACTACTTGAGTGATCAGGTACTTCTCTACTTGAGTGAAAGTGGCAGAATTGGGCCAAGTCTATCAGAGGACGGAATATTGATGAGCCTGGAAGCCACCTTGGCTGAGCAGTGGTGGAAAAGCATTGTCATTATGTCGCATACCAGGGATGGATAAATCGAGGTGCAGGAAAAACACCTTTCCTTTACACTATTATTATAATCAACATCATTGTGCCTAGGAGCCCTAACCATGAAGCAGGGTCATGCTTGGCACTGCCCTGTCATGGCACAATGAGACAGCCACTGCCCCCAAAGTGCTATCTAAGTTGGTGGTAATCCTAGCTCGTGCTTTGTTGCAAGCATTAGGAAGAATTCCTCTCCCCATGGGCTAGCGCTGGGCAGGTAGCTAGATACAGGATGAGTTTTCCATCTTCCTCTGTAGATCGGTGCCTTCGGCTGGTCCAGTAGTCCAGTCCCCTACAGCAAATCTGAAGTGGCTCTCTTGGCGATCTAGGTTTGCCAGACTTCAGGAGTGGGGCAACTTCAGGGAGCCTTTTGAAAAGGCCAGACGGTTGCTGAGGAGAACGAACGCCTCCTTCTTCGCGACAAGTGGATTCTGTAGATTCTTGGAGTGCGAGGTCCTTATGCTACGGAAACACATTGAGGAAAAACCTGAAAGTGTCCGAGAGACCCGTACAAAGACGCTCAAGGTGAGAGAGGGAGAAGGTGATGGTCGCATTGTGTGGAAAGACTGTGGAAGTGCAGTACAGCTGCAAGTGAAGGCCTGGTGTCTGTGGATGGCTGCTAGGTATGAAGGGCCTGATCCAAAGCCCCTGGTGTCTTCCCAGGGGTTTCTGTGGGCTTTGAATCAGGCGCATTCAGAACAGTCATCTCTCAAGTCTTCTTTCCCAGCCTGACTTACCATAATGCCCAGGGGCTGAAGCAGGCTAGGGGCAGTCCAGAGCTGGGGGCTGGTGGCGTGTAGGTGGCCTGGTAACTGGCAGGACAATCTCTATTACAGGCAGCCCAGGATAATGGTCGGCGTTCTCGTGGGGGGTCGAGAGAGCCAATCCAAAGAGGCGGGGTTGGCAAGATAGGTAGCTGTGGTCAGGGCAGCAAGGCGGTCCAGGCAGCAACCAGCAGCTTCCTCTTCCTGTTGGGGTCTTTATATAGTCCAGGTGCCCAATGAGAATGCAGTCAGCCCAGCCAATCAGGGCCCTAGCTGCGGTTGGTCCAGGGTAGAATTCAGTATGCTGCCATGGCGCAGAGGCTAGGATGCTAGAGACCCAGGGGGCTTGGATTTAATACCCGGATCCCGACACCTGCAGCCTTCCAGTCCTGTGCGTCTACTCAGCCCTGCTAGGCTGGAACTCCTGCTTTGAATTGCCTAGTTCCCTAATTGGGCACCTGGACTGGCTGTTCAGGTGGTGGACTGGTTTTGAAATCCCTTCCGTGGTGCACCCTAGCTCAGCATGAGCAATAATATGCTGCATGCGGGAGGGGGAGGAGGGCGTTGATCATAAATTTTCCTTCTTTCCAGGCCATTCATCTAAAATGTGATGGCAAGAATTGGAAAATCTCTCCGCCCCCCCCATAATACCCCAGAGGGGGCGGGAGATCCCCAGGCGAAATGACGTGTCCCCCAGGCGCACTTACACACTTCTGGTTTTGGCATGGAGCGTGGAAATGGGTCAAAGGCGATGAATGGTATTTGCATGCTTCCAGCTGTGCGAGGGAGCAGGGGAGGCGCATGGCAATGTTTGTTTGCTGCCGCTAAGTTTGTGTTCATATTGTAGAGCTCTGTAGGGGAAACAGACCAACTTGAAACTGAATGCAATAGAAAGCAGGATGCCAGTGGAAAGTCTCCGAAAGGGGGGGGGGGACCCTTGCTTAAACAGCGGTGTTTCATTCCCATAGCTCTATGTTTCCAGGGCCAGCGACGGATGCACATTTGTGGGCTGAGAGAACCACGACTGATTATTTGGACATGACGAGGATGTGGAAGAAGATGCCATTAACTGTGACTTGTCTCCATCTCAGTCACTTGGCAAGAAATGGATCTTTAGGCTCCTCTTAGCCTGCAAAGGGACCTCAAAGTTCTGGGATGTCATCCTGACACAACTCTCAATTGTTCTCCTGGTAGGACTTGGACCAGGGTCTTTCGCAATGCTCCACCAGCCCCATCTACTACCCTCGGGTTTACCACCTCAAAGCCTATGTCTTCCTGGTGTTGGGCAATGAAGAGCAGAGCCAGAACCACCTCGACCAAGCATTCAAACTCTGCAACACCTATGGAAACCTGCTGGAGAAGTCCTGGCTGGAGATCAGCAAAGTAAGTCCTGGGACCCGGTAATCTAAAAGCTTGTTCCTTCAGCATCAGATGAGCTGGTCTCTGGGAAGGGATTCAGGGCTCCCTAGCAGAAAGTGGAGCTGGTTGCAGGTCTATGGCTGCAACCGAAAGTCAAGGGAAGGCTTGGAAGGCGAATGATCAAAACAGTGGATGGAGCTGGTAAGAGCCTGTAGTAGGCTGTACCTCCCTAGTATCCCCTTGTGCTAGTGCTGTTCCAGGCTTCTGCCCCCTTGCCCGGTGGCCAGTCCAAACAGAAATTTGGTGAAGCCAAAGAAAGAGAGAAGGGAAAAAAGGCAAAAGTACCACAGAAGTACCAGCCCTCCTTCTTTCTGAGAGGGCCTGGGTGGGCAAGGCTCTGTAGCCGTTTCCCTCCTCCTGGGAGTGAGGGATGCTGCACTGCAGTCCTCGCCCTTCAGAGAGCTACCCCAAACTGGGTGGGCAGCCTCCTTTTTAAGCCCCGCCATCCTTAAGCCAGACAAGATTTACCGCTGTACAGGCTGGAGGCTGGTTGGGACGAGAGGAGCTCTTTAACAGGGCCGAAAGTTGCCCCACCATAAAGTCATACACCCCAAGCCCACCTCACTGCTCACTTCCAGGGAGGTTTGTGACGTTCTCGGACAGCCTGGGACTGGCATGGCATTCATGGACAAGGCTTGGGGGAGAAGTGTGCCCAGCACCTCGGCCTTCGCCCTGCCACGTATGTCCACACCCACTCACATGGAACAGACTCTGTCTAGGACTCTATTAACTGTGCTATTGCGTAGCCTGGAGCAGTGACTATTTAAAACCGCACAACGGATCAGCCCCCAGCTCTTGCCCCAGGTACTCAGCAGCACCCTTAGGGTGCGTCTACACAACAGGGTAAACTTGAAATAAGCCACACAACTTGAGCTATGCTAATTGTGTAGCTTAAGTCGAAATTGCTTATTTCGAATTTGAGCACGTCTACACAGCACTTATTTCGAAATCGGTCACCCTTCCTCTGATTTCCCTTACTCCAGGTACAATGAGGGTTATCGGAGTCGGAGTAAGAAGTCCTCCAGCTGGACAATATTTTGATAGCATGTCGAAATAACTGCTTGTGTGTAGATGCACATTGTTATTCCAGACTAACGGTGCTGTGTAGACGGACCCGTAGACTCTGTCAAGCTGGGGAGCAAGGTGCGGCTTGAGATTCCAGCCCACGTGTCTTAGTCCATTCAGCATCACAGAAAATGCCTTTCAGTCCTTGTGAGCTACTTTTTGGATGTGAAAATGTACCAGTGAGATCTGAGTTGGGCTGGGTATCATTCCCCCTGCCAGGTGCATTTTTCCCACTTCTGAGGACTTTGTGTGTCAGGTCTGTTCTGGTCTCATGGTAAGGGCAGTTGCCCTGCTTTATTGCCATATAGTCTGTTGTGGACAGAGAAGTCACTATGATATTTGCTCTTCCAGCATAGCGTATATCCTCAAATGAAAACCATTCCTATTACACCTTAGGGGGCTACGTCTACACTGGCCCCTTTTCCGGAAGGGGCATGTAAATTTCATGAGTCGTAGTAGGGAAATGCGCGGGGGATTTAAATATCCCCCGCGGCATTTAAATAAAAATGTCCGCCGCTTTTTTCCGGCTTTTAAAAAAGCCGGAAAAGAGCGTCTACACTGGCCCCGATCCTCCGGAAAAAGTGCCCTTTTCCGGAGGATCTTATTCCTACTTCGAATAAGGAATAAGATCCTCCGGAAAAGGGCACTTTTTCCGGAGGATCGGGGCCAGTGTAGACGCTCTTTTCCGGCTTTTTTAAAAGCCGGAAAAAAGCGGCGGACATTTTTATTTAAATGCCGCGGGGGATATTTAAATCCCCCGCGCATTTCCCTACTACGACTCATGAAATTTACATGCCCCTTCCGGAAAAGGGGCCAGTGTAGACGTAGCCTAGCAGTGTGTAAGAAGGGGGAGGCTAACAAGCCTTAGCATCGCTCGGTGGTCTACCTGTATCATGGGGCATAGCCAGAGGTGAAAGCGAGTAGGGGCGCCTTGTGCGCAGCTCTGGCAAGTGCTGGCTAAGATGTGGTAAAAGCCAGCAGGGAGCTATTGAAAGAGCTGACTGGGCACTGGGTTGCGATAGGACAGTACCTGCAAGAAATTTCAACTTACTTTCATTGCTGGGCACAGCATGGGGAGCAGAGATGTTTCAATGGGGTCATTACTTCTCTTCCTACATGGGACAGGTGGGGGTGGTGGGTATAATAGGCGGAGGAAGGCACTGCCTTCCCAAACTGTGGACCTGGCTCCATCCATACTCTGCCCCTAGAACACCTGCTGTATTGGGAACGGAGTGTTGCTGCCCCCAAGCACCCACCTTCCAGGGCAAAGAGATTTGTGCTTGGTTTAGGCCTGGTGCAGATTACAGCCGGTCCCCGAGTTACGAACGCATCGACTTACGACCGTTCGTGTTTACGACCAACCTCCTATACAGCCGGAACCCGAGTTACGAACGCATCGACTTACGACCGTTCGTATTTACGACCAACCTCCTATACAGCCGGAACCCGAGTTACGAACGGAATCCGCACTTACGAACACTGCGGTCATACTTAAGTGAATGTAATCTGATTTACGAACAGATCGAGTTCGACCTAGTGTTTGGTATGTAACTCGTTCGTAAGTCGGGGACCGGCTGTACTCCCTTCCCCAAAGCCAGGTGAGATCCAAGGATCAATCTGCAATTTGCATAATCCCAGTTTGTTCCCTGGTCTGCTTGTGGGGCCGTGCAGAATAGCAAGCTGTAGGAATGCTACCTCAGTAGATCTGGTCTCATTCTGGCCTCTCATTTCCCCTTTTGTTCTCCCTAGGAGTGGTGGTTCACTGCAAAAGGCCCCATGGAAGACTTATGGTTCAAAGCCGCACCAGATTTTCCCAAGTGGGAAAAAGGAATGACAGAGGAGGACTTTCCAGAGATCCATAAAACCAAGTACTTGCTGCGGGTGCCAGCGCTGGATATTAACAATCCTTTCCCAGAACCTGAGGTTGTAGATGTTTGAGCTGCATGTAGTTCTGAAATGACCCGGAGCACTTTGTAAGCTTTCTTTAGCCAGCACTGCCCACATTTGTAAGCATTTATGACATTCCTGCGCCACACATAACAACGCCTGCCCTCTCTCTGCAAAACCCTCCGCATTGGCTCATCTCTTCCTTTGATAAAGTCTGGATTCTAATGTCTTGCCCTTGCTTGCTTAGACCATTTTTTCCACTCTGACTTAAACTCTGCAATAGCTCTTCATTATAGTAATGTATTCCTTTATAACCAGAGCCCCATTTCTCTCCCTTCTTCACTTTGCAGTGAAGCCTGCTGTGCATGATGGGGAGCCCAAGGTACCGTGGAAGCTGTATTTCCTTGGCCAGCTCCCTGCCTAGAGATCTGGCCCTGGAGCAGGGAAGAGACTACATTTCCCAGTGTGCCCTTAGTTGTTAGCATCAGGAAACGGGAGGGAAGGGAGTGGGAAAGTTGTGAGTTTTGCACAGGAGAAGCAGCTTGTTGTGAATGGAGAGCTGGTTGCTAGAAGGGGCTGGTGCTATGAATGGGGAACATGTGTGCACAGCGAGTAGGTGGCTTTAGCCCAGTCTCACACTCTTCCCCAGACTGGATAAGGGATGCCCATGGCCTCAGTTTGCCACCCCCAAAGAAGAAATTGGGTGGACAGTTCACCATTATCTGAAGCCTAGCAAGGGAAGTATGTGGATGCCAGCAGAGAGGGCCTGGGTAGCTTTAGATGCAATGCCAGGCTCACAGGAGGATCCAACTCCATTTCCACAGCCATGGACACAGAAATGGACTTTTCCTCTCCAGATTCATCCAATACTGGGAAAGAGAACCTATCCCTGCCTTCCAGATTTGAACAGGAGTGCTCAATTTTAACTTGGGCTGCTCTTACATCATTTCTTCAAAATCAAATACTGATTCACTGTAATTTGTGGTAGGAAACTAAGATAAAACTGAGCAACAAATGCTAGCAACTTCCTGTTCCTAACTGGGACTGGAGTTACTATTTTCAACTGCCATTACTCTTTTTTTTCTCTCAAGTTTTCTTCTTTTAAAAAGAAGACCGTAATATTGCATGGGAGATTTTCTCACAGAAACAAAGAGTGGAATAATAGAACAACAAAGGCGCCTCAACTTGTCCTCATTATGTGGGACAGCCTTGCAGTATGGATCCAGATAGCCTCCAATCACACAGGGTGAAAATCGTTCCACTTTAGGGATTTGTCCGAAAGGGCCAGGTAGCTGCTGGCCATGAGGGGTGAATAAGGGTGGTCCTGGAGATATGGCAGCAGAATGTCTGGATAAGGAAGTCAAGTATCAGAGGGGTAGCTGTGTTAGTCTGACTCTGCAAAAGTGGCAAGGAGTCCTGTGGCACCTTATAGACTAACCGAAGTGTTGGAGCATAAGCTTTCGTGGGCAAAGACCCACTTCATCAGATGCATGTCTGTTTCTGATGAAGTGGGTCTTTGCCCATGAAAGCTTATGCTCCAACACTTTGGTTAGTCTATAAGGTGCTACAGGACTCCTCGCCGTTTTTGGATAAGGAAAGAGATACATGGGGCGGGTTTCCCCTGATCACTGACAGTTCTGCCCACTGTGGACACTGGTAAAGACACGGGGTGTACAGCACAAGGAGACAGCCCGGGGCTGAGGAAGCCGTGTACCCAGCCGGTGCACACTACAGCCTTGCAGAGGTGTGAGAGCCACATGGAAAATGCTTCTGGGCAGAGGTATCTTTATTGCTAGGTGGGTGGGTCCTGTGTGGGAAACACTGACAGTCACCGACCCCTTGGCCCTTCTCTGTGAGCTACCACGGTCTGGAAATCGCCAGCCCGGTAGGGAGCGTTTGTGGCGCGCACCCCGTTTACACGGACCACGCCGCTTCTGGAAGCGGAGTAGGCGGTGACGCGTCCGGGGCACCCGCGCAGCGAGCGCGCCGTGAGCAGAGCCAGCAGCAGGGGGCGCTGCGCGCTGCCTTGACAAGCTGCCGCGCCCCGGGCATGCGCACGGGGGCGTGTGCGCGAGCCCGGCCGGCCCCAGGGCCGCTCCCTGCCGGGGGGGCGGGGCCGGACCGTTCAGGCCCCGCCCCGCAGCCCCACGTCGAGCTCGCGCGGTCCCCACGTTGTGGGCGGAGGAACGCGGTCGCGACCGAAGGGACGTTCTGTGGGCGGGGCGCCCGCCAGATTTGAAAAAGCGACGTGACGTCAAGCGCAGCGGCCCCTCTCGCCCCTATGTCAGGTGAGCGCGAGGCGCGTCAGTACTTAGCCCCCCCCCCCGCGGGGGGTGTCAGTGCCCGGCCTGAGGGGTCCCTGGGGCGGGAGGGGGTGTCAGTGCGGGGCCTGAGGGGTCCCTGGGGCGGGAGGGGGTGTCAGTGCGGGGCCCTGAGGGGTCCCTGGGGCGGGAGGGGGTGTCAGTGCCCGGCCTGAGGGGTCCCTGGGGCGGGAGGGGGTGTCAGTGCCCGGCCTGAGGGGGTTCCTGGGGCGGGAGGGGGTGTCAGTGCCCGGCCTGAGGGGTCCCTGGGGCGGGAGGGGGTGTCAGTGCGGGGCCCTGAGGGGTCCCTGGGGCGGGAGGGGGTGTCAGTGCGGGGCCCTGAGGGGGTCCCTGGGGCGGGGGGGGGTGTCAGTGCGGGGCCCTGAGGGGTCCCTGGGGCGGGGGGGGGTGTCAGTGCGGGGCCCTGAGGGGGTCCCTGGGGCGGGAGGGGGTGTCAGTGCCCGGCCTGAGGGGTCCCTGGGGCGGGAGGGGGTGTCAGTGCGGGGCCCTGAGGGGTCCCTGGGGCGGGAGCGGGTGTCAGTGCGGGGCCCTGAGGGGTCCCTGGGGCGGGAGGGGGTGTCAGTGCCCGGCCTGAGGGGGTTCCTGGGGCGGGAGGGGGTGTCAGTGCGGGGCCCTGAGGGGTCCCTGGGGCGGGAGGGGGTGTCAGTGCGGGGCCCTGAGGGGTCCCTGGGGCGGGAGGGGGTGTCAGTGCCCGGCCTGAGGGGTCCCTGGGGCGGGAGGGGGTGTCAGTGCGGGGCCCTGAGGGGTCCCTGGGGCGGGAGCGGGTGTCAGTGCGGGGCCCTGAGGGGTCCCTGGGGCGGGAGGGGGTGTCAGTGCGGGGCCCTGAGGGGTCCCTGGGGCGGGAGGGGGTGTCAGTGCGGGGCCCTGAGGGGTCCCTGGGGCGGGAGGGGGTGTCAGTGCCCGGCCTGAGGGGGTTCCTGGGGCGGGAGGGGGTGTCAGTGCCTGGCCTGAGGGGTCCCTGGGGCGGGAGGGGGTGTCAGTGCGGGGCCTGAGGGGGCCCTGGGGCGGGAGGGGGTGTCAGTGCGGGGCCCTGAGGGGTCCCTGGGGCGGGAGGGGGTGTCAGTGCGGGGCCCTGAGGGGTCCCTGGGGCGGGAGGGGGTGTCAGTGCGGGGCCCTGAGGGGTCCCTGAGGCGGGAGGGGGTGTCAGTGCCCGGCCTGAGGGGTCCCTGGGGCGGGAGGGGGTGTCAGTGCGGGGCCCTGAGGGGTCCCTGGGGCGGGAGGGGGTGTCAGTGCGGGGCCCTGAGGGGTCCCTGGGGCGGGAGGGGGTGTCAGTGCGGGGCCCTGAGGGGTCCCTGAGGCGGGAGGGGGTGTCAGTGCGGGGCCCTGAGGGGTCCCTGGGGCGGGAGGGGGTGTCAGTGCGGGGCCCTGAGGGGTCCCTGAGGCGGGAGGGGGTGTCAGTGCGGGGCCCTGAGGGGTCCCTGGGGCGGGAGGGGGTGTCAGTGCGGGGCCCTGAGGGGTCCCTGAGGCGGGAGGGGGTGTCAGTGCGGGGCCCTGAGGGGTCCCTGGGGCGGGAGGGGGTGTCAGTGCGGGGCCCTGAGGGGTCCCTGGGGCGGGAGGGGGTGTCAGTGCGGGGCCCTGAGGGGGTCCCTGGGGCGGGAGGGGGTGTCAGTGCCCGGCCCTGAGGGGGTCCCTGGGGCGGGAGGGGGTGTCAGTGCGGGGCCCTGAGGGGTCCCTGGGGCGGGAGGGGGTGTCAGTGCGGGGCCTGAGGGGTCCCTGGGGCGGGAGGGGGTGTCAGTGCGGGGCCCTGAGGGGTCCCTGGGGCGGGAGGGGGTGTCAGTGCCCGGCCTGAGGGGTCCCTGGGGCGGGAGGGGGTGTCAGTGCGGGGCCTGAGGGGTCCCTGGGGCGGGAGGGGGTGTCAGTGCGGGGCCCTGAGGGGTCCCTGGGGCGGGAGGGGGTGTCAGTGCGGGGCCCTGAGGGGTCCCTGGGGCGGGAGGGGGTGTCAGTGCCTGGCCTGAGGGGTCCCTGGGGCGGGAGGGGGTGTCAGTGCGGGGCCCTGAGGGGTCCCTGAGGCGGGAGGGGGTGTCAGTGCCCGGCCTGAGGGGTCCCTGGGGCGGGAGGGGGTGTCAGTGCCCGGCCCTGAGGGGGTCCCTGGGGCGGGAGGGGGTGTCAGTGCGGGGCCCTGAGGGGGTCCCTGGGGCGGGAGGGGGTGTCAGTGCGGGGCCCTGAGGGGGTCCCTGGGGCGGGAGGGGGTGTCAGTGCCTGGCCTGAGGGGTCCCTGGGGCGGGAGGGGGTGTCAGTGCCTGGCCTGAGGGGTCCCTGGGGCGGGAGGGGGTGTCAGTGCGGGGCCCTGGGGGGTCCCTGGGGCGGGAGGGGGTGTCAGTGCCCGGCCTGAGGGGGCCCTGGGGCGGGAGGGGGTGTCAGTGCGGGGCCCTGAGGGGTCCCTGGGGCGGGAGGGGGTGTCAGTGCGGGGCCCTGAGGGGTCCCTGGGGCGGGAGGGGGTGTCAGTGCGGGGCCCTGAGGGGTCCCTGGGGCGGGAGGGGGTGTCAGTGCGGGGCCCTGAGGGGGTCCCTGGGGCGGGAGGGGGTGTCAGTGCCCGGCCTGAGGGGTCCCTGGGGCGGGAGGGGGTGTCAGTGCGGGGCCCTGAGGGGTCCCTGGGGCGGGAGGGGGTGTCAGTGCGGGGCCCTGGGGGTCCCTGGGGCGGGAGGGGGTGTCAGTGCCCGGCCTGAGGGGTCCCTGGGGCGGGAGGGGGTGTCAGTGCGGGGCCCTGAGGGGTCCCTGGGGCGGGACGGGGTGTCAGTGCGGGGCCCTGAGGGGTCCCTGGGGCGGGAGGGGGTGTCAGTGCGGGGCCCTGAGGGGTCCCTGGGGCGGGAGGGGGTGTCAGTGCCCGGCCTGAGGGGGCCCTGGGGCGGGAGGGGGTGTCAGTGCGGGGCCCTGAGGGGTCCCTGGGGCGGGAGGGGGTGTCAGTGCGGGGCCTGGGGGGTCCCTGGGGCGGGAGGGGGTGTCAGTGCCCGGCCTGAGGGGTCCCTGGGGCGGGAGGGGGTGTCGGTGCGGGGCCCTGAGGGGTCCCTGGGGCGGGAGGGGGTGTCAGTGCGGGGCCCTGGGGGTCCCTGGGGCGGGAGGGGGTGTCAGTGCCCGGCCTGAGGGGTCCCTGGGGCGGGAGGGGGTGTCAGTGCGGGGCCCTGAGGGGTCCCTGGGGCGGGAGGGGGTGTCAGTGCGGGGCCCTGAGGGGGCCCTGGGGCGGGAGGGGGTGTCAGTGCCCGGCCTGAGGGGGCCCTGGGGCGGGAGGGGGTGTCAGTGCCCGGCCTGAGGGGTCCCTGGGGCGGGAGGGGGTGTCAGTGCGGGGCCCTGAGGGGTCCCTGGGGCGGGAGGGGGTGTCAGTGCCTGGCCTGAGGGGTCCCTGGGGCGGGAGGGGGTGTCAGTGCGGGGCCCTGAGGGGTCCCTGGGGCGGGAGGGGGTGTCAGTGCCCGGCCTGAGGGGTCCCTGGGGCGGGAGGGGGTGTCAGTGCCGGGCCCTGAGGGGGTCCCTGGGGCGGGAGGAGGTGTCAGTGCCAGGCCCTGAGGGGGTCCTTGGGGCGGGAGGGGGTTTCAGTGCCAGGCCCTGAGGGGGTCCTTGGGGTGGAAGGGGGTGTCAGTGCTGGTCCCTGTGGCGGGAAGGGGTGTCGGCACTGGGTACTGGTGCTTGGGGTCCCTGGACATGCCTAGTCAGACCAAAGGTCCCTGTAGCTGGGCCTTCTGACACAGGAGGTTCCAGTAGTTGAGAGGGAATGAACAGAGTGGGGCAATTATTGGCTGACCCATCCCGTTGCCCAACCCCTGCCTGTGGAAGTTGGAGGTTTGGGGAAAGCCGGCGCTGCGGTGTGGCTAATAGTCACTGATGGACTCATCTTCCATGAAACTGATTCTGATTCTGGACCCAGTTATAGTTTTGGTTTTTCACAACATCCCTTGGCAAGGAGTTCCGCAGGCAGCTTGTGCCTTGTGTGACGAAATGCTCCTTTTGCTTGTTTTTTAGAATCTTAGACTCCTAGGGCTGGAAGAGACCTCAGTAATCATTGAGTCCAGTCCCCTGCCCAAAGCAGGACCAACCCCAACTAAATCAACTCAGCCAGGGCTTTGTCAAGCCCAGACTTAAAAACCTCTAGGGATGGAGATTCCACTACCTCCCTAGGTAACTCATCCCAGTGCTTCCCCACCTGCCTAGGGAAATAGTTTTTCCTAATATGCAACCTAGACCCCCCCCACTGAAACATGAGCCCATTGCTCCTTGTTCTGTCATCCCTCACTACTGAGAACAGCCTCTCTCCATCCTCTTTGGAACCTCCCTTCAGGAAGTTGAAGGCTGCTATCAAATCCCCCCTCGCTCTTCACTTCTGCAGACTACATAAGCCCAAATCCCTCAGCCTCTCCTCATAGGTCATGTGCTTCAGCCCCCTAATCATTTCGGTTGCCCTCCTCTGGGTCCTCTCCAGTGTGTCCACATCCTTTCTGTAGTCGGGGGCCCAGAACTGGACACAATACTCCAGATGTTTTTTAAATCTGCTGCCTCTGAATTTCATTAGTTGACTCTTGGTTCCTGTGTTATGTGAAGGGATAAATAACACTTCCCTATTCACTTTCTCTGCACTGTCATGATAGGGATGTGAAAGATTAACTAGTAAGTATCACCTTTAATAGGTAATGCTTACTGGTTCTGGTTAATCAGTGATGGCTGGAGCAGCTCCCTGCCTGTTGCGGATAGGGGGACTGCTTCAGCCAGGCATTGAACGTGGGTGACCCTCAGGCAAGTGCTGCTCCAGCAGAGCAGCCTCTGTCCATGGGGAACTCCTGCCTATGGCGAGGAGGGGAGTTGCTCAAGCCCAGTTCCCCTGCTCGAGCCCTTCTTAATCAGTTCACTGGTTAAACATAATGGGAAGTCAGCCAGTGACCCAGGCTCCTCTGCAGTTTCTCTTCTGCTTGTGTGCTCCTACAGCTGTGGGGCTCTAAAGGCTCATTCTTTGTGCTGCTGTTTTTCTTTGCAGGCCTGCAAGATGGATCTCTTAACATTTCCCAGATATAATCCCAATGACATCATAACTTACATCCGCAATCAGATCCTCACAGGATCGGAAGCTAAAAACCTCTCTAAAAATGACTTGTTTCCAAATCCCAAGGTAAGAATGCGCTGGAAACAGAAGCTTGCTGCTGGAGGACAGGTTAAATCTAATAGCATATTCCAGGTTTGACTCCATAACGCTTATTTGCACGAGTAGTCCCACTTGCTGCAGTAAAAAATATTCACAAGAGGAAATACTACAAATAAATATTTCTCTCCTGCAACTGTTTGGGTGTTTGTTAATGACATGAGGTTATCTTAATTTCCAGTCTATAAAATATTGAATTATTAATTTATCCTTTTTACTCCCCCCCCACCTATAATACAGGGGTCTATAACCTTTTTGAGCATGACATCACTTTTTGAATTTAAGTGCAATCCAGGACTACCTCAAATCCAAACACCCTTGCCCCGCCTCCTTCCCGCCCCTTCTCCGAGGCCCTGCCCTGCTCACTCCATCCTCACTCACTTTTATCAGGCTGGGGGCAGAAAGTTGAGGTATGGGGGAAAGAGATGCAGACACTGATCTTGGACTAAAGGATTTGGAGTGTGGGAGGGGTTCTGAGCTGAGCCTGGGGCAGGGAGGGAATTGAAGTGCAGGAGGGGCTTCAGGGTGCAGGCTCTGGGAGGGAGTTTGGGTGCACAGGAACTCAGTGCTAGGGCAGTGGTTTGGGATGCAGGAAGGGTTCAGGACTGTGGCTGGGGTTCGGAATGCAGGCTCCAGTTGAGCACTGCTTACCACAGGTGGCTTCTGGGTGGTGATGCAGGGGACTAAAGCAGGCGTACCCCTATCCTGGCCTTGCACCACTCCCAAGAACAGCCAGCAAACTCCATCCCTGTCCCCCCTGCTCTGTGGAGATGGTGTACAGGGTGGGAGGAGGGGCACCCTGACATGAGCACCCCACCTCTTATTCCCGCACTCTGCACTGTAACCAGGAGACTTCTGAGGGTGGGGGCACCTCCAAGACAGAGGGCAGGAGCAGCACGATAGTGCTGAAGGGCAGATGAGGTGCCAGCACTTGATAGCTTCCTGGCCAAACCTGTCAGGATTACCTGTCAAAAGGCTCCAAGAAGTTTCAGTAGATCCCGATTTACTGGATGGTGACCACTGCTATGGAGTTTGCTATCATTTTTTGTTTAAATCACTGTCTTAATGTGATAGACTTTTTCAAGATTTTTGATATCCTCAAGTTTGAAAATTCTCTAGGTGAAGCTGTTATAATCATAATTGTTGATTACAAATAAATAATTGAAAACCATGAGTACAAATACACTGATTAAAATTCTAGTTGCCAGTCTGGTTATTGCTTGTTGAAGCTGCATTATCAGATGTTGCAGTACAACATCTCATGATGCAACAAGAGTATAGCAATGTGATTTGTCATCTTCATGAAAAAATGAAGTGGTTCTTCATTTGTTAAAGGCAGAATACCGCTTGTTTTGTGATACATTCTGTATGCTATAAATAACAGCGAAAACAAGATAGTAATTTACAGAGAGGAAGCTCATCAGTAAAAGTCACTTGGTATTAGTGTACTTTTAATTACCAGAATTAAATGTTGTCTCTCTTTTGCAGCCTGAGGTATTGCACATGATCTTCATGAGAATCTTGCAGAATGTGTATGGAATCCGTCTGGAGCACTTCTATATGGTGTGTGTATACAGTGGTGCACAATTAAGTGCAAAAAAAGTGACATTTCTAATTTCCAGAATTATGAAAATTATATTATTAAAGCACTGGATTCTTTGCATTTTTAAATTAGCTGATCCTTCTAGTATTTTGTGTAGCTGAATGTGAATTTGAAAGCCCTGAGGTATCATTCATTTAATCTACACATTTAGTTAATGGGAGATGTCAGGTGTAATACAGCTGAAAATACCGGGAAGTGATATTTTCCCAGTCTATTGTATTTTGGGTTTAATCTTTCTTCCAGAGAATAAAGTAAATGTAAAAAGTGCTTTCAAGTATCATTAAAATACAGCGGAAGACAAACCAATTCCTGAAAAAGACAGCCGGGGGCAAACTAAAAACTGATTCTTTGTTAATTTAACACTGTATCTTGATTTCTATCTCCAAAGTGTTACAAGAATAACTAATCCCTAGCTGCCTCATGGATAAATAAGTACTAGCCACATGTGTTGCATGGACATACTGAGGCATAAAAGTTGTAACTTGTCAAAGTCAAGGGAAGTCTGTCAGAGCCATGAATAATGTAAGGATTTCTGGCTTCCAGAAACTTTAGTTTCAGTGCAGAACTCCGAGAATGAGCCTGTAGAATATGCACATTCATAGAATCATAGAACAATAGAACTGGAAGGGACCTCGACAGTCCAATCCCCTGCCCTCACAGCAGGACCCAGCACTGTCTAGACCATCCCTGACAGATGTCTGTCTAACCTGCTCTAAAATATCTCCAGAGACGGAGATTCTCCAACCTCTCTAGGCAATTTATTCCAGTGTTTAACCACCCTGACAGTTAGGAAGTATGTTTCATAATGTCCAACCTAATTTTCCTAATATCCAACCAAACATATGTTTCAGTGACCACAGAATGTCACCTTGAGTCACCCAGGTACTGTGACTAGACTTCCTGGAAATCTTGTTTTTGGAAGAGACCTCAGACTTACTGTCTACTCCTTTAGGCACATCAGTTTGTTACTTGCTGACCTGGAGTTCTTAACTAACATTGAATAACATTATCAGAATAATGTCCTCCCTTCCCATCAGGGGCAGTGAATTCCAAACTTTGGCTGAGATAAATCCTGATCAATTTAGGGGAAGATCAGAACTGTAGTCTGAGCCCCAGAGAGGTGCAAAAAAGTTAGAGGAGCAAAATGATTTTGTGAAATGTTGTTGTTTGGCAGTAGGGCTGTTTCTTGGGAACCACTTGCTCAAACAACACCAGATTGGCTCAGGATTCTACTCAGAAATCCCATAGAATGTTTCAAAACAGTCTGAGTCAGCATGTGGATTTTAGAGAACTAGAGCAGTCTACCTTCAAACAGAAAGCAATGATCACCCTTAATGATAATGGAGTTGGTGCTACACTATACTTCAATGAATGAGTTCATTACAATATAGCACAGGCTTGTAAAATAATACTATAACATTACATGCAGCATAGAAGTCCAGACTGCCATTGTTGATTTACCCCCTCAAAACAATTTCCTTACTATTTATCAACTTGTGCTAATAAATACCTAGGCTTCCATTCTAGACTGAAATATGGCAATGCATCATACATCCGTTATTGCACTTGAACATTTGCACCTGTTCTAGCCTGTAATGTTACTTGACTGTTGGTAAGATGAATGCTTCCTGGGCAACCTTTTACATCCCTACCTCCCACCCTCTCCAGCCTTGAACTACTTGGTTCTCAAAATTTTATTCTGAGAGCCACCATGACAGGGATTCACAGGCTGCAGTTTGAGAACTACTAACTTGCTTTTGCCTTGCAATTTGAGTTTAGTGATTGATTTCCTCATCCATGTTTATCACCTCTGAATGACTTTCCTATTACCCCCACCCCCAGTGTTTTGTTCCTTATGAATACTCCTTGTAATCTCTTTATTTATTGACTCTTGTGTTTAGATGCCGGTCACTGTTGACATCATATATCCACAGATTGTTGAAGGCTTCCTACCTATTTGTAACTTGTATATTAATATGTGAGTACAACAGATGGATTTTTTTCATACAGTTCATTGATTTGATTATAGTTTAATTCAATTTAGGTGTTTGGGCTCTGTGCATTTGTGGTGGTCCTTCAACTTGTTGCAGATGTGTGAAGTACAATTTAGCAGACAAAGAAAGAGACAACTTAAAACAGCTAACATAGTGATGGGCAACCTCTGGCCCATGGTTTATCAGAGTAAGCTACTGTATCGGAGGCAGTGGGGGAAGAGGAGGAGGTGGAAGCTTTTGCCTGTGGGGAGTCGGCTTAAAATTCAGTCATTACATGTTTACAAAAATAAATATTTACTAGCATCCCTAGCATGGAGCTGAGAGCAATGGCACTCAGCCTCCCACGTTGCTCCTCAGTTGGTGGAAGTGCTTCTGGTGAGGCTGCGCACTAGCGGCAGAAGGAAGGAAGGTGGTGTGGCCATCAGCCATGGCAGTAATTACTGTGGTATCTGACCTCATGTAGGCTGGCTTAAGTTGGTAGCGTACACTATATAGAAGTTTTAATTTATTTTTCAGAGAGAAGGAAGGGTGTACTATGTTGAAAAGAAAGGAAATTAAATGCATTCTTCCGTTTTGCACTGTTTTCTTGTAATGTGACATTCCTCAGAAGAAAGGAAGTGCCCTATACAACTCAGCATTTACTAAAAGTATACTACAGTTTGAACCTCTCTAGTCTGGCTCACTCTGGTCCAGCAACATCCGTCGTCTGGCATGATTTTAGTTAGCTGGATGTCCACTTCACATAGATGTAACTATGTACCTGAGGTCCTGTAAAATTTGTTTATAGCCACCAATCCTGGCTCTCAGTGTTCTGTGCTGTTATTTAGCTCTAATTTACTCCTAAATGTTTTCTAAGAGCCCAGCAAGCAGTGGAAGTGTTGATAATGCTGCTAGATAACATTGACCTCCTGTGGTTCAGCATATTCTCTGGTTCGGCACCAGTCAGTTCCTAATGGCTCTAGACTAGAGGTTCAACCTGTAATATGGAAAGCAACAATAAGAACTTCAAGGTTGTAAATTGCTCCATGGTATTTGCCGCCTTATGTATTTACATACATTATTTTTTTTCCTGCCAGACCATTCCCTGTTTCACTGTGCAGGGTGTGATTGGTGAATGATGCAAAGGTCTAAAGTGGATCAGGGTTTGAGGACAATCTTAGCAAAAACGCAATTTAAAATTAACATGCTGCATATTGCAGATCTTCTTGGGGCTTGTCTACACAAACTGGGGTGAATGTTAACCCTGCTTTAATCTGCTTCTCCCTAAGGGTCCATGTGGTCCTGCTGTAGATCACTAAAATTTCCCTAATTCACTTTAATCTGTTCCTGTACCAGTCGTGGTAGATCTTAGGGATGTTAAATAGGTTAAATAGGTAACTGTGTAACCACTGAAAATCTCAGCAGTTACGCGCTGTGAGATCTGCAGTATAAAGCTCAAATAAGTTTTCTACGGTAGAGCCTTCAGCAAAGCCTCCCCAGGAGCAGGGCCTCCAGCACCATTCCCAGGGAGGTGGCTTCCCTGCCGCAGTGAGGCCGCCTGCCCAGGAACCTGCTGAGTGTAACTGGCACTATTAACCGATAAGCAGTAGCTTATTGGTTAAATGGTTAGTCGGTTACACTCCAACGTCCCTAATAGATCTAAGGACTCTATGGAACTTTTAGTGAGTTACAGCAGTGCCTGCATGGTTGCTTGGTGCATGGCAGGCTAGTTTAGGATAGATTTATACCTCCGCTTGGCATGAAGTAAGTAGACAAGCCCTTAGTTGACCAGAATGTGAAGGACATTTTTCAGATTTGGTAGGCTAGTACAGGAAGTTTTCCGGATCTGAAAAATACTGTGTTTCTTGCATGTCAGTCCATGGAAGAAGTAGTGAAAAATCTTTCTTCTTCTGCTGCACTAACAAACAGCCCAGATGTATAAAGCCAGATGTTTTGTCCCTGCAGCGTGCTGCAACAGAATCTAACTAAAGACACTTGACTACAGCAGAAGTTTGAGAAAACTGACTGTAAATTTACTGAGAAACCTACTGGTTTTAAATAAGTTATCTATTTTTTTTTTTAAAGAAAATAATCCCACAAAATAAAATGTGAATGGAAGTTTTTCCTTCAATTATTTGCATAAACATGGCTAGCATCTCATAGTGCATGGCTTGATATTTCCCACTAACATGCTTGAAATGAAAGTGTCCTGTGAAAAGTAACTTTAAAAAAAGCTTCTTCATGGCACTATAACACCTCAAGATCTATAATACTAGCTCGTGAATTCAGTACTACTAAAATGCTATTCAGGGGTTTGTTCTGCCGAGTCTGTTCAACGTTATGTACAGTACCAGGATACAGTCAGACTCTTCTGCAGCTATTCTGGATTTATGTAGAGCAAAACTACTATAGTGTCCATTTGAAGTAGACTTGTTCACAGAGCTAGTAACACTCAGTATCTTTTTTAATTCCCACAGGGAGCGTTTCCTTCCAGTCTGCCGTGTTAATGACTTCCAGATTGCTGATGTCATAAATCCGAGTAAGCAAGCATTTGTTACTCCATCTATGTTTCCACATGCTTATGTGATGCCTGGGACATTTCTATGAAATATCTTTGAAGGCTCTTGGGTTTTTCTTTCTATGCTGAGGTAGACAATTGTGATGTAGTGGAGACAGCATCTGCCTTTTGAACCACACTGGCTTGCAGAGAAGAGCAATTCATTAAACAGTTCTTCCAATGCTTTAGCCAATCCAGTTAATGTTAATTAATTAATACATTTCTGCTCTTTTGCAAAACATTGCAGTTCCATCTTGCTGCTAGGATAGATAGTAATCTGATGTTTTCAAGTAATTTACCAATATATGGGGGTTACTAGAAGATTTAGCCAGCGTTGCTCAGATCCTTAACCCAATCTTGGCTTTTTGTCATTTAAATCATTGCTCTGGAGTGCGGCTGGGAAAGTAGGGGTCAGTATGCAGGCTGCCCTGGGGAGAGAGGACTACCTCAGCTCTCTTTCACTGCAGCATATTTGGGCCAGGTGAGAAGCACCTCTACATGGCTGTTGCAGCTCCAGCATGCACTGCTGGGAGTTGGAGTAGGTTCAGGTTCGTCTGCCCCCTGCGCTCCCCAGTCAGAATGAGGAATTCAGCAAACTGCACCTTTGCTCCCTGATGAAGGGGAACAGCCAGCAATGTTCTTGCATGAATCAGTGTGGGGGAGACTGGAGAGCTTTTAATCACCTTTAGCCCTCTCTAAGGGATGTCTGGGGGAGGGAGGCTTGGGTTCCCCTGCCTGGTGATGCGTCTCATAAAACTATACAGAAAAGAGACAGAAATACCATTTCAGGCACATCCCATTTTCCTGGCATAACCAAACCTTTACCTTGCTTATGTTATGATAAGAGGCAGCTGCATACTGAATTGGATGGTCCTTGCTTTTACTGTTTAGGAGGAGTTCTTGAACAGACCAACTTAATGTACAGAAAAACTCTCTCAAATATATAGTAGATAGTTATTCCTAAAACATAGAAATAGTTTTGAGTAGGTGACAGGACTGGAACTCAATTTTGTGGATTTCCTGGGGGAAATATTTCTATAGAAAATACTTGTATTTCTTCCTTTCTTCCACTGTCTTGCCAACACACTGTTGCAGTTCACGTGTGGCACAGGCCATTCAGGAAAGACTTTTTTCAATTTAATAAAGAAATTGATTATATAAATAATCAATTAAGGAAGTTGATTTCTACCTCTCCCTGTTTAATTATATCAATTTAAGTACATTCAATGACTGATGATGATTTGGTTCAGTGATGGGTATCTCTTAAAATATTTCCCTTCTCTACCCCCCCCCCCCCCCAAAAAAAAACACCTGGCAATGAAAATCTGTAAGAAATTCTTTTCGAAGGCAACATAGATAAATTAACCTCATAACTCTCTTTGGAGTATAGTACATTTGTAACAGAAAACTATCCTGAGTTATTTCTAACATGGCACTTTTCATTCAGTCTTTGTCTCTGTTTAGCTGTATGAGTTTTGCTGTGCTCAAGCTCCCTAGTTATAGGGCATATAGACACCAAAACACTCATTGTTCTATGCTGTTTCTCTCTTTTAGAAGTAAAACGGACAGCTCGTTTCTTGAGTGGCATTATTAATTTTATTCACTTCCGAGAATCACGCCGAGAGATCTACATGGAATTCCAGTGGACTTATGTAAGATTATGTATAGTTTGTAAGAAAAAGCTCAAATAAGACCATCAAAATATAATTACAGTAAAACTCCAATAGTCCGGCATCCAATTGTATGGCACTCCTGATAGTCCGGCATCAAAATGGCAAGAGCCTAGTGAGTGAGCTTCGGCAAAAAATGAGTCACAAGGCATCAGCAGCAGCAGCTGAACCGAGCGAAAAGGGTAAAAAAGGGTTAAAATAACTAAAACATTACAGTATATTGTATAAGTATGTACAATAAAAAGGATTCAAAACACTTTATATACAGTACATACTGTATATAAAGTGTGGTTTATAGTAACTACTGATAGTCCAGCATATCCGATAATCCGGCACCACCTAGGTTCCAAAGGATCCGGATTATCGGAAGTCTACCGTAGTAATTTATATTTGGAAGTGTGCAGGCTTAAGTACGGATTTGTAAATTGCACGAGTCCATCATGTGTTACAACTTTTTTCAAAGGGGCTGTAGCACCTTCTTTCTGTAAGACAGAGATTTTGAAGGAAAGAAAGGAATGCCAGATAACTGTTGTCTACATGCTATGGAGAACATTTAACTGTTTATAGGGCAGGCAGAAATCTTACTTTTATTTTTTTAAGCTGTTGGAAAGGCATCACCTAAGAGTACCAGTTGAATACAGCCAAGTCTTATTGTGTCATTGTACTATAAGTTCTGATCAAACACGGGGTCCTGGTAAATAGTTTGAGACACTTTGGTGTGGTTCTCTGAGGAAACGTGTCAATTGGAATTTTCATGTAGGCCCGTTTAAGCTTGCCTCAGTGTCTGGAAGAAATAAACAGTTTGAATAAAGGACAAACTGGGTCAAAATCAGTCTAGGAAAGACAGCAGTCTAGGAAAGATGTTAGGAAGGAGATGTTAGAAATTTTCCTATTCTCTTACCTTACCACCGAATGAATGTTTTAGAACACATAGTATGAAGCCTTAGCTTCACACCAGTCTCCTTGTTATATCTAGACACTTAGAGTAGCAAGATATGCCTCTGACCTGTAGAAGATGGAAGGCTATTACAGTGTTTCCTGTTAGATGATGATCTGGTTTGGATGATGTACACTTTGATCACCTCCAGGTACACTACTCGACCTGCTGTACTTGGTGTTGAATCTGATCAGTGCCTGGAAAATTCAGGTGTTGGAGCACACAGGTCTCTTCAGGTGTTGGAGCACACAGGTCTCTGCATCCTGGCCAATAAACCTGATGCGATTGTCTCACACTAGTGTTCCATGAACTCTCCTCTGGTTTTCCCTTCATTTCCAATCTGAATTTAAAGTCCTAGTGATATTCTGCAAGGCCACAACTGGTTAGAGCTCAGCTGCTAGGGAGACTGCCTCATTGGCAATATTTTGACAGATGCATTCTGCTGGGGTGATGCAGCTGGGTTAGATTTGGGCACTTAAAGTCTTGCTTTCAGCTGACACTGCTTGGGTAACTTAATTGAGCCCAAACCTAAATGCATGCAGATAAAAAACTAAGACCTACCCTTTCAATGAAGCTTTTGCTGAATAATGGCTTTCCGAAAACCACTGTGAAGAAATGAAAGGGGAATGTCTTTGCTCAAAACTTGGTTATTTCTATTGTGTTGAATGCCTTACGAGCTAAGATAATGAACATGAACCGTGTATTGCTTTTCTACTGGTTCTGAGGTGAATCCTGGATCTCATAACTTTCACAAAGGGTCTTTGGCTCTTGAGAGGCCCAGGATTGAAGTAACAGACATTGGTGACATACTTTTGCTAAATGCATGGCTAAAAATCACATTTCTTACCGGGCAGAATGAGGATTTCGGTAGGTGATAGACTCTTAAAGAACGCTACTTGCCACATAACTGCAGTTTGTTATAATCCATATTTGAATATTTCCATCCTTGTAGCTTGATATCAACCAGACCTCCTGCCTATCCATGTACTTGTTTTTCTTTTGCACATTACATTGAATATTTGGATGTTTCTGGAAATAAACATGCATACTGGAATCTTTAAATAAGGGCTTTCGTACAGGGTAATTGTTGAATCAATTTTTAGGCCTAGCAACTGCTTCCCTCCCTCTAGTATCTTGTTAAATATTCAAGCACAGGGAGCAAAGACATGGACACTTGGAAAACTTTTCCGTTGAGGGGAGCGTGAGAGGTAACACTAACTAAGCAGAAAACGATGATGCTAGAACTACCAGCAATTATCTCAACTGTGTATGTCGGCAGTACAAACAGAGTATGTAGGACCAACCTGGTTGTGTGAGGAACATATTGACATATTGTAGGTTGCTTATAAATCTCTGTGCTCCCATATTATGCCAACTAATCATTAAAATACCTTAATCTTTAATTTACAGAAATCAGCCATGGAAAAAATACAGCAACTGCAGACAGCAAATCAGGAGGCAGCAGTGAAGCTAGAGAAACTTGAGTGAGTACAGGCTCAAGTAATTCACATCCCTGGCTTTTGCAGTTATGACGCACATGTACAATTCTCTCACGGGGAATGATTAAGCTGTTGTCTTAGGACAGAAGTGATGTGGCTGGTGTCTGACTTTTCTATATCCGTCAAGTCACTATATGGATGTATCAGTGTCTGAGAATCTTCCATCTGTTTAAAGATAGAAATAAATATCTTTTTTCCTTCCAGGGTATAGGAGAAATACCTTGAGTAAGTTTTTAAATTGACTTATTTTTCTATGTGAAGTAATTGAAGGAAAAGCCAAAAGATAAGTTTACATTTAATTCTGAAATGAGACAGACGATCAGTTTTTATTTCCATAGTTGAGGTCTAGCTCCTGTGAAAGTCCTGCTTCCTGAACTGACCTGCCTTCTGTTTCAGAGAGGTAGCCGAGTTAGTCTGTAACAGGAAAAACTTAAAAAATAACAAATAGTCTGGTAGCACTTTAAAGACCAACAAAACATGTAGATGGTATCGTGAGCTTTCGTGGGCACAGCCCACTTCTTCAGATGACTGCAGTGTTGGAAGTCCAGAACTTGGTAGAGAACTTGGTTCTGAACTTCCAACACTCCAGTCATGTGAAGAAGTGGGCTGTGCCCACGAAAGCTCATACCACCATTTACATGTTTTGTTGGTCTTTAAAGTTCTCCCAGAGCATTTGTTGTTGTTTAAGTTTTTCCTGTCTCCTTCTATTGGTGAAATGTTTCAGAGCTGTGGAGGGAGGAAGGGACTCTCTTGTACCTAGGGCCTATCCTATGGACTTTTGATTATCTAGCCCATAATTATAATTCGCCAAACATAAAACTTTTCCCAGGACTTTTTTTCTGGTGGTTGCTCTGAGCAGGAATGTTAAATTGAAGTTATTTTAGTAATTGAGTAGTTGATAGAATTTTTATTGACTACTTGATTACTCAATAGCGGAAGGCAGCCCCGGTCAGTCCTGGCTCGTGCTGGGACCAAACCTCACTGCGGCTCTGCAATTTAAAAGGTGGTAGGAACTGAGGAGCAGAATGCCCTTTGGCTCCTACTGGGTTTTAAGTTGCAGAACCACAGGGGGATTTGGTCCCTGATCTGGTGCGAGCAGGGACTGAGCCGGGCTGCCTGCCCCCTGCCCCGCCCTGGCTCCTAAAGTTAGTAGGAGCCGGATGAGTAGGTTTTTTTTATATATAATATATATGGATATGTATATATGTGTATGTGGATATACTTTTAAAGCAGCTTAAAGTCCTTTTCAGAACTTAGGGTTCATGGTGGGTAACCAGCTAAATGTGACCTCCTGTTGGCTGATGGCCAGCGTGACTGTTGGATATACAAGCAGAGGAATATTGACTAGGAAGTGGAATTCTGTGTAACCTTTGCCAGCCCTGTCTCCATTTACCTTCTGTATAATAGTTATATTTACTATGGAGGTTAGTCTTTGCTGCTTGTGTTCTCTGAACCAGCTTTTTTCTCAAACTGCAGTATGCGGAGGAAGGGGAGCCAAATCAGAACATCTGGTCTGCAGCTGCATTGTTGGGTAGCTGTTGGAGAGAGCACTACAGGTCTAGCCAGCAGTGTATGCATCTGCTCGCCTGAAAGGGGACTTACTTCCCTTGCAGGAGATGTTGATGGCTAATTAGATTAGTGTTTGCAAAGCACTAACAAAGCTAAATAGCTATCCTGCATAAAGTTTTCAGTGTTCTTCTCTGCATCTTTAAGACTATATTCAGCTTTACTTCTTTGTTGAATGTTACTTCTCTTGATTTTGTATTCTTTTTGCTCCCTTGTCTTTCTTACTCCCTTTGTATATTTAAGGAAGTCTGCACTCTTCTTGTTCCATGTACTTTCCCTTTCTTCCAGCCCTTCTTTAGCTTCTAGCTCATGAGATGAGGCTCCCTCATTCATGTCCATTCCTTTGGCAAAGCACTCAAGTACTATCACTATACTTTGTCACCATTATGGACTACAGGTCAGTTTTTTCTCTGTGGCATGCCTCGTAGGTGACTTGATCCACTACCAGTCACCAGTTCCAAATTTAGGTTGTTTTAACTAAAAGTATGTTAAAGATGGAAGATCCTATTTTAAACATGTCTCAGACTAATATTTCTCAAGTCTCGGTTACAATTACATGACTGCTTCTGGCTTCCTTGATGGGGTTAGCTGCCTCCTTTACTCATGTTTTCTGGCCCATTCTCATTTGTCCAACTCCCCATTTCTGTGTACCATTTTCTTTTTTTCCCCTATCCATAGGCACTTCTGGTTCTTATTTGCTAATTTCCTAGACCAATTTGAAAACTAAGAGGAGTTTTCTGGTCCTCAAGAATTTAGCCTTGTGCTTTAAGTCTACCACTTTAAGCTCTTGCTACAATAATAATAATTACATTATATAATTCAAATATCTGGATAGCTCTTTGCGTCATTGTCTCATTCTCTCACTTTTGTTTTTGCACTTTCTTCCATGTTGCATCTTAAACTTACAGCTCTCTTCTTTTGCTCCCTCTTTTCTTAAATCTTTCCTTAAATCACATTTTAGCTATGAAAGCTTTCAATAATATCCCACCAAAGGAAAACTAGGTGAGATTTAAGTCTTCAGCCGGTTAACCAGGTCACTGTGTGTAGCTGATTGTAAGACCCTTTGAGTCAGGAAAATGTCTTTCTGCCTGTACTACACAGCTCTTAACTCACTGACACCTGGTGTGCACTAACAAGATCAAACGTCATATCTTTGTGTTTAGCACAATTCCAGTAGAGCAGCAAGCAGAGTTCAAGCAGCTGTCTGATGATATTCAAGAACTGCAGCAAGTACTAAACCAGGACTATCGTCGAAAAACGGTATGCCCTATTTGTCTCTGATGTTCTGTTACAAAATATAACTATTGTGACATTTGCTTTTGGGAATTTATTATGTCTTGGGATTTATCTCATGAAAATTTGAGGGGACGTTTCCAACGTAAAGTAAAGTTACATCTGTCCTGGTTGAGTCCTGTGATACTCCCTAGTATTAACGTGTGCTTATACCTATGAGAGAATGAAGCTAACAGCTGTGTCTAGCGAGATCAGAAGCAGTATGTGAAATATAGTCTGTTTTTCATTATAGGAACACACTGCTTGTGTGATGAACTGAGATCTGCATTATAAAGAATATTTTGTGACTGTTTCCCTGTTTAATTTTGTGTTGCTGCCTACCTGAACTCAAAGGATTAAATTAAATCAGATCTGTGTAGGAAATAGGGACTTAATGGTATGTCTGCAATGGAGTCTGAGGAATAACGGCAGCTCAGGTAGCAGTTCCTGTACTAGTTTTATCTGTGCTAGCATGCCTAAAAATAGTAGTGAAGAAGTGACAGCAAGGATTGTACAAGCACACCAGGGTCTCTGGGGATTTATTCAAACCTTTGCTGCCTCATCTGCATGGCTTTTATAGCCATGCCAGCACAGGTGTGTTTACCCACGTTGCTATTTGTTCTTGTATGGCAGTGTAGACACCCTCAGACATAAGAAAACAGCAGCTATGCACCTTCAAAGCAACTGAGAATACTGGGGGGCTATCACTAGCACATGCTAAAGATAAAAAGATGCTGATTGGTTAAAAGATGCCCCTAAGAGAAAGGGAGGGGGAAAGTGGTCAGCATGCCCACATAGATGGTCAGGGGAAGAAGTAGGAACTATAGACAGGCATGTTCTCTCTAAGAAGGGCCTAAGCATCTAGGCCAGAAGTGATTAAGGCAAGATCCATGCAGTTAGGTCTCCCCCTTTTTAAAATTTGTAACCAATGTTTCTGAAAGCTGTACCCCTGCTAATATTCAACAGTACTGCTTGAGAAGGTGTGGTCTTGCTGCATAAATCAATAGTAATGACTCCCAGATGCACTAACGGCCAGGTCCAAACTCTAGCTGGACTTGTTGAATTAGTTATGGTTGGTACTTCGGGGCTGTAACCCAGATTCTTGTCCAAGAGTGGGTGAACGCTGGAATCCCAACCATGGCCTGACTGCTGTAGGGTTACACTCACTGGGCCCTGAGAAAGGATAGTTGTGCAGGTAGCTGGCAACTGCTTTTTTCAGTAGTCTCTACTCTGTAGTAAAAGTTCAAATATAAAACCAGAAGCCATACTGATAGTCCTCCCCTTTGAACTGTCAAACAATTGTTCTCTTGATTAGACAGCGTTGCAAGAAGTGACTTCCCAAAAGAAAGCAGAAGTCGCAGAGAGAACCCGAAGTCTGGTAAGTATAACTCAATTTAAGTGGGATCTGGACAGTGATGGAGCTTGTTATAAAATAGTGTCACATTTTTCTGCTTGACTTTTGCTAGCTATGCACAGTGTGAATGGCTCAGACAATTAAATTAGTTTACATTTTAAAAACCTCTTCTATGTTTGTATTTCACGGAAAGAATAGAGTTTGGTTTTCATATATATGCGACTCCAGCTCTTGTAGCAGAGGGCACGTCTACACAGTAGGGCTAAAGCCAAAATAAGCTATGCAACTTGAGCTATGTCAATCGAGTAGCTTAAGTTGAAATAGCTTATTTCAGCTTTTGGCGCTGTCTATACAGCAGGAAGTCCAAGAGAGAGCATTCTTCCTCTGACTTCCCTTATGCCTCGTTAAATGAGGGTTACAGGAGTCGGAGTAAGAAGTCCTCTGGCTCGACATTATTTCAACATTATGTCAAAATTACTGTTTGGGTGTAGACACGAACTTTGTTATTTCAGAATAACGCCAGTTATTCCAAAATAATACTGTTGTGTAGACCTGCCTTAATGTTCTAACTCCTGGTCTAAACAGTTTTTGTACTGGTTTAGCTATTTCAGTTAAGGATGAGCCATTTATGTACCAAAATAATTATACCAGTAGAGAACGTGGTTGCAGTTATATTGGAATAAGGGCGCTAATAACAATTTGGCTTATTCTTTTTCTCTTACAGGAATCACTGTACTTATATAAGCATCTTTATAACTGTGCCCAGACAAGAGGTTTTGTAGCATTTCAACTGTAGTAGTATAGTAAAAGCTGTACAACTTCCTTTCCAAGTTCCTATTTTCAGCTTGTC